>NC_064833.1:63764166-64090833 GCF_024166365.1 Elephas maximus indicus | reverse complement strand
TTCGTAGATTGTCATGTATGTGATCGTTTCACTTGTTTTTTCGAGTCTTTGTTACAAGAGGTATGCGAGGTAGCTTCTACCTAGACAGCCATCTTGGCCCCCAGCGGTCTCACATTTTTACAAAAGAATAAATCTACCTCATGGTAGGATACATTTAGTTCTACAGCCATTCCTTGATTTTATTTGAACTTCTCGATTTATACTAGTATGTTGTTGTTTACATCACTCTATTCTGTCTTCTTTACTAAAATATATTTGTTTACTTCACTCCATTCTGTCTTCTTTACTAAAATACAGGTACCATAAAGACAGAAATTCTGAGTGCCTCGTTCACATTTGTGTTCCAGCATCTAGAAAATGATATGACTTAAAGTAGGTGCTCAATAATATTTGATGCACAAATAAATAACTGAATGAATGAGGGAGGGACACTTCTAGAATCTGCAGAATCATCTTAAATTTCCAAACAGAGTCTATGTACTAGAGCCAACGGGGATTTTTAAGGTCTGAACTATGAATTCATGATGCTTAAATATCTTGTATTCTCTTGATGCAATTATGAAGAGGCACCTGCTCCAAATTTGGATATTTTTCATTATTAGATATTTATCCTTTTATTTCTATAATATGTTGTGACTCACTCTCACCAGAAAAGGGAAGGAAAATATAAGTTTCAGACTAGGGTAATACTTTGCGTCTTTTATGCAGCACATGAATGACACAAACTTACAATGTAATATTTTATTGGAGTGTTGAGAAAAATGTTGCATATCTGGTATAGGAGATTCTTTACTCTTTCTGAGACACTAACTCAATTTGTGCACCTAAAGAATCTGGAAATTTATAATGACTGACGATCTACTGAATTTTGTTTTGTTTTTCATAATCATATGTTGTTAGTTGCGGTTGATTCAATTCCGACTCATGGCGACCCCATGTGTGTCCATGAAAGGAGTTAAAGCAGAGAAGTAACATACCACTACTGGTTGCTGTCTAGTCTATTTCAACCCATGGCAACATCACATGTTTTAAAGTAGAACTGCATTCCACAGGGGTTTCAAGGCTGTGAGCTTTCAGAAGCAAATCGCCAGGTCTTTCTTCCTCTAGGTAGGTTTGAAACACTAACTTTCCGGTTAGTATTCAAGCAGTTAACCATTTGTACCACCCAGGGACTCCTTGGAAGTAACGCGATCCCAGTTATATGTAAAGAAAAGATCCCTCTCTTTAACTGGAAGAGACGAGAGTCCGTAGATGGGAGTCTGAGGGAAGTGGGGGGAGAAGTTTAGCAAATATAATAATGTTTTGAATTTAGTTCTTAGGAAACCCTATACTTAGAAGCTGTACAGAGCAACAGAAGTCAGGAAAAGAAATGTTAAAAGCTGAGAAGTAGCCAAAGCTGTATACATTAAAAAAAAAAAGCGGTGGTGGAGGACACAAGGGAAACAGGATCGTTAAAGAAGAGAATGGTGAACTGAAGACTTTTTCTATTTTATTATTAAAACATTTTACTCCATTATTAAAATTTATATCTGACTGGCAGAATACTTGAATCCTTAAATTATAACATTTACTTGTGACAAGATATCACAGAATTTCAGAGCATAATCATGGAGAAGGAGCTGAATCCAGTATATATTGATGGATATAACATGAAGCTTAATAGTTTGAGCAGTAGTTTAAGAACTAGATTGACTCAAATATTTTGCCATGACTCAGTGTATTACCATAAACAAGTTATAGTTCTTTGAATTGAATGTTTTTAAAAAGCACTATTTTTTAAAATACAGAGTATCTATAACAGCTAAGATTAGATATGGAAACCAGTGAACCTGTTCTAATATCATGCCCCTTATCTTTTTTTTTATCTCTGAGGAATAGAGACAGAGCCTTCCATCCACAACGTCACTGCTGAACTGCCATCTCCCACGTAGGAATTTCAGTATCTTTGGAGACTGCCTCCATTTCAGTCAGTCAATTAGAGGTGAAAGGTATTCCATTTGCAGTCACCTAAGCCATTTTTAAGCCATAGAGTCCATCTATTTTTCTTCATCCTTTCAGGCAAATGATATCTTCTTATCTAGGAGGAAAAAAAAATCTGAGTATCGTGGTCATTTAATTAGAGTTTGTTCGGTCCTTTGTTTCAAATGGCAGCTTTCTCTGTAAATCAGATGAAGAACTGTATCATTATGCTATCATCCTTGAAAGCTCTGTAATTGTAGCTTTTCTACCCAAGTGACTGAAATAAAACATCTATTTCTATACTAAATATTAATTTTTCTCCATTAGTACTTATTATATTATTTATTTAGGTGATTGTACTTCTGACCTTTTTTTAGGGTTAACCCTAAGTGATAGAGAATTCTTTATTTAAAAAAACACACATTATCACACAAAAGGCAATGGAAATGAAAGTAGATTAGAAGTTCTCTTTTATCACTACTTCCATATTTTTTCTTAATGACATAAAAGATTGCATTTGTGCTTTTTGCCTTAAACTAAGATGTACTTGCTGGGAAAAAAAGAAGTATCATTGAATGTGATTATATATAATTAATTTTATATCCAGATTAGAGCACCTTAAGATTTGTGTAAAATGAACAGCAATAAAATAAATAAAAACCACGAAACTACTCATCAGGAGTAGTTTTCCACTGAGTTTGTTTTTACACTGAGTTTGTTTTACTAGTATTGTATTATTATAGTATTGTTAGTATTTATTTTATTGTTATATTATTATTTATAGTATTTTTCTCTCTACCCTGTCCCTCCAGAACTGTAAAACATAAGTAACATGGTAGTTACTTACAATCATAAACTTAAATATTTTTAAATGATAGGAAACCATTTCAAAGAGATTTCAACGAAAAAATAAGTCAAAGTAGAACTTGTATGGATAGCCTATAGTTTCTAGCTTCAGGGATGGCTGCATCAAGAGGCTTTTATACCATTAAGCCTCACTCTTAATTTCTCCTTCTCTTCTTTTATTTTCCCTGAGTCTGGTTCTAGTTTAAGGCAAGTGTACGCCTTGAAGTTTATTATGCCTAAAAACATCTTAGAGCTTACATTTTAAACTTTGAGTGACTATAGATGTTTTGTCAAAGTCCCAGAATTGGACTGATTTCTTTAATGTATCCAACCAGACCTAAACTATTGCAGCCATGTTGCTTTGTTTGGCCAAAAGAGTTGTATAACCAACCCTAGGGTAGTGGTAACATCAGCAATTTCAATCTCAACCATATGGACTTAGAATTTAGAATGGATATTTCCTCAAAGAAAGCTGGGTTACTCTTGCTAAAAGAAGGGAAACTGGGTGATGTGCAGGCAAAAACTAGAGAGGTTCACACTCACCACATAATTCCTTAATGCTCCATTTCATAATTTTCATCACCATTTGACTTCAGGTATCTTTGACACGACCACGGATTTTATAACTTAGAAGAGCTCTGTATCAAAGATTTTCTATTGTAAATATCCAATCCTTAAAAATAAAACTTCAAAGACCATTTTAAAGTATAAAAAAGCAAATATGTCACTTTGAGGTCTAAAGTGCACCTGACCCAAGTCTTGGTATTTTCAATTGTCTCATATGCATGTGAGGGCAAGACAATGAATAAGGAAGATCTTAGAAGAATTGATGTCTTTGAATTATGGTGCTGGTGAGGAATATTAAATATACCGTGGACTGCCAGAAGAAAGAACCAATCTGTCTTGGAAGAAATACAGAGAGAGTGCTCCTTGGAAGCCAGGATGCCCAGACTTCATCTTATGTGCTTTGGACATGTTATCAGGAGGAACTAGTCCCTGGAGAAGGACATGATGCTTGATAAAGTGCAGAGCCAGTGAAAAAGTGACCCTCAATGAGATGGACTTGTTACCGGAATAAGGTTCTTGTCTCTCACTGGTCAAGAATGAACAGGTAAGGCATGTAGTTTTCCACACGAGCAAAGCTTTATTGTAGAGGCTTGCAAGTGGAGACGAGGAGGGGCTAGAGTAACGCTTACCCTCATCTCCCAGGACAAAAGACAGGCCCGAGGTTTTAAAAGTTCTTGGGTTGGAAAAGATTCATATTTATTCATAGACACAGGTGGGATATGTTAACTAAGCTGCACACACAGCAGCTTTCCAAGATGGCTTCTGTCCTGGAGGCTTCTGGGACTCATAGCAGGACTTATTATGGAGTGTTGCACCTGCACAGTCTCCCGCTCCCAGGGTTCAATTCCCCAGCTGGGGCTGTAGCCCCTCACAGCCCCTGGTGGAAGGTTACACAGCGGCCACATGTGGATGTTCTGTGCATGTCCCTGGACCTGGTCTTCTCCAACTGCTTCTGAAAGGCAACTTTAAAGAAGTTTGTGGGCTGTTTTAGATACCCTGTCCCACTGTTCTGGGACTGGCTTTGTTTCTGCGCCTTGGCCCCTTTCTTGTTATTTTGTTTGCAGATTTGGGGGCCCCTCTGTTCCTTGTCTTACTAAGTTCCACACTCAACACCCCATTACCTCCCTGATAGTATAATCTATTTCTCTTTTACTTGTTTCTCTTCTAACCACAGCAGTCTCTTCATTATTTCTCAAAAAGGCACCCTCTGATATCAGGGCCCTCGCTCCCTGTCTTAGGCTGATACAGTGGCTGTAACAAATATAGCAAGGTTGTAAGGGTGGTGTAGGACTGGGCAGTTTTTCTTTTTGTTGTACATGGTGTCTCTACAAGTTGGAACTGACTCAGTGGCAACAAAAACAAACATAATATACTTTTCCAAACTTATCACCCTTAATATACCTGCTTCCATTTCCCCTCCACTTGTTGCCGCCTTCACCAGCTCCCTATGACCTCGTGTGCCTTTCCTGGACCCTAGTTTCAACTATTTCAATAATGTCTTCATTAGCTTATTTTGTTTATTGTCCATTTGTTCTTCCATAATTCCCGCCTTGCCAATCTTAAATTGGTATCTATAACATTAACTTCCCCTGTTTCTCCCCCTTGGATGCTAATCATTGCTCTGATGGAAAAGTAGTAAAACACTTTTAATTTCCCTACACATACATGCCTAATAGCTTCAAACCAGCTTCTCTGTCCTGTGTTCTTTGTTGTTTGTTGCCATCCAGTCGATTTCAACTCATGGCAATCCCATGGGTGCAAAGTAAAATTACTCCATAGGGTTTTCAAGCCCTGGTGGCACTGTGGTTAAGACCTAAGGCTGCTAACCAAAAGGCTGGCAGTTCCAATCCACCAGCTGTTCTTTGCAAACCTTATTTTATGGTGGCTGTTCTACTTTGTGGAAACCCTGGTGGCGTAGTAGCTAAGTGTTACGGCTGCTAACCAAAGGGTCGGCAGTTCAAATCCACCAGGCACTCCTTGGAAACACTTTGGGCAGCTCTACTTTGTCCTATAGGGTCGCTATGAGTTGGAATCGACTCGACGGCACTGTTTTTTTTGGTTTTTGGTTCTACTCTGTCCTATAGGGTCACTGTGAGTTGAAGTCAACTCAAGACCACCGGGTTTTTTTTTTTGTTGTTGTTTTTGACCTTTCAGAAGTAGATCACCAGTCCTGTTTGGCGAGGAGCCCCTAGGTGGGTTTGAACTGCCAACCTTCTGGCTAGTAGTAGTCCAGTGATTATCCTTTTGAGCCACCAGGGACTCATTGTTTAGTGATCCTTTTTTTTTCCATCCATTTCTGTTTTGCACTATTCTAAACAATTTCCTCTCTCTTCAAGCCCACAGCTGTGAGCATTCATCTTAGACTAAATTAGAATGTATGCATACAACTCCTATGCAAGTTACCTGAAGTTATTTCCTATTGAATTCAGTATATTAAGCATCTTCAGAAAACAAAATTTTCTTCCAGTTTTCAAAGGCTAATTTCTAAAAAATATTTTTCTCTTCTTGTTCTCTCGATCTCATACTTTCCCATGCATTCTAAGGTCAATTATCCTCTTTCGTGTCTTCAAATTTATGTTCTAATTATTCTTTTTATTATCAGACAATTCCATGGTGAGTAGACTGTAGCTATTGTTTCAATTTCTTACCAAATCTTTAGTAATTTATATCCTAATTTTTGTACCTTGTCTTGAAACTACTATTTCAGTGCTCCCCAATAATGTTGAATGGCATCAGCATTTTCCAATCGGCAAAATTTGAAACATCAATGGCTTCCTGACTTCTTCATATAATTAGAAGTCCCTAGGTGGTGCAAATGGTTAAGTCCTCAACTACTAGCCAAGAAATTGGCTGTTCAAAGACAATCAGAGGCACCTCAATAGATAGGCCTGGCAATCTGTTTCTGAAAGGGCACAACCTTGAAAACCCTATGGTGTAGTTCTGCACACAAGGGGTTGCCCTGAGGAGGCATTGACTCGATGACAACTAACAACAACCATATCAATTGTATACAAGATTTAATAACATGGAAACTCCTGTGGGTTATATATGTATATATATTACATCTATCTTCTTGAAGAAGTGACATGACTTTGAATTTGATTTAGGAAGATTAATCTGGAGAAAACATTGGTAGGAATACCAATTATAAGAACTCTAATAGTTCAAGCAACAGCTAATGAAGGTTAATAAAGAATTAAATTAGAATGGATATGATAATCTCACTTTCATGTTCAGATTTTCTCTCCTAGTTTTGCATTTCATACAGAATCAATTCCTTTAACCCTCAAAATACTACTTTGTCTGTTCTTTACCGATCATTTCAACCTGATAATCCCAATACTTTTTCAGAGTGTTGAAGCACTTTGTGTTTCAGTGCTAAAGAACTCTTTGTATATCAGTGGTTATGCTAACCTCTCAAAGTATGCACGAATTTTACTATTCAACAAAAAGAACTGAGTGCATATCCATGGAAAAACTCCTCTGTGCCTTTGCATATTCTGTTCACTCTGACTAGAATGCTTGGAAGCCTCTGGTTTACTATTCACACACCCTTCATTTGCAAATTCTAATGTGACCCTTGTTTTAGGTAGAAGCAGCCAATATGTCTTTGATGTTCTCCCTGCATGTTCCTCTTATCTCTATTTCAGCTATCCCTTTGTAGGGCTTTCTTTCAAGAAACAAGTCAGTCTTTCAGGGGATAAAAATGGAGTGAACTTACAAATGAAGATAGAGACTTATCTGCTCCCTCAGAAATCTAGGCAATGTGGCCATGGAAAGAATTGGTTTAAAGACTAGCTTGTGTTTAAAAGGAAACCTCTTCTTGCTGAGTCATTCTGGCAATAAGCCATGGCTTCGGGAAAACGGCTTCATGTATAACAGAAGATTTCTGAGATAGTCAAAGTTGTGTCTTCTTCTTACTTACGGTTAGAATTTATGTCTCACTGTTAAAAGTGAAAATGAAAATGTCAGAAAGTCACTTCCTCATAATCTATTGCAGTTAGGGCATGGCCTGTAACCCAATTCCTGCCAATGTGTTCTAAAAGGAAGTTTTTGGAGGGGTTTCTCAAAAAGGTTTTCCTCCTTAATATGAGACACAAGGGGTAAAAGTGTTCAATTTTAACCAGATGTGTTTTTACTTACATTAATATTTTTCATTAACTACTGTGACCACTTTCCAACTATTTATTTAGGACAAGTCTAAGGACGAGGTACAGCATTCTGAGAATAAGGAGCAGATAGATGGAAAGAGCCTTGATTTCTTAAAGACAGTGGTGAACACCTGAATCTATAGCCTTCTTGTCAAGTGTAATGGCAAATATTATTCATTGCTGAAACTTCTTTAATTATGTATTTTATTGCCTTGAGACAGAAGTTTCTGAAGTGATAAGAGCTCTGAGCCATAACATTGGGAGAACAGGCCTATGGACTAACCAAATCTGACTCTTTCTGGCGAAAAGATTCAGTCCTTTCCTTCTATTTCCCAATTCTGGGGCCTGAGAAATTAGGGCTGGACCAATGACGGAACGATGCCTTGATTACTGAAGTGGTCTCAACATCAGGCATGGCACAGAGCCATCATTTTATGTCTCTATCAGAGTGCGTGCCTACGTTAAAAATCATCGAGCAGTGAGGAAAAGAAAAAAAAACTTTAATGGGGCCTCGAAAGCACTAATTCTCAGCAGTTAAACTAAGTGGCAATATCAACAACAGTCAAAGGGAGCTGGACTCCTCGGTGATCTGAACAGGCTTTTCATTTTCCTTACTTTAAAGAGATAATAACAAGGTCTGATTTTTTAAATCAAATATGTATCCCATAGGTGTAGTAGGTTGAATCTCATGTAGTAAAGACTTCAGCAATATTTAATTAGTTAAAACTGTTAATTGAGCACCTACTATGTGACAGGTCTTATACTAGGGACTATAGCTATAAGAATGAAGAAAAAGAAGCAAATCACATTTCTTGCCCTCTTCGAATTCACATTCCAGTGGAGTTTTTGTGGTGGGAGTAGAGATATAGTGTATCTGGACAATAAAAATAGAAACAAATAACATAATTCCTAATGGTGCTGATTATGAAGATACCAAAAGGAAGGGAATGGATGGGGAGGATCGGACGTGTGTCACTTTATTTGGAACATCAAGAAAAGCATCATTGAGAATGTGATATTTGAGTAAGAACCGCAAGAATACCTTGGAGAAGGGAATTTCTTGTGAAAATTGAGTAAATTCAAATATCTTACAGTAATATATACTCAGTGTGTTAGATGTCTAGAAAGGTGGTTGAGATGTCATAGAGGTATAGAAAGGTAGTTGGAATGTAATGTAGTAAATACATTATGATATGAGATCAGAAAGATTAACAGGGAACATCGTGTGGGTTTTACTAAGCCTAAATCATAATAAGTAACTCAAATTTTATTTTAATTGCATGGAAAATAATTGCAGGGTTTTAAGTAGAATGGAGACATATTCTGGTTTAGGATTTAATAAGATCCTTCTGGCTCATCTATAGGACACAGACTTGGCAGGTGCTTTTGGGAGTGGCTGTCACAAAAGTGGAAACACTTGAAAAATGCTGCAGTTGTCCAGTGGAGAAATGATGTTGGTATGAACTACAGCAGCTAATAGAGATATCAAGATGTCGATGAATTTTTGGAAGTGAATCTAAAAGAACTGCGGAATAAGAGGATTCCAGTTGACTCCTGGATATTTCAACTGGGCAAAATTATTAGAAATGTGTGAAATAAAGACATCAAGAATTCAGACACATTGAACTTGAAGACTTGAAGTTCCTATAAGACATCCTCACAACTGGACCAATAAGCAACATCATGGTAAATGGAGAAAATATTGAAGTTGTCAAGGGTTCATTTTACTTGGACACACAATCGATGCCCAAGGAAGCAGCAGTCAGGAAATTATACAACATACTGCATTGGGCAAATCTGCTGCAAAAGACCTTTTTAAAGTGTTGAAAAGCAAAGATGTCACTTTGAGGACTAAGGTGCTCCTGACCTAAGCCATGGTGGTTTCAATCACCTCACATGCATGTGAAAACTGGATGACAAATAAGGAAGACTGAAGAAGCATTGATGCCTTTAAATTATGGTGTTGGCAAAGAATACTGAATATGCCACGGACTGCCAAAAGAACGAACAAATCTGTCTTGGAAGAAGTACAGCCAGAATGCTCATTAGAAGCAAGGATGGTGAGACTACTCTCACATACTTTGGACATGTTGTCAGGAGGGACCAGTCCCTGGAGAAGTACATCATGCTTGCTAAAGTAGAGGGTCAGTGAAAAAGCGGAAGATCCTTAATGAAATGGATTGACACAGTGGCTGCACCAATGGGGTCAAGAATAACAATGATTGTGAGGATGGTACAGGACAGGGCAGTGTTTAGTTTAATTGTACATGTGGTCGCTATGAGTTGGAACAGACTCAGTGGCACCTGACAACAATATAAGACATATACATGGTGATAAGAAATGGCCAGTTAGATAATAATATCTGGATTTCAGGTGAGAGGAAAAGGTTGGAAGGTTGAATATGTAAATTTGGAAGTTTTCGTATAAAAAAAATTAAACATATTTTCCTAGAAAATGTCATAAATAGAATTACATTTTTTATAATTTTGTTCTAAGCTTCTTCTTAGTCTAGAATATATTATTTGGCCTTAAAGACATCTGCATGAATAATATTTTATTGAACTCCAAAACTAATTGTTATTTTCATATATTCTTTATATACTAAAAAGGAATTATTACTAAAATACTGAGATTCTATGTATGAAGATCACTAAAACATATTCAAAGCAACAATTTTAATGGGAGCATTTACTGTATTCTTAGAACTCTATACATAATAGTGAGAAGATAAATTACATTAGATATATAATCCTTATATTTCAAGAGCTGGACAGAATTCCCCTTTATTTTATATCATTTGAAGGTTTGTATTTTTTCATTTCTATAAATGTAAGCAATATAATATTTCCCATGTTGCTAATGGAGCTTGAAATTAGGATAGCTGCTTGTGTATAAGCATCATGATGATGTCAGCAGTTCACATGAAAAATGAAACGTAACCGTGTGCAGGCACAAAAAATAGTCAGCTTTCCATATTTGCAACCAGCTGACCATACACAATAATACATAGTGCAGAGAGAGAAAATATTCTTTTTTCTAGGCTTTGCAAAACCAATTGTAGGTTTGTCGATTAAGAACCTTGCAAATCTATATATTTAGAAAAATATTTGCATTTAACTCCAAGGTGCATATTGTAAACTTCAATAACAGGCCTACATATCACTATACGAAGCAGAGTTTGGTAATTACCGGTATTCGATGAATCTCATTTATAAATCCATTAATTATTTTTTCAATTAAAATTACATTGTAGATTATGAGTTACTCAATTCTCTTACTTTTTAATTCCTAAAAATACATATGAAAATTCAATCTCAATTATAGGTATAAAATTATAACCAAACAGCAAAAATACTGATATACATTATTAAAGTTTAAAAAAATTAACTAGGTAATCAGAAACCAAGAAGATTAGTGTTCTACATGAAATGAATATAAAGCCTTGCATTCATATTTTCCTAATTTTTAAAAATGACTTTAGTGAAAGTAAAAATCATTTGATGTAGAAATATAAATCTGCAAAACAAAGCAGAATCTATTTACTTGGAGGTGGGCCTCAAACTACAGCCTATGTAAAATACAACTGTGAAGTTATTTGATTGATAATTAAATGTCATTAGACAGAAAATACATAAAGTTTCATCGGGGGAGCAAAGTAGTTCTTCGCACTAAATTCCTAAACCTATCATCTCCAGTGAAGTTTGAAGAAACTACTGCATATTGTAGCAGATATTTGTCCTTTAAATATGAATTCAAGTTTTAGAAAATGTCCAAAGGATTAAGACTTGAGACTACGCATAAAGTGATAGGAGCACTTCATCAGAAGTGAATTGCGAGTTTAAGGTATTAACATGACTTTGGTTTCTGAAGATAACTTGGAACCTCATTCCCTTACAGACATATTCAGACTTCTTTCCTGATACTGTGTTTGTTGCTTCTTTCTGATACTATATCAAAGTAGTTTTTGCTAAATAAAATAAAAAGATCTCCCCCTCTCTCTCTCATTTTGTCATATCGGTAATGTGTAATGTGATGAAAGCTGGTCAGGTTCTTTGGCATTTAAGAATAGCACCTCTTTTTAACAGAATAATTCTCTAGTTGCCTTGATAGTATGGCATCTCCGAAACCAATGAGAAGCCCTCATATGATCTGTATGTTTAATGATCCTACTTGAAATCCATCCCAGAATAAAGTCATACATACTGAATATTAAAAAGCCACTTTCTTTAAATTTTAGATAATAGAATGTTCTTTTTTTTTTTAGGCTGTGGCAGTACAATGTGACAGAAGTATAGAAAGAGGCAAAATATACAGTAAATCTTGTTCAAAGAAATTTTTCAACTTCTCAAGTCACTGGTAAAACAAAACATTTTAGAAATGCTAGAGGGGAAATAACTTTGCTTTATGTAGGAATTTAACATTAATAGTTTTGTAAAGTGTGTGATATTGAAGGTTGTATGCTTTCTTATGAAAGGCAGCAATTTATGAGCATTTCACTGAAAAAAATAATTTGACAGCTGTCTTTTTATTTTTCAGCTCTTCCTTTGCTATATGATGCTTCTGTTGTTTCACTTAAAATGGGTTCTGTGTAGTCCTTACAGTGCAGTCACCATATATTCAGTTACTATATAGGCTTTCCACCACGTCTGTCAGTTTGTCCTAATGTGGTGGCTTGCGTGTTGCTGTGATACTGGAAGCTTTGCCACCTGTTTTTCAAATACCAGCGGGGTCACCCATGGTGGACAGGTTTCAGCAGAGCTTCCAGACTAAGACAGACTAGAAAAAAGGACTTGGAAGTCCACTTCTGAAAAAATTGGCCAATAAAAACCGTATGAATAGCAGCAGAACATTGTCTGATATAGTGCTGGAAGACCCGTGTCTCCGGTTCAAAGGCACTTGAAATACAACTGGGGAGAGCTGCCTCCTCTAAGTAGAGTTTATGTTAATGATGTGGATGAAGTCAAGCTTTGAAGACCTTCATTTTCTGATGCAGCATGACTCAAAATGAGAAGAAACAGCTGGAAACATCCATTAATAATCAGAAAGTGGAATGTACGAAGTATGAATCTGGGAAAATTGGAAGTCATCAAAAATGAAATGGCGCACATAAAGATCAATATCCTATGTATCGCTGTGCTGAAATGGACTGGTATTGGCCACTTTGAATCAGACATATTTATATAGTCTACTATGCCTAGAATGACAAATTGAAGAGGAATGGAATCACATTCATTGTTAAAAAGGATCTATCCTGAAATACAAGGCCATCGGTCATAGTATAATATCCATATGTCTACAAGAAAGATGAGTTAATGTGACTATAATTCAAATTTACACATCAACCACTAATGACGAAGATGAGGAAATTGAAGATTTTTACCAACTTCTGCAGTCTGAAATTGATCAAACATGCAATCAAGTTGCATTCATAATTACTGGTGATTGAAATGCAAAAGTTGGAAATGAAGAAGAATCGGTATTTGGAGAATATGGCCTTGATGATAAAGAAATGACACCAGAGGTCACATGATAGAATTTTTCAAAACTAAAGACCTATTCAATACAAATGCCTTTTTTCAAAAACATAAATAGCGACTACACACGTGGATCTCACTGGATAAAAAACACAGGAATCAAATCGACTACATTTGTGGAAAGAGACGATGGAAAAATTTAATATAATCTGCCAGCGGACAACTGCAGAATAGACCATCAATTGCTCGTATGCCAGTTCAAGTTGAAGCTGAAGAAAGTGAAAACAGGTCCATGAGAGCCAAAATGCGACCTTGAATAATATTTCACCTGAATTTAGAGACCATCTCAAGAATAGATTTGATGCATTGAACACTAATGACAAAAGACCAGACAAGCTATGGGAAGACCTCATACATGAAGAAAGCAAAAGGTCATTAAAAAGACAGAAAAGAAAGAAAATACCGAAATGAATGTCAGAAGAGACTCTGAAACATGCTCTTGAATATAGAGTAGCCAAAAAGAAAGGAAGAAATGATGAAGTAAAAGAGCTGAACAAAAGATTTCTAAAGAGCTGCTGGAGAAAAGTAAAATATTATAATGAAATGTGCAAGGACCTGGAGTTAGAAAACCAAAAGGGAAGAACACGCTTGGCATTTCTCAAGCCTACAGAACTGAAGAAAAAATTCAAGCTTTCAGATGTAATTTTGAAAGATTCTTTGGGTAAAATATCAAATGACTCAGGAAGCATCAAAAGAAGATGGAAGGCATTCACAGAATCACTGTATCAAAAGAACTGGTCAGCGTTCAACCATTTCAGGAGGTAGCATCTGACCAATAACCAATGGTATTGAAGGAAAAAGTCCAAGCCACACTGAAGGCATTGGAGAAAAACAAGGTTCCAGGAAGGGACGGAATACCAATTAAGAAGTTTCATGAAAAGGATGCAACACTGGAGGTGCTCCCTCATCTATGTCCAGAAATTTGGAAGACAGCTACCTGGTCATCAGACTAGAAGAGATCCATAGTTGTGCCCATTCCAAAGAAAAATGATCCAACAGAATCGGAAATTATTGAATGATGTCATTAATATCACACGCAAGTAAAATTTTGCTGAAAATCATTGAAAAGCAGCTGCAGCAGTACATTGACAGGAAAATGCTAGAAAGTCAAGCCAGATTCAGAAGAGGGTGTGGAAGGAGGGATATCATTGATGATGTCAGATGAACCTTGGCTGAAAACAGAGAATAAAAGAAAGATGTTTACTTGTGTTGTGACCATGCAAAGGCATTCAATTTTGTGCATTGCAACAAATTATGGATAACATTGAGAAGAATAAGAATTCCAGGACACTTAATTGTCCTCATAAGGAAACTGTACATGGACCAAGAAGCAGTCTTTTGAACAGAACAAGTGGATACTCCCTGGTTTAAAGTCAGGAAAGGTGTGCTTCAGGGTTGTGTCCTTTCACCATACTTATTCAATCTTTATGCTGAGCAAATAATCCAAGATGCTGGGCTATATGAAGAAGAACTGGGCATCAGGATTGGAGGAAGTCTCATTAACAACCTGCAAAATGCAGATGACACAATCTTGCTTGCTGAAAGTGAAGAGGATTTGAAGCACTTACTGATGAAGATCAAAGGCTACAGCCTTCAGTATGGATTACACTTCAATATAAAGAAAATAACAATCCTCACAACTGGACCAATAAGCAACATCATGCATGATAAATGGAGAAAAGATTGAAGTCACAGATTTCATTTTGCTTGGATCCTCAATAAAAGTATATGGAAGCAGCAGTCAGGAAATGAAATGATGTATTGGGAAATCTACTACAAAAGACCTCTTTGAAGTGTCAAAAAGCAAAGATGTCGCTTTAAGGACTAAGGTGACCTGACTCAAGCCATGATATTTTCAATCACCTTATATGCAATGGAAAGCTGGACAATGAATAAGGAAGACCTATGAAGAATTGACACACTTGAATTATAGTGTCGGTGAAGAATATTGAATATACCGTGGACAGCCAAAAGAAGGAACAAATCTGTCTTGGAAGAAATACAGTCAGAATGCTTGATAGAAGCTAGGATGCCGAGACTTTGTGTCATGTACTTTGAATATGTTATCAGGAGGGACCAGCCCCTGGAGAAGAACATCATGCTTGGTAAAGTAGAAGGTCAGCAAAAAACAGGAAGACCTTCAATGAGATGGATTGATACAGTGGCTGCAACAATGGGCTCAAGCATAACAACGATTGTGAGGATGGTGCAGGACAGGGCAGTGCTTAGTTGTGTTGTACATGAGGTCATTTTGAGTCAAAACTGACTCAATATCACTTAACAACAATAACAATAACAGAGACTTTAGTAGAATTTAGTCTTTTCATTTGACCCGGTTCAGCTGCTTTCTAATTAAGTCTAGTAATACTTTCAATTTGCTTGATGAGAATAATTTTCCCTTGATCTACCTTTTTGGGGTCTATATCCTTACCCCTTCTATTGCTTCTATATGCCTTATCGATAGACAACATGTCTTGTTCTTTTCTTTTCTTCCTTTTGCTTTCTGCTTCTAGCCACTTAACCAGTTGTGGTAGGGTTGATTTCGACACATAGCGAACTTATCACCACTTAGTAGGTGTTTAGTAAATTATTATGACTTGACTTGAATTAATCTCATATGTATGTGTCAGAAATGAATGCATATGTTACACAACAGACCTAGTGTTAAAGGAAATAAACTTCTCTTTGGTAAAGCCATCCACTTGTGGGATTTTTGTTATAGCAGTGTTAGATGACTAAGACACCTAGTGTGAGCATTCTTAATTATGAATCAACCCAGTCTTTTTCAGATGCAAGTTGGTCAAACTGAGTGTTCAGTGACTCAGGTGGAGTAATATAATAGCCAAAGTTGGCATAAAATATATGCTCTAATCAAATCATTTTACTATATGAACAATTGACTAAGTGAACCTTTTTCGTCTTTCTCATTGCATTCTTCTTCATTTTGTGAACATAGGTTGAAATAATATTTCAATATGATTTTTATAAAATATTTGGAACAATAAAATTTGTCCATGATCATGGAAGTGTTTGACTTACTAAAGTGCTACTTTGTTAATCTATGTTCTCTATTCTGTGCTACCTTTGAAATGTAATTTTCACTCAAAACAATTATATGTCTTTGTTTTTGTGGGAAAAGAAAGTTCAATTGAAGCTGCACTCTTTAAACTCAGGAGATTATACGAATTACTCCTCAATTTTTTATACTATCTTAAATCCTTAAATCTTAAACACCTAAATCAAACCTTAAAGCTTAAAACTTTCGTTTTATTTTCCTTGAACAGTAAAATAACAACACAATCTAAGAGCAAGAAAGATGAGAAAGGTGGAGTTGATTATGTAAGACATCTATCTTCTTATGTCTATTAATCAAGGCCAAGGCACTTCTTTCCACTTACTAATTTATACTATAGAACTAGACCTTGAATGCCTTTCAATTTCTTGCTTTTTCATACTGATATTTCCAGCAAATTAACTATTCAAATAAAATTCCTATATAGCCAATTTTTTATCAGTATGAGATTCTTCATATAGTTCACTAATTTTGTCATCATTCACATTCAACTTGGTTCTTCTCCTTGTGGTAATTATTTAATTTTAGTTCTTTTTAAATTTTTTAAACACTTTTAATTTGTCATTATTCATTTATTTAAGACATATTTTCTTCTACAGTTTCCTCCCCAAATTGTCATATGTATTACAATTTGTATCACTGCCTTATTTTATTCAGTTTATCTTTATAGGACCTTTTTTTTTTTTTTTTTTTTCCTGTAAGGTCTTGTAGAATTCCTCCCCACTATTTAAAAAAAACAATTTTATGAAATGTGATTATATCTTAATGCAGATCTGTAAAAATATAGTGTAATATGGAGCCAGGAAGTTCCCAAAAAAACTTGGGTTACTGCAGTGGTTGGCAGGGGCTTAGTCCTCACACAAGCTTACCCAGATACCCTTTTCTATAAAATGGAAGGTACAGTGTCTCATCAGAGAGACTAGAGGGTGTTGGAATATATAAAAGTGAATATGTTATATAGGAAATGGACATACTTAACTTAATTTGAATCATCCATTTACTTATGTTTTCATAAATGTCCTCTCAGCTAATAGTAGGTTTTGATATACTGTGTGTGAGTGATTGCCATCACTCACTTCAACAGCAACAGATCTATCATGCAGATTCATAGATTTAGGTTGTCTAAATCTTAAGGCAGACAGTTGGTTATTCAGCATTCTAGAGGAGGATTTCATAAACATTTCCCATATCCAAGTTTACTTATGATTAATGGTATAACGGGAAACAGAATTCAAACGTTTTGAAATCTTCTGCCAACTCATATCTTTTCCAGAACATACCACACATCACTTTCCCTTCTCCTTTCATTGTTTGCCTACCCCTGCTCTCTCTCCATTAAGGATTTCCTGAAACACATGTATCCTATCAAGCCTTTTTGGTCTAACTGAAAATGAAATGATTCTCCTTTACCCTGTCTCATATTAGTGGTCAATACCTAAAATAAACCTGTTTATCTATGTATGTTTTTCTATATATTGTAGGTATACATCTGTAGTACACACATCATATTGTTTGATTTCATTGGCAATCCCAAGAAGAGGAACACAGGAGTCAATAGGGCTGTGGAACACCCGTTCTCTTAATCAGTGGGTAGCCAGACTCCGAGTGTAACCTGTAAAATCTGAAAGACAAAGATCACGAAAAGGACAACCAGGTTAGAGAAGGACCACCTTTTTAATTGAAACTAACAACTCATTACTGATATGATTAAGGTGCCTCCCAGAAGTCATTAATAAATGTAAATGAAGATGGAGAATTTAAAATTTAAATATGAAAAGGGAGTATGTTAAAATGGAAAGGAATGATATAATAACAGGTATAAACTCAATGGTGATAATCATCAAAGAGCCTAGGGGGAAACAAAAACAGAAGTTGAGGAAGAAGAACATATTAGTATTTCTCCAGCCCAGGCTCAGAGGTCTCCCAAAATTTATAGTATAGAATTCATTAGACTACCATGGTTGATAGAATTACCCTCAAGAAATATCTCAACTCTCGTGAATGGATTCTGTATTTAGCAAGCAACTCTCTGTTTTTTGGAAAACAAAATATCTTTAAATAGCCTATCTAAAAAGAAATGCACATGACCAGTTTTGATGGTTCATTTAAATATATTTAGAGTGACAAATGAATAAGTGATTTTCTGTTTTACAAACCTTGTATGAGCGAATAATGTTTCTTTACAGTGTATGTGTTTATCTAGACCTAATCAAAGAGGCTAGCTAAGATGGCAAGCAAGGGCTGAGTATGAAAAAATCAAATTTTGTTTCCTCCTGTCATAACTTTTGAAAACAAAAATCCTCACAACTGGACCAATAAGCAACAACATGATAAATGGAGAAAAGATTGAAGTTGCCAAGGACTTCATTTTACTTGGATATACACTCAACACCCATGGAAACAAAAAGCAGTCAAGAAATCAAATGACACATTGCTTGCTTGCATATCTGCTGCAAAAGACCTCTTTCAAGTGTTAAAAAAGAAAAGATGTCACTTTATGGAAGAAGGTGCACCTGACCCAAGCCATGGTGTTTTCAGTCATCTCATATATATGTGAAAGCTGGACAACGAGTAAGGAAGACCGAGGAAGAAATGATGCCTTTGAGTTGTGGCATTGGTGAAGAATACTGAATAAACAAAACTACTTTGGAAGAAATACAGCCAGAATACTCCTGAGAAGCAACGATGGTGAGTATTTGTCTCACATACTTGGGACGTGTTATTAGGAGGACCAGTCCCTGGGGAAGAACTTCATGCTTGGTAAAGTAGAAGACCTTCAAAAAGATGGGTAGACAGTGGCTGCAACAATGCACTCAAGCAAAACAACGATCATGAGGATGGTACAGGACAGGGCAGTGTTTCATTCAGTTGTACATAGGATCATTGGAGCCGACTAGATAGCACCTAACAGCAATTGTCATAACTAACTCCATACTTAGGGCATTAGGCTCCCTAATGCTCACCTACGTACAGTGGTATGGCTACTATTTCTTTAGTTCAAAAATATTATGAATAGCAATATGAAGGAACAATGTTTTTAAGAGATTGTGGTTGTTAACATAACTAACATCAGGAAATAAAATCTCTGCAGATGTGCACGATAAAGCAAAATCTCAATAAGCAATTTTTTTTTTTCTTTTTGTCTGTCTAAATTCTAGCTTGGAATAGCACTGCATGGAGCTTTGGAATGCTGATAAGACTTAATAACATGGAAGACAATTTCAAGAGAGGTAAGGAAGTCTTTAGAGGAAAAAAAAAAAATTCCATTCCTGATTCTTACGTAAGAGGAAACAAAGGAGGCAAAAGCCAGAAAAGTTTGAATTCTCCTTCATAAAATGTTCACCAGAAGTTGCAGAATCTTTCTTTTGTTTCTCTGTACTCAATGCATTCATTAAGTGCCATGACGCCTTCCTTCATCTTTTCTGATGGATTTTAGGAACCATCTAGAATATATGCCCCAGGAGCACAATTAATTTATTTTATTCATTCATATATCTGCAGAATCTATTAAAAACATACACTTAGCATAAATTTCAACAAATATTTTTAAATGAATGCCTGAATAAATTTAGTCATGGTGCTAAGCCAATATTTTCTACCTTAATTCTTTGCTTCCTCTATTGAAGGTTGAAAGAAATATGCAAATATAGCTTTTCACAACAATTATGAAAGATCATGCTGGTGTTTGAGCAAATAAGTCACCGTGGGTTTCCCATTCCAATCTGTTTTCTCTCTTTTTAAACCTTGTTATTTACTGCAAAAGGAAACCTGGTGGCACAGTGGTTAAAGCACTCGGTTGCTAACCAAAAGTTTAGCAGTGTGAACCCACCGGCCACTCTTCAGGAAAAAGATGTGACAATTAGCTTCCATAAAGAATTACAGCCTTGGAACTATGGGGCAGTTCTACTCTGTCCTGGTTATAGGGTTGCTATGAATTAGATTGACTTGATGGTAACTGGTTTGGTTTTAGTTACTACAGATCAGGTAAACTATATTAGATTATTCAGGTAATACCACTTATATGCCTTATATGCTTTGATCTGTCTGGGGCCCTAAAACCACAGATTATAAACCCAAATTACGTCACCAGAAAGTTAAAATGGTTTTGATTATTGTATCTATAAGGTAATTTCCTTCACTTGCTTTTCTAGTCAGTGATTATAGTTTCTGCTATAAAAATTTGTTTTCAATTTTAATTCTAGAGAAAAGAATACTCCTATGCATTACATTGATTTATTTAATTGACTTCTCCAGTTGTGTACTATCATGCTTACTTCTTGGAGTTGCCTATTCCTTTCAGTCTAAAAGTCATTGATATAATGCCACATTTCTTGCAGAGATAATGTTGTTTTACACATTTTGCATTTTGTATGAGTAGAGCTGTGGCATAGAAAAACATAACCTGTATGCTACTTTTTTTGAAAGAAAAGAGAGATATATACATATAATTTTATAAATCCTCCTATTCTATTCTCTAGATGCTTGATATTGGGCATGCTATTTAGTTTCTATATTGCCACAGTTTCATCACCTATAAAATCAGGATGTTCATATTATCTACTTTCCACTGTTGGCGAGTGTATTAAGTGAAATGATCTCAATGCATGCAAACCATATTACACAAGGAATGACACAGAGTACGTGCTTAATAAATATTACTTGCTCAAGAACTGGCACCCTGGTGGTGCAGTGATTAAGAGCTCAGCTGTTAACCGAAAGGTAGGCAGTCCAAACCCACCAGCCCCTCCTTGGAAACCAGTGGTTTCCAACTCTGTCCTACAGGGTCGCTATGAGTTGGAATCTGACTCGATGCTTTTTTTTTTTTCCATTTGTGCTCAGGAATTGTTTGTGGTTGCTTCATTGAACAAGTTCTGATGATATTACCAGTGATTTTCTTTGTACTTTAGGTGAAAGTTTACAGCCCAAATTATCTCATTCAAAAATTTATACACAAAATTTTTGTGACATTGGTTGCAAGCCTTGCAATGTGTCAATACTTCTCCCTCTTTCCTTTTATACCCCAGGTTCCCTGTGTCCATTTTTCCAGTATTCCTGCCCCTTCCCACCTTCTCATCTTTGCTTTTGTGCAGGTGTTGCCCATTTGATCTCGTATACTTGAAGCACATTCCTCACGTATGTTATTGTTTGTTTTATAGGTCTTTCTAATCTTGGTGGAGCCCTTGTGGTGAAGTGGTTAAGAACTCAGTCTGCTAACCAAAAGGTGGGCTATTCCAATCCACCAGCCGCTCCTTGGAAACCCTACAAGCAGTTCTGTTCTGTCCTATAGGATCACTAGAAGTCGGAATCGACCCGATGGCACACAATAAAAGCAACAATCATTGGCTGAAAGGTGGGCTTTGGGAGCGGCTTCAGTTCTGAATTAGCAGGGTGTCCGGGGCCATAGTCTCGGGGGCTCCTCTAATCTCATCCAGACCAGTAGGTCTGGTCTTTTCTTGAGAATTTGAATTTTGTTCTAAATTTTCTCCTGCTCTGGCCAGGACTCTCTATTGTGATCCCTGCCAGAGTAGTAGGTGGTGGTAGCCAGGCACCATCTACTTCTCCTGGGCTCAGGCTGGTAGAGACTGCTTCATGTGGTTCATTAGAACTTTGGACTAATATTTTCCTTGCATCTTTGGTTTTCTTCATTTTCCTTTACTCTGGACAAGTGGGACCAATAGATGTATCTTAGATGGCCACTCACAAGATTTTAAAATCCTAGAAGCTACTCATCAAAACAAATGTAGAACATGTAGAACATTTTCTTTATGAACTATGTTATGCCGGTTGACATAGATGTTCGACAAGATCATGACCTTCAGCCCTTAGCCCCAGTAACTTGGTCCGTCAAGGTGCTTGGATGTGTCTAGGAAGCGTCTATGACTTTGCCTTGTTCAAATTGTGCTGACATTCCCAGTATTGTCTTTCCCTTCACCAAAGTTAACATTTGTCTACTGTCTAGTGATTTCCCCTTCCTGTCACTCTCGTCTTTCATAGCTATTAAAGGTTTTTTGTTTGTTTTTTTAATGTGTGTAAACTTTTTCTTAGCTTTTTATAGTAGTGGTCTCATATAATTTTTGGCCTTTTTGGAATGACTTATTTCTCTCGGCATAATGCCTCAGCTTTCATCCATGTTGTGAGGTGTTTTGTGGACTCATCATTGTACTTTATCTTTGCATACTATTCCATTGTGTGTATGTACCATAATTTGCTTATACATTCATCTATTGATGGACCAGTGATTTTTATACACTTTTATGAGTCATTGTGCAGTGTCTGGCTGCACATGAATTATTTTTATATTCAGAAATAAAGCTATTTTAATTATGAGACAGCTAATATTTGTGAGATGTGGTTTTGAATACTGCATAATTATACTTTTTCACTTAAATCAAGAGTCACTTTTTTCTCTAAGCTACTTAAATGTCACTACTCAAGACATTTAAGCCTCCTCTATATAAAACTTGTTTATTTGGGTATTCTTTGCACCATTAGAGCTATCACGTAAAATTTCCTTGCAAAACATCTAGGTCTATCAAATTTCCACTGAAGACTTTTGAACATAAATATGAAAATTCTATGGGATCATGCTTCTCTTCTGTCCTTTATTATTACTAAATATAATAATGATGTATGATTATCCATTTATATAATTACAAACTATTGGAGAAGAAATGGCCCCCATTGCTAAGTTATTTCAATTTTTTGAAGTTACAAACAAAAATGATTGCAGGGGCCAGGATAACTCATTATTCATCTTTGTATTCCCAGCTCTAGCATAGTGCATGATAAATTAAGTATTTAAACAGAATTAGCAAAGAAAGTTCTCATTTCTATGGTTCCTTATAGCAAAATGAGATTTGATGACTCAAAGAAAAAACCTGTAAAACATGAAGCAATTCATTCATCCCAGAAGATAGCGGGAACATCTCCATTGTGTCAGAAATCAAGAGATGGTAGGAATATAAGTTTAAAAATAAAAAATGAAAAAACTGTATATGTCTCAGTTTTACCCGTACCAGTGATGGGTCCGCAACATTAACTAGTTCATATAATATTTTCTGAAAGTATTTAAAAATACCTCCTATATAAAAGATGTTGCTATTTATGTGTTAAAAAAAAAAAAGGCAGAAAAACAGTTGTAGGCGAATTCAGAAATGAGAAACGAGTGGAATAACTACTAGCTGATTTTTATAAAAACCTATGTTTTTTTTCTCTCTGTGTCTGTTTTATTAGAATGGGCCTTACAAGTCATTAAGAATTCACAACATGGTTTTAAGGACTTACACAACTGGGTAATACATAGAAAGAAAAAAAAAAAAAAAGCCTAGTTTCTAGAAGAACTACTACTATCATGTCAACAACAGCAAACGACAACGCATCTGCCAACACATAAATGCTACAAAAGCTTCCCAACTAGCAGTATTGTTTCTTCTTGATAAATTCACTCTGTATTTCCTACATGGGCTTGGAAACGTTACCAAACTCAAAAGGAGCATGGGTGGAAGGATCACTCCTGAGAGCTTTCACCTATTTCCTGTTGCTAAGGAAACCGCTTCCTTTGTACATGTTCAGAATAGCAGGTTCCTTTGAATCTTGCCTTTCAAGCACTATTTTTTAAAGCAAACATATAGATATATAACCCATATTTTGAAGTGTATGCTGTTTTATTGTTTCTTTCTAGAATCTAGTGGAAAAGTTTCATCCAATTAAAGGTAATATGTACTCGTTGGTAAAAATATTGGGGATAGACGGCTTTATTTTGTTGTTTTACATTTTATAAAATCTACAGTGCTTTCCAAGCTACAAAACCATTGTTAAATTTAAGATATTGCTATAAAATGTAAATATGTACCTATTGACACTGACTGAAATAATTTACAGTTTTTTATATTCGATAGGATTGGGAACAATCACATTTAATTAACCTATAGTGACAGTTATACATTAACACCATTGTTTAGAGATCCTTTATTGAGACAATACTGTGCATTTTTAAAAAAATATTATTGAAATATCCAATGTTTGCTTCTTTAACCATTTTGTGGAATGCTTAAATGTGAAATTTGCCTTGAATTGTCTTTCAAACATGAAAGATGAGAGTTAGAGCTCTATTATACCACAGTGATTGCTGTGTATATTTGCCAGCCATTAACAGCATGTGTGGACGTTGGCCATAAATACTAGCTGATTTCATAACTTGGATTGTAAATGTTATAATTCACATTATACACGTCTGAGAACTGTTGCCCAGTCCACAGCTTTATTACAATATTCTCATTAATGTCCTGTTTATTCGAGATCTTTTAAAGAATTCCTATGAGTACCCTTTATGATATTTTTAATTATATTCTTACATCTATTCCAAATGCTTTAGACCCGCCTTATGTGCTTTGATCTGTCTGGGGCCCTAAAACCACAGATTATAAACCCAAATTACATCACCAGAAAGTTAAAATGGTTTTGATTATTGTATCTACAAGGCAATTTCCTTCACTTGCTTTTCTATTCAGTGATTATAGTTTCTGCTATAAAAATTTGTTTCCAATTTCAATTCTGGAGAAAAGAATACTCCTATGCATTACACTGACTTATTTAATTGACTTCTACAATTGTGTGCTATCCTGCTTACTTCTTGGAGTTGCCTATTCCTTTCAGTCTAAAAGACATTTCTTGCAGAGACAATGTTGTTTTATGCACAAAGAAAAATATTAAATCATAAACATGTTTTAATCTCAAAGAGAGTGCTTTACTGTTAAGAATAAGTGCACAATAATTTAGTTCACTCATTGTTTTTCTCACAGTTGAAACTCAGTAAAAATATTTGTGCAGTAACATTAGCATTCATTTTAATGAAATAATATATTTGTACTGAACCACGGTAATTTGGAAGTTTATTCAAGGGTTCCCACTTTTACTTTTTTACCCACTGATTAAAGAATGGATGCAAAATTTCGATATTTGATACCATTTCATTCTTTAGAGGCCATATTCATTCTTATTTCACTGGTTAGTAGTATATTGGCACCTTGATTTTAAAAACAAAACAACAGCTTTGGTTCATCAGCTTTCTGTTTTGCCTCTGATAGTATATTGTTCGATGGCTTTTGTTGGCTTATTGCACTTTAATTAGCATGATGCTGTGTGCCTTTAGTAGCTTGCCTCTGTGCTACCCTTAATTGAAATCTTTCTCTTGAGCCTGTGATCATTATATCACCTTGATGCCTGGAACAGCTGCCCTTATGGAGTATGCGGTAATGTTGCATTTGCCTTTTGAAGCTGGTAAGTTGCATTAGCAGAAGCAGATGAGCAGGTTGGGGGATACCTGACTCTTAACTCTAGTATCTTCAAATGCATTTTACAAATTGCCAGCTTACCTTAATACAGTGAATTAGCACATACTCACATACCACTTACTGTAGAAAGTGAAATTTTACAGTGGGAAATTATTTCTGTGCATACACTTTGATTTAAAAATCATTGCTTCAGAATGCCTGCTAAAGATGTTACTTCTCATTTTGAACTCAATGGAAAACTGTTTTAAAAGCAAGCAAAGGTGTATGAAATCATCTTTTTCCTGTCTCCCTCTCCTTTGACTCTAGAATATTTGTATAACATATTTTAAGGGGATGTTTCTTCTTTTGTGTATACCCTCTACTCTTTTTCTGAATGTACTTGTTCACTTTATTTTTACGGGTCCTCAGAATGCTTCTGTAGAGTGATTGGGTTAAACTTTTTTTATACATAATATCGAAAAAGAAAATAACATTTTATTTTCCAAACATTAAAGAACATGCAGGATTTCTTTGCCAAAGTAAGAATTTTATTAAAAAAGAAAAGTGTACTCAAAACAATGCTTATGTACTTTAAGACAACATGTGAAAAGCAATCATGACACAGAAAACTGAGTTAAACCATAGCTTGTCATCATGGAGAGTTGGAATATTATGGAATAAGGTTTGAAAATTGATGAGGATTTTCAAAGATACAAACCTGTTAAAACCCAACTCATTGCCGTCTAGTCAATTCCAACTCATAGTGACCATATAGGACAGAGTAGAACTGTCCCATAGGGTTTCCAAGGCTGTAATCTTTATGGAAGCAGACTACCACATCTTTCTCCCGCTGGAGGAGCTGCTGGGTTCAAAAATTGCCAACCTCTTGGTTAGCAGCCAAGTGCTTAATCACTGTACCATCAGGACACTCAAAGATACAGGGACCAGAAAAAATTGTTTCCCCTTAATTTTTTTACAAGTGGATAGAAAAATTGTTGGCAATAGGAAAGAACATAACAACACTAAAAATAAGGACTTGACAACTAAAATTGTCACTTTTTCTTCAACAAGGTGTAAAGTGGTCAACATATAATTCATCAGATTCTGAAGAATCTAGGTTGGCCACCAATTAGCTGGGGCAATCCCGGGGCCAGCAGGGCTTCTGAAGGACCCAGAAGGTCTGGCAGTGTGGGCCTGGATGGTGCCTGGTATTGGAACGCAACAGCATGAGTGTCTGAGAGAAATCCTGCAGTAAAAAGGCTGGAAATAAATATAGTTAAATAAATATAATTAAAGGTAACTGTGTTTATCTTTGGTGGATGTGATTGTAGGCAATTTCCTTCTTTGTGATCATCTGTATCGTACAAATTTTCTACAGTGTTTTATAATGAACAAATAAACTTTAGTAATCAAATTTTTCTTCAAGCTATTTGACTAATATCCCACAAAAGGAAATAGAGTTGTTCCAGCAGGATCAAATCCTTCATCTTTAATAATTCTGTTATTGTGAAGGGGACTTATCGACTTTATAAACCAGGTAGCAATACTAGTTAAAGTATTGGTTTAAAACTGTGTATATGCGATATTAATGAAAATTTGTGAAATACATTTCAATCTTATTTTTTAATTATTTTACAAGTATAAAGTTGGCAGATGCCTTGTTGTTTGTTGTTGTTGACATGACAGTAGTAGTTCTCCTAGTATAAGTATTTGAGATCTCATATATACCACTACAATGAGTTATTCATGAAACCTTCAGCCCTTCATGGTACACCCTCCATGGTAATGATAGCAAACATATTAATAAGTAAAATAGCAATGCAGAGAAAACATGGCCATCTTTTCTGGGTGAAGTATACATGAGTAAAGCTTAAACTTCAAAAATCCTCACTTGCAAACTTTTCTATAAGTTACCTTTCCTCCTATATTATGTGGTCTTAGATGGCCATGGTAATGTCATATTGTAGGTCAAGATAATTTGCTTTGGGGGGACATTTTGTTGTGATTTAGTAGGATATATTTATGTGGTTTGAAGTCACTTCTACAAAGTCCTTGGCTGGTGCAAATGGTTAAAGCATTTGGTTGCTAACCAAAAGGTTATAGGTTCCAGTCCACCCAGAAGCAACTCAGAAGGAAAGCCTGGTAATCTACTTCTGAAAAACTAGCCATTGAAAGCCCTATGGATCACAGTTCTACTCTAATACACATGGAATCAATTCGATGGCAGGTATTTTTTTTTTTTTTTGCTTTTTTTTGTCATTTCTACTAGTTATCTATAATTGCCCAATATAGGAATACTTTCCTGACCACTGCACTACCCCATCTGATGTCATGACCCAAAGAAAAGAGGCC
Source organism: Elephas maximus indicus (assembly GCF_024166365.1). Taxonomy (NCBI): domain Eukaryota; kingdom Metazoa; phylum Chordata; class Mammalia; order Proboscidea; family Elephantidae; genus Elephas; species Elephas maximus. The sequence goes on along the minus strand of NC_064833.1, from coordinate 64,063,078 downwards.
ATTTGGCCACATGGATGTGTCCTTTGGTCTTGGTACCAAAATGTGTTGACAGTGACAAAGAAACATGATTTGAAATGTGTGCAGTCAGGAATTAGTTTGTTGAAATTTTTTCTACTTATCAGATACAGTATTTTAAGTGAAAAATTTGGTTCTCATCTAAGACCAGTCAATATAGAGATACTTCATTGTCAGGAATATACATAATTAAGCAGCATTTGCTGTTAATTGCCACTGAGGCAGCTCTAAATCATGGCAACCTCACGTATAACAGAGCTAAACGTTGCCTGGTGCTGCACCATCTTCACGATCTTGGCATGTCTGAGTCCACTGTTGCAGGTATTGTGTAGTGCTTTCCAACCTAGGGAGCTCATCTTCCATAGCAGACAATATTTTGTTGTGATCTATAGGGTTTTCATTGGTTAATTTCAGAAGTAGATTACCAGGCACTTCTTCCTTACCTTAGCCTGGAAGCTCCAATGAAGCCCATCCACCATGGGTGTCCCTGCTGGTATTTGAAATACCAATGGCATAGCTTCCAGCATCATAGCAACATGCAAGCCAGCATAGTATGGTAAACTGACAGATGGGTGGTGGTAAGCAGCACATGCAAGTGTAAATATATCACACATTTTTCCTTCTTATTGGTGGAATCATAGCAAACAGAGTTTTTTAAATTTCCTGTTTCAAGGCCCTAAACCTATAGCAATACTACAAATCATGAATACCTTTACATGTTATATTGCCTATTTTATACAACCCAACTGTCCATGATAAATATACATTTCATCTTCATGCATTTTTAAAATTATAAAAGAAAAAAATGTTTTAAATTGAAGCTCCAAAATTCCCTTAGTCTTGATATTGAGAAGGCTTACAAATGAGAAAAAGAAAATTTACACTTAACATAAACCCTTGTGTTTATTTTTGTGTGTATTCTCAAGAAATGAAAATATATCCTTAATTTTTCTGATTAGAAAAAAATTCCAAAAATCAAATAAATAAATGAAAAAACTATTTAAAATGAATTTCAAAATAAAATGGAAACAGGTCATGATTAATATAATGTACCTGTCCGATAGGGTCTCTCTGAGTCAGAATCCACTCGATGGCAGTTGTTTTTGTTTTTTTTTATACCACTAAGATATAAATTGATCATACTTTGGCTCTAATTTTCTTCACCTTCAACTAGATGAGCAACTTATGGTCTATTCCACAGTTGGCCCCTGGCCTTGTTCTGTCTGATGATATTGAACTTCTCCATTATCTCTTTCCACAGATATAGTTGATTTGATTCCTGTGTACTCCATTCAGCCAGGTCACTGTGTACAGTCACATTTCTATTGTTGAAAAAAGGTATTACCAGTAAATAAGTCATTGGTTTTGCAAAATTCTGTCAAAACTCTTCCTTTAACTTTTTTCCAGGAGGGTTTTGGTGGGGGAGAACTCTATGACATGACTGTTCAATGTTCTCTGCTTGTCTATCCTATTTATCATTTTTTCTCTTTTTACACGTGTTTTAAAATTTCTCATCATTTTTTTTTCATTTTGTATGTTTTTCTTATTCCTAGCTTTTCTATCCTTTCATTGAGTTTTCCACAGTATTTATTTTTCCATTGTCCCTTTGGAACAATCTTCTTATCTGAAAATGATTTTTATTTTTGTTTTTGTACTTTTACCACTGATATTTGACATCTCATGTTTCCTCTCTTTCTCTTTACAGACTTTGTTCATAAAATTAATTGTTTCATTAAGATATTTTTAAATTCATGGCAAGACGTTTGCTCATAATTTTCATCTGATTCAGGATAAGTTCTTGTTTTTTTTTTTCCGGGTGAAAATTTTATATTTCTATATTTTGTTGCTTTTTTTTTGGATTGGCAAAATTCTAAAAGGACCTACTCTTTTGAGAAACACTTTCCTTGAGTGCAGATGGAACCTCTGACTTCTCTCTAACCAATAGAATATGATAAAGTTGAGGGGATTTTGGAGCTATAAAAAAGGTTCTTAATCAGTTGACTTTGCCTCTTTTTGGAGAGAGATATTCTTTTGCTGGTTAGAAGTAAGCTGTTATGTTGTGAGCAGGCCCCATGTGAAGGACCTAAATTTGGCCTTTAGGAGCTGACAGCAACACCAGGCAAACAGCCAGCAACATAACAGGGAGCTGAGGACTACAGCTACAAGAATGCTGCCAAAAACCTGAAGGACCTTGAAAAAGGGCCCTAAGTCTCATAAGAGATTGCAGTCCCAACCCACTCCTTGTTTGCTTTATATATTTAGGGGCTCCGAGGTTGAGTGAATATATACTTATGACTTAAATTTTCTTGATTAACTTACTCTTTTTTGTACAGCTTTGTCTCTTTTAACAGATCTTATTTTAAAGTATATTTTGTCTAAATATTAAGATTGCTACCCTAGCTTTTCTTGGTTATTATTTGCATGAACTATTTTTCCCATCCTTTGTCTTTTAACCTATTTGTATCCTTGGGTCTAAGGCATGTCACTTGTAAACAGCATATAGTCGAATCATGATTTTTTAATCCATTCTGCCACTCTCAGCCGTTTGATTGGAGCATTAGGTCCATTTACATTCACTGTAATTACCGATAAAGAAGTGAATTAAAACCTAGATGATTAATAAGGAAGGCCAAAGAAGAATTGCTGCTTTTTAATCGTGGTGTTGGTGAAGAATATTGAATATACCATGGACTGCCAAAAGAATGAACAAACCTGTCTTAGAAGTACAGCCAGAATGCTCCTTAGAAGCAAAGATGGTGAGACTACATCTCACATGGTTTGGACATGTTATCAGGAGGGATCAGTCTCTGGAGAAGGATATTATGCTTGGTAAAGTAGAGGGTCAACAAAAAAGAGGAAGACCCTCAATGAGATGGATTGACACAGTGGCTGTGACAATGCGCTCAAGCCTGACAACAATTGTGAGGATGGCGCAAGACAAGGCAGTATTTTGTTCTGGTATACATAGGGTCACTACAAGTCAGAACTTGATGGTACTTAATGACAAAAACAACAACAAAAAAAAAAAAGTGAAAAGATGCAAATAACCAAAATTAGAGATGAAAAAGGACACCTTACGACTGACCCAATATAAATAGAGAATTGTGATGGAACATTATGAACAACTGTACAACAAAAAACTGGATAACCTAGATGAAATGGACAAATTCTTAAAAGCTCACAACCTACCCAAACTGACTCAAGAGGAAATAGAAAATCTCAGCAGACCCGTAATAAGTGAAGATATTGAATCAGTGATCAAAAACCTCCCCCATTCCCCCCCCCCAGAAAAAAAGTCCTGCACCGGACAGCTTCACTGGGGAAGTTTATCAAACATTTAGAGAAGATTGACTTTAAACCTGCTTAAACTCTTCCAAAAGATAGAGAAGGAAGGAATACTTCTTAATTCATTCTATGAAGCAAACATTACCCTGATACCAAACAAGACAAAGACACCACAAGAAAACTACATACCAATATCTTATATATACATTTTTTTATATATATGTAAAACCTTTGACAAAATACTAGCAAACAGAATCCAACAGCATGTTAAAAGATTCATATACCAAGACAAAATAGGATTTATTACAGGAATGCAGGGATGGTTTAACACTAGAAAATCAATCAACAATAATACACCACATCAATAGAACAGAGGGAAAGAACCACATTATCACCCACATGGATGCAGAAAAAGCATTTGACAGAATCCAACACCCTTTCTTGATGGATATCCTCAAGAAGATTGGAATATAAAGGGATTTTCCTCAATATGATTCAGGGCATATATGAAAAGCCAACAGCCAGCATTATACTGCATGCAGAAAGACTGAAATCGGGAACAAGACAAGGTGCCCTCTCTCACCACTTCTCCTCAATATTGTATCAGAAGTCCTAGCCAGAGCAATAAGAGAAGTAATAAAAGGTATTCAGATTGGAAAAGAAGAAATAAATCATCTCTATTTGTCTATTTGTCATAATCCTATGTATAGAAAATCCTATGTCATAATCCTATGTATAGAAAATCCTAGAGTCTTCAAGAAAATTCCTAGAACTAATAGAAGAATTTAGCAAAGTAACCGGGTATAAGGTCAAGAACAAAAATCAGTTTGGTTTCTACACACCAGCAATGAAAAATCTGAAAGGGAAATTAGGAAAATGATTCCATTTACAACAACACCAAAGAGAATAAATTTAACCTGGGATGTGAAAGACGTATACAATGAAACATACAAAACACTGCTGAAAGAGATTAAAGAAGACTTAAATAAATGGAAAGATGTTCCATGTTCATGGATTAGAAGACTTAATCTTGTTAAGGGAAACCCTGGTGGCATAGTGGTTAAGTGCTATGGCTGCTAACCAAAGGGTTGGCAGTTTGAATCTTCCAGGCTCTCCTTGGAAACTCTACGGGGCAGTTCTACTCTGTCCTACAGGGTCGCTATGAGCCAGAATCGACCTGGTGGCAGTGGTGGGTAATCTTGTTAAGATGCCAATGCTACCCAAAGTGATCTACAGATTCAATGCAATCCTTATCAAAATTCTAACAGGCTTCTTTTCAGAAATGAAAAAAAAAAAAAAAAAAAAACGATCCTCAACTTTACATGGCAAGGCAAGAGACTAGAAATAGCCAAAACAGTGTTAAAAGATAAGAACAAAGTATGACTTACACTTCCTGATTTTAAAACATATTATACAGCTACAGTAATCAAAACAACTTGGTTTCTAAATAATAATAGACAAAAGACTACTGGAATAAAATTGAGAGTTCAGAAACCCACACCTATATAGTCAACTGATTTTTGACATTCAGTGGGAAAATTGAGCCTCTTCAATGAATGGTGTTGGGAAAATTTATTTTCCACATGCAAAAAAATAAAACAGGATTCATGCCTTCACACCATACACAAAAACAAATTCAAAATGTATTAAACACCTAAATGTGAAAACTAAAACCATAAAATTTTTAGAAGAGAATGCAGGGGCAGTGTTGTCAGGCCTAGCTGGTAACAATGGATTATCTAATATAATAACAAAATCACGAAGGGCAAAAGACAAAATAAATTAATGGAACCTCATAAAAACTTTTTTCATAAAAACTAAAAAATTTTGTTCACCAAAAGACTTCACCAAAATAGCGAAAAGACAAGCTACCGACTGGGAGAATATCTTTGGAAACCATATATCCAGTAATAATCTAATAACCAAAATACATATAAAACTTTGGCAATTTAACAACAAAAAGACAAATAATCCAATTATAAAATGGGCAAAGGACTTGAATAGACTTTTTACCAAAGAGGACATTCAAATGGTCACCAAACACGTGAAAAGATGTTCAACATAATTAGCCACCAAAGATATGCAAATTGATACCACAATGAGATACCATTTCAATTCCACAATGATACCAAAACCAAACCAGTTCAGTGAAGTCCATTCAGACTCACAGAAACCCTACCAGACAGGGCAGAACTGTCCCATAGGGTTTCCAAGACTGTAATCAAGCAGACTGCCACATCTTTCTCCTGTGGAATGGCTGGTAGGTTCAGACTACTGACCCTTCAGTTAGCAGGTGGTTGCTTAATCACTGCACCACCAGGGCTCCTTCCACTATGACTAAGATGAAAAAAGAAGAAAAAAGCAAGAAATAACAAATGTAGGTGAGGACGTAGTGAAATTTGAACACTTATCCATTGCTAGTGAGTATGCATTGTGAAAAACAGGGTGGCAGTTCCTCAAAAGAATGAAAAAGAGAACTACCATGTGACCCAGCAATTCCATTTATAGGTATATACCCAAAAAACTTGACAGCAGAGATTGAAACAGATGTTTGTTCACCAGCGTTCATTGTAGCATTATTCACAATAGCCAAAAGATGGAAACAACATAAATGCCCATCAATGAACGAATGCATAAACAAAATGTGGTACATACATACAACGGAATATCACACAGCCAATAAGAGAATGAAAACCTAATACATGCTACAATATGGTTGGAACTTGAAGATATTATGCTGAGTGAAATAAGCTAATCACGAAAGGACAAATACTGTCCGATTTCACTTACATAAAAAGATAAGAGTAGGCAAACACATAGAGACCAAAGTTTATTAGTGGTTACCAGAGGCACAAGGGAGGGCGGAAGGGGGCTATTGCTTATGGACATACTGACTTTTGTTTTACAGTGATGGAGAGACTTCATTGATTAAGGGAAAGGTTGCATAGCCAATTAATGTAATTGTCACTAAGTTCTACACCTGTAAAAATGTAGATTTGGCAAAAGATGTGTGAGAGTCATATTCACAACAACAAAAAAAGAGAGAGAGAGGGAGAGAAAATACTTACAGAGGCTGCTTACATACAAGCAAACAACTCATGGGATTTGGTTCATTGGTTCCATGGTGTATCCCAGTTAATTGGCCTAATAATGTGTTTAGCGCTTCTGTTCTACCTCTTAGTTTGTTACACAGTGCTTGGGGTTTTAAAAGCTTGCAAACGGCCATCCAAGGTACAACAGTTGGTCTCTATTAGATGGGAGCAAGGGAGGAAGAACCAAAAAAACAAAAACTGCCATGGAGTCAATTCCGACTCATAGCGACCCTATAGTACAGAGTAGAACTGCCCCATAGGGTTTCCGAGGAGTGCCTGGTGGTTTCAGTGCCTGGTGCTGATCTTTTGGCTAGAAGTCATAGGTCTTAACCACTTGGCCACCAGGGAAGAAGGAGAGTCAGAAATAGGAACAGGAAATGGAATGTGTGGCTAATTGCCTCCGTGAACAACTGCCTCCTTTATCATGTGACCCAGAAGAACTGGATGATGTCTGGCTGCCACTGCTGAATATTTTGATCAAAGACTCTATAGAAGAATCCTCATCAAAATGGGTGAAATGCAGAACAGAATTACAAATTCTCATGGAATCCAGATTCTCTGGAGATATGGAGGCTGGATGAACCCCTGAGACTGTTGCCCTGAATTAAACAAAAAATATCCCCTAAAGATTTCTTAAAACCAAACAGTAGTTTTGTTCAACTAGTAAAGAATGTCCTTTTAAGAACTATTGAATGGGTTCAAATTAACAACTCAGAAGATTAGATAGGAAACTTAGAGGGTAGTGAGTTGATGTTCACAGGGAAGAATAATTCAGCAAATAAAGGTGAGAACGGTTGCCCGACATGAAGAGTGTAGTTAATGTTACTGAATTGTACGTGTAGAAATTGTTGAATTGGTGTATGTTTTGCTGTATATATTCTGAACAATGACAAAAAATAAAATAAATTATTTAAAAAAGAAAAACCCTAAGAATATTTGTTTTTTTAATCCATTACCACATATTTGTATACATTTGATATAAATATAATCTGTATATTTGTTTGCATTTGCAATTTTTCTATGTATATGGCAAATTTCCTTCTGAACTGCACGTTCTAGATCTTTATTTCAATGTATATTCCCTCACTTTTTCTTCTCTGTGACTTCAGGCTTTTCCTTTCTTCCCATATTTTCTCCCTTTGCTCCAACTTTTACTCTCATTTTCAGTTTCATAAGTAATTCCTCCCAGGCCTTTTGGTTTCTCACCCTTTCACCTCACAGTGCAAAATTACTCTTACTCCCCTCCCAGAAAATTACTTTCCCTTTCATCTTGTACCTTTGGCATTCATTTCCTGTGGGGTTTCATCACAAACAGCAGCAGGTGAGATTAACCGTTTAAAAGCCGGGAGGAAAAAAAAAATTATAGGCATCAGTTGTTAGAGTTGAAATACATACACTTATTTTTGGTGCTGTTACTAATAGGTCTGCCTTAGTGCTTTCCCTTAGTAATTTGCATTATTTAATATGAATATATTAAAAAGAGAAGGTAATATAAAGCACACACGTAATTTGCTTTTCTAGAATTCTCAGGTATACTGGCAAGAATCAGAGTAGCTAGGCTGTAACTTTGATACAGATAATGTTTGTGTCAAAATAACAGAAGTTCTAAGTTGAAAATTCCCATTTTGACATGGAAGTCCCTTTCTAAAATCCCTTCCAGTCTCTAGATCCTCTTGACGGCTAAAGCAATGGCCTAGCACTGCTGTTTCAAGTTTTTTATGGGCCATTGAGTGCAAAAGTCATAAATTATCTGTAAAAGCTACTCAAATTATAGCTATCTGTGGTTTTTCAATAAAGGCCAAGAATGTGTTTTAAAAAACACACCCCATAGCGTGGAAAACTGCCAGTCGTGGAAAATATGCCCAATATTCTATTTGTTTAAAGTTTTTTGAGCTACTTAAGTGTTGCCACCAGCTCCCCTTGAACAAGAAAGTACTCATTGATGTAAATTTACAACAAATATAATCCCCATTCTTGTTAGTAGTATTCAAATGGGCCACTTTAAACGTTTTTGTTTGGGGATGATCCACAGAAGTCATTTATAACAAAAGCACAATTGTCCTTCCAACTTCACAGTATCATAAAACTCCAATCGACTTGATTTAAACTAATGCAGCTGAGTCTCATTAATATGTTTACCCAGAACATCCAAACTTCAAAGACAGAAACATCTGTATTCTAAATCAGACTTTATTTTATTTAAGAAATAAAAATTATGTAGTACTTTTCATTTTTGAAGTCTAACAAATTTCCTGGATCCCCAGGCTTTCTGAGTTATGGCCGTAGCACTGTCAAACCTACAGACAGAAGATAGAGCTGATATCCACCCTCCTTTTCCAGTCATAATGGAAGGTACTAAGGTTTTTGGTGGTTTATATTCCGTTCCACTTAAAACTAGTATTCAATATGCGTCTTTCCCTATAAATGTATGAAAAGTTTACCAGAGACATCTAATATTTAGCATATGTCATAAGTAAATTTAAGTCAGAGAAATTATATATACTTTTTGGTAGAATCTGAGCTGACAGTATTTACATGCTTTTACATGCATGAAACAGTGCTCAGAAAACAAAATCCTAGGTTTTTTCACTGATCATTGTAGAAAATCATGATTGCCATGAACCTAAAATATATAACAGTTGTTTTCAAACTTTGATTTTTCTGCAAATGCTTGTTTCTCACAAACAGAACATTGTGCAGAGTACTAAGCTATACATTGCTGAGTGCCAAACTATCGTCATTTGTCTATAAATGCATGAAGTGACTTTATAACATTTATTACACGTCAGTCAACGATAAGAGCAATGAGAAGTTTTCATGAATACTGAATTGAAATCATTGGTTGTAGAAAGATAGTTGTGTTTTTTTTCAGGCTCAGCATCCATTAAATTTCTGAGTTTTGTGTGGTTTGCTCAGAATCAGGGTCAATGTGATTCACCCAAACAGGTAATTGCAAATGTTTACTTTTTAACTGCTAATCTTAAACCAAAACCAAACCAAACCCAGTGCCATCGAGTCGATTCCGACTGCTAATCTTACACTGCTTAATTTTCATTTAAACCGATCCTGGATCTAAAAAGAAGTAGTGAAATATGTTTTTATCAAATTTAAATATAAACAAAATCTACAAGGCCCTCATATTTGTTCTAAGTAAGTGCTTAACATGGAGGTGCCCTCAAGTCAGTTCTGACTCACAGCGGCCCGGTGTATGACAGAACGAAATACTGCATGATCCTGCACCACCCTCGCAATCATTGTTATGCTTGAGCCCGTTGTTGCAGCCCCTGTGTCAATCCATCTCCTTAAGGTCTTCCTCTCTTTTGATGACCCTCTAATTAACCAAGCATGATGTCCTGCTCCAGGGACTGGTCTCTCCTGATAACATGTACAAAGTATGTGAGACAAAGTCTTGCCATCCTTGCCTCTGAGGAGCATTCTGGCTGTACTTCTTCCCAGACAGATTTGTTCATTCTTTTGGCAGTCCATGGTATATTCAGTATCCTTCCCCAACACCACAATTCAAAAGCATCAATCCTTCTTTGGTCTTCCTTATTCATGCATATGAGACAACAGAAAACACCACAGCTTGGGTCAAGCACATCTTAGTCCTTAAAGTGATATCTTTGCTTTTTAATACTTTAAAGCGGACTTTTGCAGCAGATTTTCCCAATGCGATACATCGATTGATTTCTTGACTGCTGTTTCCATAGGCATTGATTGTGGATGCAAGTAAATTGAAATCCTTGACATCTTCAATCTTTTCTCCATTTATCATGATGTTGTTTTCTTTGTGTTGAGGTATAACCCGTACTGAAGGTTGTAGTCCTTCATTTTCATCAGTAAGGGCCTTCAAATCCTCTTCACTTTCAGCAAGCAAGCAGGCCCCTTGTTAGATAATCATGGATTTTGAAAGAACAAATGAATGAACCCTGTACGGAAATAAGTATATAATTTTTCTCCTTTTTGGTTGTAGTGCATGTTTGTATGTCGGGCATTTGTACAAAGTGATAGATCCTCTTCATATTTGCTTACTTCCATGTAAAATACAAAAATAGCAACTTGCCAAAAGCCAAAAAAATGGAAAGTTTTCACATAAGCTAAATCTTCAAATTTGTACATCAAAATGAACAAAAACTTATTTTTTAAGAAGTCCAAATATTTTCTAATTATCATGTACAGAAAAATGCGAGTAAATTCATCAACTACGCTGACGCTCACGCCCATAGTGCTGTGTTTAACAGATGCTTTTCCAGTAACCGCACGCTGTCTCCCCACAAACAGAAATTACTGGTTAAAGAGTTTATTTTCATTTTCAGGTTCAAGTTTTGTTTGTTAAAGATAATTAATCCTGTAATCATAATTCATTTTGTAATAAAAATGCTAAAAGACAGATTTTTACTTGCGCTTCAGATTCCTTCAATGTGACCTTAGAATTTGACCTGTGCTGTAGGACTACTTTGCAGACTTTTACTGCATGAAATCCATGCTGTACTTAAATTATAAAATATGAATCTCAAAAGTTAATAATTAGAATCACCCTTCTGTTTCATTTTTTGCCTTTCTCTGACCATATGGAAGGGTGTGGAGAATGTTGCTTTCCTTTTATATCGCTTCACCAGTTTGGTCCATGTGAGATGTTTAGTATTGGTTACAATCACCTTTTGCTTCATCCTAAACCTGATCAATCTTGTCATGCCCATATGAAATTGCCTTTTAAAGCTTTGTATCAGTAATCAACTACTATTTCTTAGTTTTAAAGGTAATTATTTTACCACAATGAAAGAAAGTAGGAGTTATTACGTATATAACTCAAACAAAAAACTCCTGAGCTCAAGTAGTAAAAGCAATGATAGTAAAATACAATGCCTCTCAGCTTTTCTTTGTTATTCGGTGCTACTCACTATGTAATTAAGGAAAACATGCATTGATTAGGAGCCCCTGAACATTGCTTTCGTTTACCTGAGCCATAAGCGGTTTTTACTAAAATTTTTTTCCTGAATTTGATTCAGAACTTAGGGGAATGACTACAGCACTCCTGTGGAGATGTGGACTCACTAGAAAACAACCTGAAAACCTTTCCTCTGATAGAGCCGTACAGGCTGTGGAATGGAGTCTGAATGTTCAGGGCTTGACCTGGGGTCTAGCTTATAATAATTAGAATAACTGTCATTCACTGAGTGTATAATCTGTGTATTAAATATATTTATATTGGAGCCCTGATGGCACAGTGGTTAAGAGCTTGGCTGCTAACCAAAAGGTTGGCAGTTTGAATCCATCAGCTGCTTCTTGGAAACCCTATGGGGCAGTTCTACTGTGTCCTATAGTGTTGCTATGAGCTAGAATTGATGGCAATGTTTTTTTTTTTTTTAAAAAAATGTATTTATATACCACCATTCACTGTCTTATGTTACAATCCTTTCAGGTAGATACTGCACTTCCCGTTTTACAGATGAAGAAATGATGCAGATATATTAGGCTATTGCCTGAAATCATACAGAGCTAACAACATGTTCAGCTACTAACCTAAAGGTTGGAGATTCAAGTCCACATTGAGGCCCTCAGAGGAAAGGCCGTCGTGATTTAACTCTGAAAAACCAGCCATTGAAAACTCCGTGTAGCACAGTTCTACTCTGACACACATGGGGTCTCCATGAGTTGGAATCGGATCAATGGCAGCTGGTGGTGGAGCTGGAAAGTCAACATTTGAACGTAGCTCTTTCTGGTTCCAGTAACTATATTCTTTTATCCCTGCATTTTTAGAGATCCTTCCTGCTTATGAAGGAAAATGCTGAGCATTTATTATACAATTTCCAGATATTATTGATGTAAAAATTTTAGAATTGTATATTTATATGTATAATTAATAATACTATTTTAATAATGTGAAATTTTATTATATATTGTTTTACAACATAATTTTTCACTTTTGGACATCTTAGGGAATGTTTTAAATATTTTCATAGTACTTCATCTTACAGACATATCATAATTTATTTAACAATTTACACAATTACGGATTTTTGGGTTGTTTCAAATATTTCATTTGTGTTTTACAGTTATGCCAGAAAGAAAACTAACATTAATTTCCTGTCTATCATGAAATGTTTGGTATTTTAACTATTTTTTTAAATTACCATTTTTATTGAAAAATAATTATAAATGTCTGTGGTACATGAGACAGAATTAAAATTGTATACAGATTATTTATAGAAAGGAAAATTTTAAATATAAAATTAATAAGAGATTGACAAAAAGACAATTTACTAATTAATATAGAAGAGAATATGCAATTTTCAGTGATATATTAAATTTATCAAATATTTGATATCCATCTTATATTTTAAATATATTCTAAACATTCTAAATAGTTTCATTAAGTACATGACTGGGGTATATAAAATATTAAACACATTACTGAACACAGTATAGGTTTCAATAAAGGGGAACAGTTTCAAATAAAATGATGCTTTAAGTGGTTATATTACCTAAAAACAGTTTTGTTTAGAAACATTTTAATGGTGACTGTGTGTTTAAACAGTAAGACTGTCATTGAGGGGAGTTTTAGTAGCAGAAAAATATAACTGGAACTCAGGATTCTATTCTTCAATGTTTTTCTTAATCACTTTTGAAAAATGCCTTTTTCTTTGCCATCTGTGAAATACTAATACTAAACAATTTTCTTAAGTTAAGTAAACATAAAGTGATTTTGGCAAAATGTTTGGTAATAAATAACGATTGCAATGAAAGATCTTTCAAGCAAAAGAAGTTGTTATTTATACTGGGGTTTCAATCATCTCTCGTTGCATATCAAACTCCCCCAAAGTTAGTGCTTAATGCAACTACTGTTTATTTACTCATGATTTTTCATTTTAGCAGATCTTGTCTGGGGCACTCATCTCTGCTCCACATGGTGTTGGTTGAGGCAGTTTATCTAGGCTGGAGGATCCCCACTGACTTCATTCACATGTTTGATATCTCAGATAAGGCGGCTGGGGTGAGCTAGGCCTCTCTCTCTATCCCTCTGTAGTCTCTTTTTTCTCTATGCCCTCTTTCACCCACATGTCTCTCTCACCACAAAGTAGTTGGGCTTCTTTACATGGTGGCTGCTGCCCAGGAAGGAAAAAGTGAAATCTGCCAGGCCCCTTAGGCTTAAACCTGGAACTAGAACGGCACCATTTCCACCATATTTTATTGGTGAAAGCAAATCACAAGGACAGCCATCATCCAAACCGAGGGAGCATAGATTCTAACTCTTTGTGGGAGGAGCAGAACATGCATACAGGAAGGGAGGAATTTTGGCAGCCATGTTTCCCCAGATCACCATAACTGATCAGAAGGTAGACTCATAGTCTTGTTTTGTCATTTGTTAGTTGAGTAGCCTTGGGTAAATTGTTTAACCTCTCTAAGTTTCAGAATTCCCAACTGCAAAAAGTGTCTAATGCTAATTCACAGATTGTTGTAAGAATTAAATAAGATGATGTATATACAACATAAAACATTCTAGTCACCACATTGTAATTTTCATTAAACCAGGATTATTACAAACACATAATATGCAATTTCCATTAACCGCTAAATAAATTTAATATAATGCAGATTTATAGTATTCATGAGTTTCAGAGAACAACCTAGACAAGTAAGATTTAAGTAAATCAAAAGGTATTTATTTTATCCTTAAGAAAGTCTTTACAGAACAGATTTTCTCTATATTTTATGTAATATTGGGAAGAGCGGGGTGAAAATTGTAGCATAGAATTGCAAGAAATATGAAATGAATGTCTGCTTAAAAATATCTGTGTGCATATTGTTTGTCCAGCATAATTGCTATGTCTTAAATTCTACTACAAAACTTTTTCAGATGGGTAACTATAAATAGAAGAATTAACAAGGCTTTAAAAAAAAAACCTCCAGGCCACTATTGTGGGATATCACATTGCAAGTTATATTAGCACTTTCCCCTATATCTACTGCTTAATAAATGAATCCAGACAATGGAGATAATTGTTTTCTTCCTAGGAGGTAGGCATTACATCAGAGGACTGAGGTTCCAAAGTCAGAATTCCAGAACATTAATTGTGTTCATGCAGAACCTGTATATAGAGCAAGAGGCAATCTTTGGAACAGAACAAGAGGATACTGAGTGGTTTAAAGTCAGGGAAGGTGTGTATTAGGGCTGTATCCTTTCACCATTCTTATCCAGTCTGTATGCTGAGCAAATAATCCAGATAATCAGAGAAGTTGGACTATATGAAGAAGAATGCAGCATCAGGACTGGAGGAAGACTCATTAAGAATCTTTGATACACAGATGATGCAATTTTCCTTCCTGAAAGCAAAGAGGACCTGAAGCACTTACTGGTGAAGATCAAAGACCACAGCCTTCAGTATGGATTACACCTCAACTTAAAGAAAACAAAAATTCTCACAACTGGACCAACAAGCAACATCAGAATAAACAGAGAAAAGATTGAAGTTGTCAAGAATTTCATTTTATTGGATCCACAATCAATGCCCACAGAAGCAGCACTTGAGAAATCAAATGACGATTTGCATGGAGCAAATCTGCTGCTAAAGACCTCTTTAAAATCTTAAAAAGCAAAGATGTCACTTTGAGGACTAAGGTGTACCTGACTCAAGCCGTGATATTTTCAGTTGCCTCGTATGCATTAGAAAGCTGTACAAAGACCGATGAATTGATGACTTTGAATAATATAGTGCTGATGAAGAATATTGAATATATCATGGACTGCCAGAAGAACAAATCTGTCTTGGAAGAAGTACAAGAAGACAAAATGCTCCTTAGAAAGAAGGATGGCTAGACTTCTCACATACTTTGGGCATGTTATCAGGAGGGACCATCCCTGGAGAAGGATATCATGCTTGGTAAAGTAGAGGGTCAGCAAAAAAGAAGAAGATACTCAATGAGATGGATTGACACAGTGGCTGCAACAACGGGCTCAAACATAGTGAGAATGAGCTCAAAAATTATGAGAATGGTGCAGGACGAGGCAGTGTTTCTTTCTGTTGTACATAAGATCTCTGTGAGCCAGAACGGACTCTATGGCACCTAACAACAAGAAGGATAATCTATTAAAACGTAAATTTGCATTTTAATTTCAGGGTTTTTCAATGTTGTTGTTGTTTTGTTTTTCTCCAATCAGGGAACCAGAGCTTCATTTTCCTTTATCTCAGGGAAAACTAGATTGAAAGCAAAAGCTGCTTAAAAACAATCTCTATACTGTCTTTTAAAAACCACCTTTATTGACAATTTTATGCTCCCTTTCTTAAGTGGGAAGAAAATAGATGATAAAAATAGAATATAGAGAGAAAAAGGAACATTTTCCCCAAGATTAGGAAGTAGATGGAAGTCTCGAGAGATCTTGATCCTTTCTTTGTGAAGTTGCACATTTTTAGAACACTGTGATAGGCTGAAATCTAAACTGTATTAAGCGGGCAGGACGACTCAGTTCCCCTTAAATGAGAACTCACCATGAATAAAAGGGGGCTGGTTTAATGACTTGAGTAAAAATCCAAGGCTTAGATGGTATTAGAAAAACATTGATTTGGGCTCAGTGTACAGCTGAGACTTGAGGCACCCAGTTTCTGGGTGCTAGGGAATAATGACAGTGTGCAAATATGGGCTGAATAATCAAGACAGGGACATCCTTTCATCACATGCAGAGAAATGTATTAGAGGGACATCACCTCGATAAATAGGCAACCACATATAGGATTGATTCAAACCGGTTGTCAGCAGCAATACCAAGCATTAATCAGACACTATGGTTTTTTTCCGTGGTGTCTAGAACAACTGTCCTAAATCATTGCACTGTATGAGCTCACTAATTCTCTGATCTTTTACTGGAATTATGTTAAGCTGTCAGAATGGAATAACTTTATTTATCACTAATATGGGAAGGCAGGTCCTCAAGCAATTATATAAACCATTTTATAACTACCAAGTGATAAAACAAGTGTGTAATAACTGAAGTATAAACTAAAAACATTGTTACCACATGAAACATAAAATTGACTATCACAGAGTCCTCTTGACAGATACTTTTTTTTCATTTTATAGTAGAAAACACAGGTATTAAAAGACCACTAACTCAAGGGAACACACAGTGTGACAAAGAATACTTAAACGCAAAATTTAAAACTTTCATGATATACTCAATTAGGCACTGAATAACAGTTATTAAAAATTATATATGATAATGGTTAGACTTCAAAATGCTCATTAAGATCATGAAAGGTAAAAAAGAAAGAAAATTTGATATTCGATATTGTCTAACACACATTAAAAATGTATGTGTGTGTGTGCATGCAATAAGAAGCCAAGCATTTTGCTGTGAATTCGTCTCTTTATTCTTAGACAGTGGTACAAGGTAAAAAAGGCCCTCAATAAATATTTGAATTGTTACATTAATGTGTGTATGTAACTGTGTGTCACATAAACCTAACATACCCTTCTGTTAGACTGGCAGGAAATATGCAAAAAATATTTGTATCAGTCTTTATATCTGGGTTATAGAATTGTAGATATTTATAGCTTTCTTCTCTTTTATTTAAAAAATTTTCTTTAATCAGTGTATACTTATTTTATCATCCGAATAATATCTTTAAGATGCAAATAAAATTACAAATCTAACTTACAATATAAATGATTTCATAGATTAAACATAATTAAATTTAGGCTATAGGTAGGTGAAGAAAATACTCATACAGTGTCACTTATGACTAATTCTCACTGTATTTACTATTAGAGTAACTTAACACTAGCTATGAAGTTCGAAATATCAAATCTGAAGCCCCTATTGAAACATATTCTTAATTAAACAATATTGGGCAAGTCATGTATCCTGTTCAAGAAAAATTCTTCATCTGTAAAACAGGAACATTAATGTTGACCATTCAGGATTTGGAGAAGGTTTAGAGCTGTTTGTAAAAGGATTGTTAAATTGCTTAGCATAGAACAGGCACTCAGTCAATGCTGCCTATTTCTGTTTATGACAAAAAGCTAACTCTTTATAAAAATATATATGCTGTATCTTATATCTTAGTTTCTTAGTGCTACTATAACAGACATACCATGAAGTGGGTGACTTTAACAGACAGAAATTTATTTTTTTTACCTTTTAGGAGGCTGGGAGTCTGAATTCAGAGCACTGGCTCTAGGGGAAGGCTTTCTGTCTCTGCCGGCTTACGTTCCTTGGTTCATTGGGAAAATTCATGTGGCGTGGCATCTCTTCCCCCATCTGTGCTTCTTGCTTTTATGCCTTACTTGCTTTATATAGATCAAAAGTGATCATTTTAAGACACATCCTGCACTGATAAGACCTCATTAGCGTAGCAAAGAAGCCCCTATCCCAAATGGGGTTACATCCACAGGTATGTTGTTGCTGTCTGCTGTCCAGTGGATACCAACTCATAGTGATCCAATGTGGCAGAGTAGAACTATCCCATAGGGTTTCCTAGACTGTAAACTTTACAGGAGCAGATTGTGAGGTCTTTTCTCCCAAGGAGCAGGTGGTGGGTTCAAATCACTGACTTTTTGGTTAGCAGTAGAACATTTAACCACTGAAACACCAGAGCACCTGCCTACAGGTAGAAACTCAATTCTGACTCATAGAGACCCTATAGGACCGAGTAGAATTGCCCCATAGGGTTTCCAAGGCTGTAATCTTCAGTAGCAGACTGTCATATCTTTCTCCCGTGAAAGAGTTGATGGGTTCGAACTGCGGACTTCTTGGTTAGCAGCAGATTACTTAACTACTGCACCATGCATATTTTTGAGGGACACAATTCAATTCGATGACCTCATTCTTCAGCTAAAGAGTTAATTTTCATTTCCTTAAGTATTGGAGCATATGTTGTCTTTAATATGTGCTACTATTGAATAAACTTCCCCCTCCAACCAAGGAATCTGAAAAACTACAAGTGGTGAGAGTGTATGAAGAAGTCATGCCATTTGTTGCTTTAAAAGACTACTTTTAAAAACTGTATTACTAGTCAAAAGCCAGAAATAAACATTTATAAGAAGACATAGTCTGTTTGATTCATCACATATAGAAATCAATGTCCTTGTTTTAATAATTAAAAAGTCAAGTAGCTACACATACTTATTTGAATGTTTAGGGCATTTATCTAACTGTGTGATGATTTAAATATGCTCATGTGGTGAAATGGTTTATTTTACAAGTGCTCATGTAATTGAATCTGACATTTCACATTCCTGTGTATGTAACACATTGATAGGGACTGTGTGATTAATAAAATGTATTCAGTGTTTGCTCTATTTCCCATTCTTTTCAAAGTAGAAAAGGAAATTAAATGCCTCGATACCCTTATACCTTTGTGATTTTATAAATTATGTTTTTTTGCTTGTTTGTTTTTATTTTAACCTTTGGTATTAAACTATGCATATCAGCTGCAGCTCACATGTCTATTAAGGAGCAGAGTAATGTGCTACAGATTATTCAAATACATGTGGAATGTGCCCAATCTGGTTGTTATAAGTCATATGTTTCAGTGCTCTGACTTCGAACTTCTAAGATTTCAGATACAATTGTACCCTAATTGCAGGATTGCCTTGCTCTTTTATTTACAGCTTCAAGACTAATAAGAGATAATTATACCATAAAAAAAAAGGACACATTCTCTGTTAATGGTATTACCAAATTCTGAATCTTCAATATGCTTCTTACTCAGGTCTATACTCTCAAGTCCTTGAACACTAAAATTCATGAAACGTTAAGCAGTTGTTTTGTCTTCATATGTGTTCTGATTTATATAAGGTCTACTTTCAAGAGTACCTTCTAGCATTAGAAATAAGAAGACTAAAATCAGCTCAGCTGACAGATAATTCAGAGTTGATGACCTTCAACTGATTAAGAAACAAATCAGGACATGAAAGCAAAACAAAACACCACGACTCGGGTTGGATATTTTGGATGGATGGACCAACAAAAAGTATATTCTCTAGATTTACTGTACATGAACATAAAGAAACATCCTGGATTTAGAAAATTAATTCCATCTTCTGAGATTTCTTTTATGAATTTTGGTTTATAGTATGAGTGATGAAAAAATGATTTTCCATGTACCATAGCTACTTCATAAGATTTTGGAAAGCACCAGTCATAGTCAACCAGCCTCGCGAGGTGATGATTGCATCCTGCTAGTTTTCCTCGTCTGGAATGCCCTCATCATTCTACCCTTCACCCTTCCACATTTCAGGGTCTTGTTAAAATTCCACTATTTCTGTGGGCTTTTCCTCAATTATACTAACCTGTATTTTGCTATCCCTTCAGTAACTTATATACTTTATCATATACATGATGCCTGTATAGTGGAAACTCTATAGCTGCCTATTAGATTAAATAAAAATGAATAAACATGCTTTTCAATTACAGGAAAACAGGTCATATTTTGTAGGTTGCTTTATGTGATCTTAGGAAATATTGAAAACTATCCCGTGCTTCCTGTACGATGCACTGAAAAAGATACAATATTAACATTTGTAGTTTTTCTCCCAGAGAAGCGTTACCTGATATGAATAATGGGAAAATATCAGACCTGAACTGAGGGACATTCTAGAAAATAAATGGCCAGTACTATTCAAAAAAATCAAAATCAGAAGAGATAAAAATACAAATTAATAGAAAAAACTGAGACACCATTTCATATTAAAGGGGTATACTAACTTAATGCATTGAGTGACTGACTGTATTGTACCCAGGGCCAGAAAAAAAAAATTCTTTAATGAGAAATGGTGACATTAAGCAATTGTATCATACCATGTTATCCTTCTTGATTTTAACAGTTATAATGTGGTTCCGCAGAGAATGTAGTAGTTTTTTTAGGAAATAGACATTGCAGTAATCAGAAGTAAAGAGTTGTATCTGCCGCTTACTCTCAATTGATTCAGAAAAAAAAGGCAGCACGGAAGAGAGAGAGAATGATAAGATAAACATGATAAAATGTTCACATTTTGGAATCTGGGTAAAGAGCCTATGGGAATTCTTTGAACTATGTAGTTTTTCAATTTTCATTAAGATGGAAATGATTTTAAAATAAAAATTTCAATGAATATAGATGGAGGAATGCTGTTTCATATTTCTCTTCTCTATTTAACAAAACTAAGAAGAAATCTGACCACTCTAACACCTCTGACTCCACTACACTCATGGCCAAGTTCACAAATAGAAGACAAGGATGGAGACGGATTGATTTCATACAAATAAACCCCAAAATAAGGCAAACATTTAAATGGGTTGAAGATATTTCTAGGCTTTTGAAAGTGAAATAATTAATAGACAGTGCTTGACACTGGCTGATGGGCTAAAATTGAATTGGTGGAAACATTCATTCATTCAGTCACTAGATAATACTTGCTGAAGGACAATGTACCAGGCTCTATGTGTGCATTCGTGTTTGTAAACTTGACATGATTGCATCTCTGCCCCCAAGTTACTCAGTCATAGGCCATCGCACAAAACACAATATTCAATGCTAAGTGGTTGCTAACACTTGGAGGCACAGGTCAGGTATCTTTCAAGAACTTACAGTTCATGGTTGTTTGCTAATTATCTAAAGAAATATCTAAATAGTATCTACTTTACTTTTATTCACACTAAGACCTTGAAAACCTGACTTTAAGGAATCTTAAAAATACATATTTGTGAATTGGAGAAGTAACGTATCTTTAAAGAACAAATATACAGCTTTTCTGGAAAACTGAAGATTTAAAAATTTTAAACAAAAACAAATGCACCATCAATTTAAAAGCAACCTTTTTTCAGAAAGAAACAAATAAAAATAAAAAGCAATCTTTCACTTTACTAAGCAGCTAACTAGACATTTTTTCAATTTATTTCCTAAGCCTGACCTATTTCAAAGAGACTAACCCAGACAAAATATTAAAGTGCGAGAAACAAAGATTTAGAATATGGCAGCATTTCAGAAATTATACTGCTGTAGTAAGGAAAAAAAAAAACATCAACCATAACTTGATTTAGATACAAATCTTTACTAACTGACATTTTAGTATGGCTCAGTAAACTTAGTTCAATAACAACTGCTCTTTCATTATTAGTAAGACTTTGGATTTAATATTTATTTACAAAGTGTTATAAATTTCTACATTTCCCAAAACTTGTAAGCATTTAATCATAGAGCCCCATCAGATGTTAAGGGCTAATAATCCACAACTATACTATTTTTAGAAAACTTTTTATTCTCTTTGGGATTGGGTTTTTAAAATCCTGCATTTTGAATAGCTGTCTTTTTGCATAAATATATTTTAAATAACATATTTCATGGCATATTTAAAACTACCTAAAATAACCTTATCAATTTTATTTTAATTATATTTATTTTAAAGGAGCCCTGGTGGTGCAGTGGTTAAGCACTCAGCTGCTAACCAAAAGGTCCTCTGTTGGAACCCACCACCAGCACTGTGGGAGAAAGATGTGGCGGTCTTGGGAACCCCATGAAGTTTCTCCTCTGCCCCATAGGACTGATAAGAGTTGGCATTAATTCAACAGCAATGGGTATCTTATTTTAATTATACTCTAGATTTTTATTTTTATGTCTCCTGTTTTTCTAAATGCATTGTGCAACTCATAACAGAATATTAATACAATTCACTTTCCGTTCTGCTTTGATTTAGGAAAGGCCAATTTTTAAAAGAAGTTCCTTTTAGATGTTTGAAAAGAACTTCTCATAACTACAGCTTTACACTAGGAAAGATTCAGAAAAGCAAGATCTTCAAACATAATCTTAGTAAAAACTATCACTGATTTTCATTTGAAAAGTACATATCATTTGATTTATTGAAACCAAGGTACCCTTAAAGATTTTTCTATGCTGATACATCGAAAAAGGCTCGGAGCAAGGGAATAATATTCTCTTAGTTAAATTTTATCAGACACCAGAAAGGGTTAAGCGAAGGTGACTTTAGGATTATCTGGTCAGATCAGATGGATGCCTGTAGCAGACCTGAGTGGCTGAGACCTGAGGGACCTCACCCTGGTTTTTTTTTTTTTTCCCTATTGAAGGACTAATTGTTAACCACTGTTTCAAAATGATGAAATGATTGGGAAGGGGAAGTTATCCTCCAAGTTTGAAAGAACCATGGCTAGAAAAGCCAGGGGTGGCCTGAGATGCAATGAATTTGCTTTTATGTAGCCTTTTTCACCATGGTCTTGTGACTCCTACAAAATGAATGCATGGGACCATGCAAATAAGGTGCTTGTGGCCCAGCAAGGGAGTTACGCAGATTACTAATAATACAACTAATGTGCATGGCACCCAAACAAGGGGATTGGTTAGTTTTGCCATCCCACTAGACTTAAAATAAGTCATCCCAGAGGTAGAAAGAGGGGATCTCACTAACACCAAGGAAAAGAGACAGGAGCAGCGGGGCAGGTCCTTTGGACCCAGAGTCCCTGTGCTGACAACCTCCTAGACCCAGGAGACAGAGGGAGAAAGAGCTGTAACACTGGAGATGACATGAGTCAGTGAGGGGCAGTGGCAGAGGAATGGTGGTAGCAGGTGAGGAGACCAGTGTGAGAGAGTGCAGTGGGCTTCCCAGCCTAAGGAGCAAGACAGCTACAGTGGAGTGCCAACCCAGAGTGAGAAAGTTGAGATCCTTTGGGCTGAGGCTTACTGGAGGAATGGGTTGCCTCTGGGCACTTATTGGCAGAGCTAAATAGCTTTGTAACACTTGTCCAAGCAGGGTAGAGGCTGGGCTGAGGGGCCAAGGAGCTGAGAGATGAGCGAGACAGAAAGAGAGAGAAGCCTGTTTGTGGGAACAGCTAAGAAGCTGTTCTGAGCGAAGAACTGTGTCTTGAGCTGCTCTTGATCCTGAATTGTAACTTGTTACTTCCCTAATAAACTCCGCTACTGTGAGTATGGTCTGTGAGTTCTGTGTGGCCATTGCAATGAATTATCGAACCCAGCAGAGAAGTGGACAGTGCTATAGGAGGGATGGCTGGTGTCAGAATTGATTTAAAAAAAAGTACAAGAGGGGAGGTATGTCTGACCTCTGCCTCATAGGAATCAGCCTTGGGTTGATGCAGATGGTAGTTCTTTCTTCCCCTCATGAGGTCAGAGGAGGTCAGATGTCCCCACCATGTCATGTTTACAATGCTCCAGGGACAATCATTTGGCCAACGAGAAAGAGGAACTGGAAGATAAAATTGTCTCTCTTGCCCTGATTAGAAGATCCTGAGAGTCATTCATTTGGTCTCTCAGAAAACAGTACTACTAAATCCAGTCATATGTCATATTTGAAATCAACAGGTAATCAAGTCAAAACCCACCTTGAATTTCCCTCCATCTTTGCTCACTTTCCTTTTTCTTCACTTTGCTTGTCTGGAATTACATTCTCTAAAAAAGCAATGGAAAATACAATTTTACCTCAGGGTAAGCACTTTGGGTAACTTTGACTCAGTCAGCAACCAACATATTAAATTTTAGTCATTAATACAAACAACACACACTATACCTTTATTGACTCTATATCTTCCAACTGAAACCTCATTTGTGTTTTCATTTCATAGATAAATTTCTCAAAATAGATTTTTTTTTTTTTAGTAGTACTCCCTGTCTTCAATTCCTCCCTTCACATTCTTTCTTAAACCACTCCAAATTGTTCTGGCAAAGCCATCAGTGTACTCCACGTTGTTAAATGCAATGAACAACACTCAGCTCTTACCTTACCCGTTTGCAACATTTGACAAGGTCAATCACTTTCTTCTCCTAGAAACATTTTCTTCCGTTGGCTTCTATGAAGCCACAGTTTCTTGATTTTCTTCCTACTTTTTTCTTAGTTCCCTTCTCTGGTTCCTCCTCCTCTACTGGAATGCTCCAGGATCTAAGTCCTTTTACTTACTCTTTCATATTTGTTGTTGTTGTTAGGTGCCATGGAGTTGGTTCCAACCCATGCACAACAGAACAAAACACTGCTGCTCCTGCACCATTCTTAAAATTGTTATGCTTGATTCCATTGTTGCAGTTACTGTGTCAATCCATCTCATTGAGGGTCTTCCTCTTTTTCTCTGACCCTCTACCGTATCAAAAATGATGTCTTTGGCGGAGCCAAGATGGCGGACTAGGCAGACACTACCTCGGATCCCTCTTACAACAAAGACACGGAAAAACAAGTGAATCGATCACATACATAACAATCTACGAACCCTGAACAACAAACACAGATTTAGAGATGGAGAACGAACTAATACGGGGAAGCAGCGATTGTTTCCAGAGCCTGGAGCCAGTGTACCAGTCAGGTACGGCACAAGCACAGAAAGCGGCTCCACCCCCCTGAACTAACCCCGGGAGGGGGACCAGCTGGTTCCACGGGCGGCGTGGGATGCAGCCAGTAGGAGAAGTCCCCGGGAGGCAGTGACTGGTCTTGGAGCAGAAAGAGCAGCGTTCGAGCCGGGGAACCGTCTCGCAGGGATTTGGACTGGACGCAGGTACGGCATAAACACGGAGAGTTGCTCCACCCCCCTGAACTAACCCCAGGAAGGGGACCAGCCGGGTCACGCGGGCGGCGTGGGACGCAGCCGGTAGGAGAAGTCCCTGGGAGGCAGCGACTGGTATTGGAGCAGGGAGAACAGCGTCCCAGCTGGGACACTCGGTCACGGCACAAGCACGGGGACCTGCTCCACCCATCTGAACTAACCCTGGGAGGAGGCCCAACTGGTTCTCGGGGGCGGCATGGCCACGCGGCTGGAGGAACGAGAAGTCCCCGGGAGGCAGCGACTGATTTTGGAGTCAAGAGTGCACTGTCCCAGTAGGGGAGCCTTGACGCTGGGCGTGGGGCTGGAAGCGGAGGATCTGACTGTGACTCCAGCGGGCCAGACCCCCCGGGGGCAATCTCCACACAGCCAGCACACATAGGTGACGCGCCCCGCGGGAGTCTCAGATATAATAGTCATTCCAAGCAAGACAAGCAACTCTGGCTATATTCTGAGGTGCTACTCTCCTATCTCTCTGTTCCCTCCCCCACCCTCCCCAGGCGGCTTCATTAACATCTGAATAGCCTGAGCCAGAGGGAGAACTCTGATAGGGATCTGACTGCATTTTTTTTTTTAGCGGATTTTCTGGAAAAACTAGTTTCCCAGTGATGGTTCGGAGACAACAATCCATATCAAACCACTTAAAGAAGCAGACCATGACAGCTTCTCCAACCCCCCAAACAAAAGAATCAAAATCTTTCCCAAATGAAGATACAATCTTGGAATTATCAGATACAGAATATAAAAAACTAATTTACAGAATGCTTAATGATATCACACATGAAATTAGGATAACTGCAGAAAAAGCCAAGGAACACACTGATAAAACTGTTCAAGAACTCAAAAAGATTATTCAAGAACATACTGGAAAAATTAATAAGTTGCAAGAATCCATAGACAGACAACATGTAGAAATCCAAAAGATTAACAATAAAATTACAGAATTAGACAACGCACTAGGAACTCAGAGGAGCAGACTCGAGCAATTAGAATGCAGAGTGGGACATCTGGAGGACCAGGGAATCGACACCAACATAGCTGAAAAAAAAAACAGATAAAAGAATTTAAAAAAATGAAGAAACCCTAAGAATTATGTGGGACTCTATCAAGAAGGATAACCTGTGGGTGATTGGAGTCCCAGAACAGGGAGGGGGGACAGAAAACACAGAGAAAATAGTTGAAGAACTCCTGACAGAAAACTTCCCTGACATTATGAAAGACAAAAGGATATCTATCCAAGATGCTCATCGAACCCCATTTAAGATTGATCCAAAAAGAAAAACACCAAGACATATTATCATCAAACTCACCAAAACCAAAGATAAACAGAAAATTTTAAAAGCAGCCAGGGAGAAAATAAAGGTTTCCTTCAAGGGAGAATCAGTAAGAATATGTTCTGACTACTCAGCAGAAACCATGCAGGCAAGAAGGGAATGGGACCACATATACAGAACACTGAAGGAGAAAAACTGCCAGCCAAGGATCATATATCCAGCAAAACTCTCTCTGAAATATGAAGGCGAAATTAAGATATTTACAGACAAACACAAGTTTAGAGAATTTGCAAAAACCAAACCAAAGCTACAAGAAATACTAAAGGATATTGTTTGGTCAGAGAACCAATAATATCAGATATCAGCACAACACAAGGTCACAAAACAGAACGTCCTGATATCAACTCAAAAAGGGAAATCACAAAAACAAATTAAGATTAATTAAAAAAAAAATACACATAACAGGGAATCATGGAAGTCAATAGGTAAAAGATCACAATAATGAAAAAGAGGGACTAAATACAGGAGGCATTGAACTGCCATATGGAGAGTGATACAAGGCGATATAGAAGAATACAAGTTAGGTTTTTACTTAGAAAAATAGGGGTAAATAATAAGGTAACCACAAAAAGGTATAACAACTCTATAACTCAAGATAAAAACCAAGAAAAACGTAACGACTCAACTAACATAAAGGCAAGCACTATGAAAATGAGGATCTCAAAATTTACTAAGAAAAACGCCTCAGCACGAAAAAGTATGTGGAAAAATGAAATTGTCAACAACACACATAAAAAGGCATCAAAATGACAGCACTAAAAACTTATTTATCTATAATTACCCTGAATGTAAATGGACTAAATGCACCAATAAAGAGACAGAAAGTCACAGACTGGATAAAGAAACACGATCCATCTATATGCTGCCTACAAGAGACACACCTTAGACTTAGAGACACAAACAAACTAAAACTCAAAGGATGGAAAAAAGTATATCAAGCAAACAATAAGCAAAAAAGAAGAGGAGTAGCAATATTAATTTCTGACAAAATAGACTTTAGACTTAAATCCACCACAAAGGATAAAGAAGGACACTATATAATGATAAAAGGGACAATTGATCAGGAAGACATAACCATATTAAATATGTATGCACCCAATGACAGGGCTGCAAGATACATAAATCAAATTTTAACAGAATTGAAAAGCGAGATAGATACCTCCACAATTATAGTAGGAGACTTCAACACACCACTTTCGGAGAAGGACAGGACATCCAGTAAGAAGCTCAACAGAGATACGGAAGATCTAATTACAACAATCAACCAGCCTGACCTCATTGACTTATACAGAACCCTCCACCCAATTGCTGCAAAATATACTTTTTTTTCTAGCGCACATGGAACATTCTCTAGAATGGACCACATATTAGGTCATAAAACAAACCTTTGCAGAGTCCAAAACATCGAAATATTACAAAGCATCTTCTCAGACCACAAGGCAATAAAACTAGAGATCAATAACAGAAAAACGAGGGAAAAGAAATCAAATACTTGGAAAATGAACAATACCCTCCTGAAAAAAGACTGGGTTATAGAAGACATCAAGGAGGAAATAAGGAAATTCATAGAAAGCAACGAGAATGAAAATACTTCCTATCAAAACCTCTGGGACACAGCAAAAGCAGTGCTCAGAGGCCAATTTATATCAATAAATGCACACATACAAAAAGAAGAAAGAGCCAAAAGCAGAGAACTGTCCCGACAACTTGAACAAATAGAAAGTGAGCAACAAAAGAATCCATCAGGCACCAGAAGAAAACAAATAATAAAAATTAGAGCTGAACTAAATGAATTAGAGAACAGAAAAACAATTGAAAGAATTAACAAAGCCAAAAGCTGGTTCTTTGAAAAAATTAACAAAATTGATAAACCATTGGCTAGACTGACTAAAGAAATACAGGAAAGGAAACAAATAACCCGAATAAGAAATGAGAAGGACCACATCACAACAGAACCAAATGAAATTAAAAGAATCATTTCAGATTATTATGAAAAATTGTACTCTAACAAATGTGAAAACCTAGAAGAAATGGATGAATTCCTGGAAAAACACTACCTTCCTAAACTAACACATTCAGAAGTAGAACAACTAAATAGACCCATAACAAAAAAAGAGGTTGAAACGGTAATCAAAAAACTCCCAACAAAAAAAAGCCCTGGCCCGGACGGCTTCACTGCAGAGTTCTACCAAACTTTCAGAGAAGAGTTAACACCACTACTACTAAAGATATTCCAAAGCATAGAAACTGACGGAATACTACCCAACTCATTCTATGAAGCCACCATCTCCCTGATACCAAAACCAGGTAAAGACATTACAAAAAAAGAAAATTATAGACCTATATCTCTCATGAACATTGATGCAAAAATCCTCAACAAAATTCTAGCCAATAGAATCCAACAACACATCAAAAAAATAATTCACCCTGATCAAGTGGGATTTATACCAGGTATGCAAGGCTGGTTTAATATCAGAAAAACCATTAATGTAATCCATCACATAAATAAAACAAAAGACAAAAACCACATGATCTTATCAATTGATGCAGAAAAGGCATTTGACAAAGTCCAACACCCATTTATGATAAAAACTCTTACCAAAATAGGAATTGATGGAAAATTCCTCAACATAATAAAGGGCATCTGTGCAAAGCCAACAGCCAATATCACTCTAAATGGAGAGAACCTGAAAGCATTTCCCTTGAGAACGGGAACCAGACAAGGATGCCCTTTATCACCGCTCTTATTCAACATCGTGTTGGAAGTCTTAGCCAGGGCAATTAGGCTAGACAAAGAAATAAAAGGTATCCGGATTGGCAAGGAAGAAGTAAAGTTATCACTATTTGCAGATGACATGATTATATACACAGAAAACCCTAAGGAATCCTCCAGAAAACTACTGAAACTAATAGAAGAGTTTGGCAGAGTCTCAGGTTATAAAATAAACATACAAAAATCACTTGGATTCCTCTACATCAACAAAAACAACACCGAAGAGGAAATAACCAAATCAATACCATTCACAGTAGCCCCCAAGAAGATAAGATACTTAGGAATAAATCTTACCAAGGATGTAAAAGACCTATACAAAGAAAACTACAAAGCTCTACTACAAGAAATTCAAAAGGACATACTTAAGTGGAAAAACATACCCTGCTCATGGATAGGAAGACTTAACATAGTAAAAATGTCTATTCTACCAAAAGCCATCTATACATTTAACGCACTTCCGATCCAAATTCCAATGTCATATTTTAAGGGGATAGAGAAACAAATCACCAATTTCATATGGAAGGGAAAGAACCCCCAGATAAGCAAAGCACTACTGAAAAATAAGAAGAAAGTGGGAGGCCTCACCTTACCTGACTTCAGAACCTATTATACAGCCACAGTAGTCAAAACAGCCTGGTATTGGTACAACAACAGACACATAGACCAATGGAACAGAATTGAGAACCCAGACATAGATCCATCCACGTATGAGCAGCTGATATTTGACAAAGGACCAGTGTCAATTAACTGGGGAAAAGATAGCCTTTTTAACAAATGGTGCTGGCATAACTGGATATCCCTTTGCAAAAAAATGAAACAGGACCCATACCTCACACCATGCACAAAAACTAACTCCAAGTGGATCAAAGACCTAAACATAAAGACTAAAACGATAAAGATCATGGAAGAAAAAATTGGGACAACCCTAGGAGCCCTAATACAAGGTATAAACAGAATACAAAACATTACCAAAAATGATGAAGAGAAACCCGATAACTGGGAGCTCCTAAAAATCAAACACCTATGCTCATCTAAAGACTTCTCCAAAAGAGTAAAAAGACCACCTACAGGCTGGGAAAGAATTTTCAGCTATGACATCTCCGACCAGCGCCTGATCTCTAAAATCTACATGATTCTGTCAAAACTCAACCACAAAAAGACAAACAACCCAATCAAGAAGTGGGCAAAGGATATGAACACACATTTCACTAAAGAAGATATTCAGGCAGCCAACAGATACATGAGAAAATGCTCTCGATCATTAGCCGTTAGAGAAATGCAAATTAAAACTACGATGAGATTCCATCTCACACCAGCAAGGCTGGCATTAATCCAAAAAACACAAAATAATAAATGTTGGAGAGGCTGTGGAGAGATTGGAACTCTCATACACTGCTGGTGGGAATGTAAAATGGTACAACCACTTTGGAAATCTATCTGGCGTTATCTTAAACAGTTAGAAATAGAACTACCATACAACCCAGAAATCCCACTCCTAGGAATATACCCTAGAGATACAAGAGCCTTCATACAAACAGATACATGCACACCCATGTTTATTGCAGCTCTGTTTACAATAGCAAAAAGTTGGAAGCAACCAAGGTGTCCATCAACGGATGAATGGGTAAATAAATTGTGGTATATTCACACAATGGAATACTACGCATCGATAAAGAACAGTGACGAATCTCTGAAACATTTCATAACATGGAGGAACCTGGAAGGCATTATGCTGAGCGAAATGAGTCAGAGGCAAAAGGACAAATATTGTATAAGACCACTATTATAAGATCTTGAGAAATAGTATAAACTGAGAAGAACACATACTTTTGTGGTTACGAGGGGGGGAGGGAGGGAGGGTGGGAGAGGGTTTTTTATTGATTAATCAGTAGATAAGAACTGCTTTAGGTGAAGGGAAAGACAACACTCAATACATGGAAGGTCAGCTCAATTGGACTGGACCAAAAGCAAAGAAGTTTCCAGGATAAAATGAATGCTTCAAAGGTCAGCGGAGCAAGTGCGGGGGTCTGGGGAACATGGTTTGCGGGGACTTCTAAGTCAATTGGCAAAATAATTCTATTATGAAATCATTCTGCATCCCACTTTGAAATGTGGCGTCTGGGGTCTTAAATGCTAACAAGCGGCCATCTAAGATGCAGCAATTGGTCTCAACCCACCTGGAGCAAAGGAAAATGAAGAACACCAAGGCCACACGACAACTAAGAGCCCAAGAGACAGAAAGGGCCACATGAACCAGAGACCTACATCATCCTGAGACCAGAAGAACTAGTTGGTGCCCGGCCACAATCGATGACTGCCCTGACAGGGAGCACAGCAGAGGACCCCTGAGGGAGCAGGAGATTAGTGGGATGCAGACCCCAAATTCTCATAAAAAGACCAAACTTAATAGTCTGACTGAGACTGGAGGAATCCCGGCGGCCATGCTCCCCAGACCTTCAGTTGACACAGGACAGGAACCATCCCTGAAGACAACTCATCAGACATGAAAGGGACTGGTCAGCGGGTGGGAGAGAGACGCTGATGAAGAGTGAGCTAATTATATCAGGTGTACACTTGAGATTGTGTTGGCAACTCTTGTCTGGAGGGGGGATGGGAGGATAGAGAGAGAGGGAAGCCGGCAAAATTGTCAAGAAAGGAGAGACTGAAAGGGCTGACTCAAGAGGGGGAGAGCAAGTGGGAGTAGGGAGTGAGATGTATGTAAACTTATATGTGACAGACTGATTGGATTCGTAAACGTTCACTTGAAGCTTAATAAAAGTTATTAAAAAAAAAAAAATGATGTCTTTCTCCACAGACTCGTCCTTTCCGGTAATATGTCCGAAGTACCTGAGACAAAGTCTCACCATCCTTACTTCTAAGGAGCATTCTGGTTGTACTTCTTCCAAGACAGATTTGTTCTTTCCTCTGGCAGTTCATGATGTTACCAGAATAAGGCTCTTGCCTCTCACTGGTCAAGAAAGAGCAGGTAAGGCCTGCAGAATTTTCCACGCGAGCAAAGCTTTATTGAAGAGGCTTGTAAGCAGAGACGAGGAGGGTGTAAAGCAATACTTACCCCCATCTCTCAGAGCAAAAGACCGGCCCAGGTTTTTAAAAGTTCTTGGGCGGGAAAAGATTCATGTTTATTCACAGACATAGGTGGGGTTATGCTAACTATGGTGCACGTGCAGCAGCTTTCCAAGATGGCTCCTGTCCCACAGGCCTCTGGGATTCGTAGCAGGACTTATTATGGGTTGCTGTGTCTGCACAGTTTCCTGGCTGCTGCAGCCCCTCATTGCCCCTGGTGGAAGGTCACAGAGAGTTCACAGGTGGACGTTCTGTGCGTGTCCTTGGGGCTGGTTTTCTCCAGCTGCTTCTGAAAGACAACTTTAAAGAAGTTTTTGGGCTATTTTCTGATACCCTGCCCCATTG
Organism: Elephas maximus indicus; assembly: GCF_024166365.1. Taxonomy (NCBI): domain Eukaryota; kingdom Metazoa; phylum Chordata; class Mammalia; order Proboscidea; family Elephantidae; genus Elephas; species Elephas maximus. Next base: position 64,030,621 of record NC_064833.1, on the reverse strand, counting down.
TCCTGGGGAATGGCTTTGTTTCTGCATCTTGGCCTATTTCTTGTTACTTTATTTGTTGATTTGGGAGAACCCTCTGTCCTCTGTCTTAATGATACATGCAATATTTTTTGCCAATACCATAATTCAATGACATCAATTCTTCTTCGGTCTTCCTTATTCATTGTCCAGCTTTCTCGTCCATGTGAGACAACTGAAAATACCATAGCATGGTGCAAGTGCACCTTAGTCCTCAAAGTGACTTCTTGGTTTTCAACACTTTAAAGAGGTCTTTTGCAGCAGATTTACCCAATGCAATATGTTGTTTGATTTTTCAACTGCTACTTCGATGGCCATTGACTGTGGATCCAAGTAAAATGGAATCCTTGACAACTCCAATCTTTTCTCCATTTGTCATGATGTTACTTTTTGGTCCAGTTGTGCGGATTTTTATTTTCTTTATGTTGAGGCATATTCCATACTGAAGGCTGTAGTCTTTGATTCTCATCAGTAGGTGCTTCAAGACCTCTTCGCTTTCTGCAAGCAAGGCTGTGACATCTGCATATTGCAGCCTATTAATAAGTCCTCCTCCAATTCTGATCCCTTGTTTTTCTTCATATAGTCCAGCTTTTTGGATTGTTTGCTCAGCATAAATATTGAATAAGTATGGTAAAAGGACACAACCCTGACGCATACCTTTCCTGACTTTAAACCACACAGTATCCCCTTGTTTTATTCCAATGACTGCTCTTGGGCTATGTACAGGTTGCAAGTGAGCACAATTAAGAGTCCTGGAATGCTCATTCTTCACAATGTTATTCATAATTTGTTATGATCCACACAGTTGAATGCCTTTTTGTAGTCAATAAAATACAGGTAAACATCTTTCTGGTACTCTCTGCTTTCAGACAAGATCCATCTGACATTAACAACAATATCCTTCGTTCCACATCCTCTTCTGAACCTGACTTGAATTTCTGGCAGTTCCCTGTTGATGTACTGCTGCAACCACTTTTGAATAATTTTTAGAAAATTTTACTTGCTTGTGATATTAATGATTTTGTTTGATAATTTCCACATTCTGTTGGATCACCTATCTTTAGAATGGGCACAAATATGGATCTCTTCTAGCTGGTTGGCCAAATTTCTTGGCATAGACCAGTGAGCACTTTCAGCCTTGCATCCATTTATTGAAACATCTCAGTTGGTATTCTGTCAATTCCTGGAGCCTTGTTTTTCCCCAATGCCTTCAGTGTAGCTTGGACTTTTTTCTTCAGTACCATTGGTTCTTGATCATATGCTACCTCCTGAATTGGTTGAATAGGTCAATTCTTTTTGGTACTGTGCCTCTGCATATTCCTGCCACCTTCTTTCGATTCTTCCTGTGTCGTTCAATGTGTTACCTGTTGAATCCTTCAATATTGCAACTTGAGGTTTGAATTTTTTCTTCAATTCTTTCAGTTTGAGAAATGTTGAGTGTGTTCTTCCCTTTTCGTTTCCTAACTCCAAGCTTTTGCACGTTCAGGTAGACAGCTCTAAGCCTTTATTGAGTCTTCCTCAATACCCCCCTGAAACAAGAAGCTAAGGAGGAATTATTCCCTATTATTCAGGAATTCTTTTCTAAAGAATTAATTGTTTCCTGCACCAACCCTTGTTAACACTCCTCTACCTCTGTTAAGAAACAAAACAACAGAGGCTGGAGGATTTGGGGGCTGTCAACCAAATTGTTATTCCTAGATTTTCAGTAATTTCAAACCCTCATTTATTACTTTCTAATGTTTCTCCAGTTGTTACATATTTTACTGTAATTGATCTTTGTAGCACTTTCTTCAGAATTCCTCTACACTCTGCAAGCCAATATTTGTTTGCCTTCACCTAGGAAAACCAACAGTTTACCTGGATTGTAATTCCCCAGGGTTTTACTGAATTTTCCACTTACTTTTCTCAAATCTTACATGCAGATTTGCAACCATAACAATTTGCAAATGCGTCCACACTGCTACAATATGCTAATGATTTACTGGTCTGCTCTGCCTTTCAACAGGCTTGCTTTGAAGATATAATCTTGTTAAAACATTGAGCTACCGGAAGGCATAAAGTTTCTAAAGAAAAACTACAATTGGCCCAGTCTCCAGTTAAGTATTTAGGTTATTTGATTTATGCAGAAGGCATTTCTATTGATCCTAAATGGAAAGAAGTCATTTTTGCTTTTCCTGTTCCCAAAACTAAGAAACAATTACATGGGTTTCTGAGGCTGTGCAGCTACTGTAAAACTAAAAGGAGCTCTAGCAAAGACACCTGCACTAGGCTTTCCTGTCACCAAGATTTTTGCCTGTTTGTATGTGAAGCCTCTGGAAATGCTCTAGGTGTTTTAACATCAGAGGCCAGTAGGCTCTTACAGTCTGCAGCTTGACCTTGTTACTAAAGGGTATCCTCCCTGCCTCAGGGCTTTTGTTGTCACTGAAAAGGAGATTATAGTAATTTGTTCATAAATAATCATAATCTTAATGAATTAACTTCAGAAAAATTAATACGAAACTAACAATTATTTAAACTGAGAATATTGAAAAATGGAAGAAAGCAGATAGTTCTCAGGATTCCGTAACCAAGCTATGATTAGGGCCTGATCAGAATTTTATGTCACTATTTTGAAAGCTCTCCATGAAAGGTGCCATTTTGGATGAGATAAAATGAATGAAATTTTAAAGAAATATTGGTGGGGACAATTTTTTGAGGTCACTGAGTGTATTGTTTCTTATTGCCCTATGGCTACTAACCAAAAGATTGGCAGTTCAAATCTACCAGGTGATCCTTGGAAATTCTATGGAGCAGTTCTTCTCTACCCTATAGAGTCTCCATGAGTAAGAATCGACTTGACAGCAATGGTTTTTTTTTTTTTTTTTTGGTTTATAACCCAGGCAAATCTGGAAAATACCCATTACCTTCAGAATCTGTGCTTGAATGGCAATTAGATTTTATCTAGCTCCCATCTTCAAATGGCTATAAATAGGTATTAGTGATGATTTGCAGAATTTCACATTGGGTGGAGGCCTTTAGCTATCCTTCTGTTATCTGCTTCACTATGCTTTGTTGTTATTAACTCATTTTAATAACTTCTTTTTCCATGTAAATGACTTCTGTAGAGTTTGCTTTATCATAGCTATTATTTTTATATGTTTTATTGTATTATTTTTTAGTAAGTATTCTTATACATTGAGGCCTTTCTTAAATATTCTCTTACTGTATATTATGACTCTTTATGATTCCTGGCATGATGATGACTTTGTTAGGTTAGTTCAATCAGTAGCTACTGCCAGTAATCTCATCCCAAACACTGGACATGCTGATTCAGTCCCTTTAGCTATGCCTGTGTTTAATTATCACTGTATACCTGATTCTACTGCAAATCCTAATATTTTCTTTAAATAGCTATGTGTCAGGTTGTGACACCCTCCAAAAATATTAACAAGTCCCCAGTGCCATGTTTCAATTAAACTCAACACTTTTGAGTCAATGATATGGAGGAAAGTTTGAAAAACTGTACCAAAAAATACAGGGATGTACCCCTTATGTCCCACTCCCCTTTTCTTGATATTTTTAGTTGGCTACCTACTGAAATTTAGCTCTTGGCTACATTCAATTTTACAAACTGGATTACTTAGTCATTATAATAATAATTGTAAGTTTAATCAATTTTTTATGAAACGCTTATCAAATACTTATACTCACAATGCAACACTACTTGCTATGCAAAAGTTCATGTATTTTGAAGAAACATCAATTCTTTAGAGCATAGTTTGGCTCTTCACCTTGGCTGATGTCAAGTACTCCTATTAATTCAGCCCTGCTCTTAAAAGATCACAGAAACAGAGGTCCAAGCTATGGCATGATGAAGATGCAACAGATGGTGTCCAACTACCTTTCATGGACAGTGTCTGGGGTCTTAAAAGCCTATTTTAATTAGGCAGCCATGTAACAAATGCAAGGAAAATAAGTAGTCTATGCAAAAGAAGACACTTATAATTGTGATCAGTGAACCTCTACAGAACTTCTTAATTAGAATGGGAGGTTGTGAAGGAGTCCCAAAATCTAGGTGTTTGGCATAAGGAGAGGTTTCTGCCAAAGATGTAGCCTGGATACCATTTTTGTTGTTTATTGCTTATTCTGAGCTAAATCTCAAAAGTCAGCTAGCCAGGACACTCCAGGAAGCCTGTGGGCTCGCCTCCCCTCCCTTTCTCTCATGGCATGTTCCTAGGTAGGATGTTCACTCATGCTGGTCTACAAAATATCCATAGGTTACCGAGAAGTTAACTGACTTAAACTTTACTATTAACAAAACAACGCTGAAAGAAGAGATCTCATAATCGTCTTGTGCCTGTTAAAGCATGGTTTTGTAAATAGATTCTTTAGGGAAGAAAAGGAAATTCAGACAACATATAATTAGAGGAATCTTTAGTGGTATTTGAGGAGTAAGACGGCAGAAGAGAATACAAAGGAGAGACGTCTGGCAAAGGGGCAGAAGGTCCCAGGACAACTTGGGTAGTTGGAACAGAAATTTGGTATTGTAATTCCTTATTTTGTTTAGTTAATTTAGAAAACTTACCTTGCAAGGGAATAATTTTACTCTCATCATACGTTCTATAAAAACCCAATGCCATCCAGTCGATTCCGACTCAGAGCGACCCTACAGGATGGAGTAGAACTGCCCCATAATATGTTTTATAGACTTCCAAATACCAGTTAAAATAGGCATCCCATTGTTTCTGCTTAATTCAGGAGTCTTTCTTTTCTAATTTACTGTGTAGAAAACTCAATTTAGATAATTCAAAAGAACCAAAAAATGTCCAGACTGTCCTTAGTGAGATCATGCCAAGCAGCTAGGCAGAAGCAGGTAGCAGAGCCATAGTGTTTGTCCACATATTGGGCAGGAGTCCCAGAAGTGAACTCCACATTGCCCCTAGATATGGTATTTCCCATTTTAAAAGAAGGTTCAAATTTGTTCAAAATTTAGAACTCTCAGATGCAACAAAATCTCATGGAGCCTGAGATTCCACAAATAGGACAGCAATTTACCAATTTGCCCAAAACCTCACACTACTGCCACTAGTGGCAGGAAATTCTTTCAAGAACAAAACCAGAACAAAATGAAACAGATATTTCAATAAATCTCAAAGAGCTCAATACAATAAAGCAGAGCTTAAAACTTGAGATTGCTTACCTTAGCTACCCCCAAGGGTCTGTCGAGATGAATGAGCTCAGTGGGCTCATGTTGGCACTGGAACTCTGGATCTTCAATCTCTCAGGATCGCTGAAGATAAGGCACCTTTGAATCCTACTTCATGAACCCAGTGGCAACAGAGCTTAGAACAAGTAGCCAAAATCTCCAGAGACTAGTGTGGCCAAGAATATCCAGAGTGGCACATAAGGTATAATTGCTATTTTAATTAGTATTCTGATAGCAATGGATCAATAAAGGTAAAAAATTAGAAGACGCAGTATAAAGATGGGAAATTTACTGAAAGGATGTGGGTAAAGAAGTAAAGTATTTGAGTAAAGGAGAAGTGATGAGCTCAGATGGCTTTAGGGGGAAACTAGACAACTCATCCAGAGTATTTTGGCCTAGATGACGTTGCTGGGTTGTTTTTTGGGTAGCTAACTGAATAGATATAAAACCAATCTGTTGATTTTCCCATCTGTTTGTGTGTTTTTTTCTCTGAAACGTGAAGCAAAGTCATGATCTTAGGGCTAGGATGGGGGAGGAGGTATTGGAGACTTGAAGACAGAAGAAGGGGCACAAGAACTGGACTAGAGAAAACTGGTAGGGTTATTGGACAATACTATAACCATAAACTTGAAGCAAGAACATAAATTTAAATTAAGACCAGGATTATGTTTTATTTGTGTGTGTGTGTGTGTGTGTGTATGTGTGGGTGTTTGTAGCAGCATTCAGACGGGCAGGTGCAGACATGAAGTAGATGGAAAGTTACATTTAACTCATTGTCTGCTTTGAAATGCTATAATTTCTTCAAAATTTTCTGTCTTTTTTCCTGTATGAATTTCAAAGTTTTTTTAATTCAAATCTTCCAGCCTAAATTATTGTTAACATCTCACTTCTTTACTAACATTGCATAACATGCCATATATATACTCATTTGTTTTCTTGTTGTTTCTGTATTTTATTCTCACCACTGTGCTATCCCCCATGTTGTTCTTGGGTTTGAAATAACTTCCTAATTTCCACTCGAATAGAACCTGTAAGTGTCCCTTAAGGCTCATCTCATATTTACATACATATATAGTTCCCATTATAACTAAATAAAACTTGTCTTGCTTAGTGAAAGAGGAAACACATTTTAACCATTAAATCATAGTTGAAAAAGTCTCTGTATTTTTCCTAGTAAGATGTACTATTGCTGAAAATCTTATTTGCCCTTCTTATAAATATCTATGATCATTGTTGTTATTGTTGTTGTTAGTTGCCCTTGAGTCAATTCTGACTCATGGTGACCCCATGTGTACAAAGTAGAACACTACATAGTGTTTTCTAGACTGTGACTTTCAGAAGCAGATCACCAGGCTTTTCTTCTGAATCACCTCTGGGTGATGTGGTAGTAGTCAAGCACATAACTTGTACCACCTAGGTGTCCCTAGGGTCACTAGAATATTCTAATATCCCAGAAAGTAAGTCTGTATTTTTTATCTGACAGTCTATGTAATATTTTTCCAAAAATTACACAAATCTTGATTTAAACTTAATTCTGCCCCTCATTTAACACTCAAATACTTTAATCCTTGTTAGTAGAGAGAATTAGATAGACAAACAGGCAAATAAAAATCTACCTGTAGTTACCTACACTTTAATCTCTGCAAATTTTTCTAGGTAGCCTTGGGCCGAATTGCTATCTAAACATTGGATATTTCTCTATGGATTGTTTCTTTCAATGGGTTTGCTGTATCTTCTTGAGTCAGTGCTGTTGGCTCTAATTACAACTTCTCTGCTAGCTAGATATGAAAGGTGAAATGGAAAACTAAAGCTATAATCTAGAATGTTTACACCAAAATCATCTACCTTCAACTAAATTATCTTGATAATGGAATAAATAATGTCATATATGTTTTTTTCCTAACTGGGCAGAGATTCAGTCTTTCTTTAGTTTATGAAATGGCTTTAGATCACAATCTCAGTTTACATATGTGTATATAACATTGGTTTCTCTTTCTTTCCCATCCAAACTCTTAAGTAAAATACTGCAGCTGTTATTTTTTTCTTTGCCTTGGTGAAAGGGTAATCATGCCAACTTCTGTGGTCCTACCCTTCTACCCTGATTACTTATGTTCAACATAATTTTCTAATGGTTAAATAGTTTGCATTTGCATTCTACAGAAATAGATGTTAAAATTTTACTTGAGCCAATAAAGATCCTATGAAATTGGTATAGATGAGTTCCAGGGACACTAAATCTCATAAACACATTGACGATCTATATTATATATTTTTGGCATAACTGTATCCTCAGAAAAATATAGCAATAGAAGGAAATTTTAGGAACTATAATTTTGTCATTAGATATTATAGGCTCAACACACATCACTTTTTCAGTCTTCCTTTGCCAGGAATAAGAAAATAATCCCTTACTAGTGTATTCAGATGGCAAATGGCATTGTCTTTCTGTTGTTGTTGGGTGCTGTTGAGTCAATTTCGACCAATAGCAACCCCATGTGACAGAGTAGAACTGTCCCACAGGGTTTTAAAATCTAGTCTTATAGGAGGAGCCCTGGTGGCGTGGTTGTTAAGCACTTGGCTGCTAACCAAATAGTTGATGTTTCAAACCCACTAGCCACTTTGTGGGAAAAAGATGTGGCAGTCTGCTTTTGTGAAGGTTTACAGCATTGGAAACCCTATGGGGCAGTTGTACTGTGTCCTACGAGTTGCTATGAGTCAAATCAACTCACAGCCATGGATATGGATAATCTTTATGGGAACAGATTGCCAGGTCTTTTCTCCCATAAGGTGACTGGGTGGGTTCAAACCTCAAAGATAATGTGACAGACCTAGAAAGGCAAGAACTTTGCTTTGATTTTTCACTCATCAGTTTGAGCCAGTTTTCTCTGCAGTAGCTCAAATTTGTATTCAACTTACAAATATTTGCTGGCTTTCAATATTTTTTCATACCTCTTCCTCCAATTTTTATAGCTTTTAGGCATCAGTGGTTTTATGGCTAATGGTTCACATAATTGGAAAAACAGGTTGTTTTTTTTCCCCCACTAGAATGTTTTTTTTTTTACATTTAATAGTGCCCTTTAATCTTCCTCTTGTTTAGATAGTATTATAATTAAAACACTACTTAAAGTTACATGATAAGAGTTTCAAATTTTAAAACAGAATTCTATAAGAAAATTTAGTTAACGTGTTACATTTCATGTGCCAGTATGTTGAATATTCTTTTTAATTACCACAAATAAAATGGAATAACAAAATGCAAGCTAATACTAATTTTAATAAATTTTTAATAGTATAAACTAGGTATATGGCTAATTTTATATGAAAAGATGTTACATTACTCTGTGATATTTAAAATTGGATATAATACACACACACACATATAACTATGTATATATATTTTCTAATGGTTAAATAGTTTGAATTGAGATGAGATGACTCAAACTCCTAGACTTAATGTAAGTAAAGACTGTAATCTCTTTATTAAACTTAAAGCAAAAGAACATTAAAACATGCATAGTCCTATAAAAAGTCTATTTATTCTTAAGGGCATTTTTTCTTGTCAATTCAGTATTTTGTAAAGCTTACCTAAAAGAGATTATGGTTTCTTAATATTAAAATAATTAGAAAGAAATAAAATACACAAAATACTACAACTATGTTAAATATAAATTAATCTTTTCTCAATGTTTGGAAATCTTAGATATTCAAATTTCTTCATTGTTTCATTACAGCATCACTGTTATTTAAGACTAAATAGAAGATTATTCAAAATGTTAAATAAGAATTAGAACTTTAAATCCATTGCTGATTGAACTTCATAGTTTTCATAAAATATTCCTTAATCTCCCTAAAATACTATTCTTTCAAAAGGAGATTGGAATACATAATACATATCCAGTTTGGAACCAAATATACTGGCCTCTGAAAAACTATACAAAGAGACTAATTTTTAATATAGTTTTATGTATAAGTTACTTTTGTGGAATATAACTTTAGACTATGGTGGTGACGATCTTGACTCTGAAGAATCCAGTATGTATATGAGAAAAATACACTATGAGAATGACTGCTCCTAGTCATATGACCTAAGGGACATCTCTTCTCTCACTCTTGTTGCTTCACCTTTTTTTGGCTTAGCTTTTTCCCTGCCATTCTTCTATATTCCTGGGAAAAGGCTTATTTTCACCCTCTCTGATGGAGGAAGAGGTGAGTCCATAACTTTTGAAACCATATCCCCACTCCCAATTTGCTAGTCTTAATAGTGAGCCAAAGTCCAATAATTTTTCTGTCCAATCCTCAAAGCTATATTATTCTATTAGTTATAGTAGAGTTGTGGCCCATTCTGTCTTTGGGACAAAGTGGCTTTAGCTATGGATCTGGATTTCTCATTTCACTTGCCGTTAAGTCGATTTCAACTCATGGCAACCCCATGTGTGTCAGAGCAGAATTGTGCTTCACAGGGTTATCAATGCTGATTTTTCAAAAGTAGAGTGTCAGTCCTTTCTTCCAAGGGGCCTCTGGGTGGATTCAAACATCACATTAATCATTTGCACCACCTAGGGACACTGAACTTCCCTTAGTGTTTTGCATATTGACATAGCCATTGTTCACATCAAGTTACTTTTTTTTTCCTCCCACAATCACCAGCGGAAGGAATCAGCTTTAATGTGATATGTGCTTAATGTTTTTAATGTGTTTGTGTGTGTCATGTAGGTGTGCAATCGGAGAAGCAAAGCCGGAACATATGTCTTGTTAAAATATAGTATGTTACTCTAAAATTTCTAAACTTTCTACTCCTTTTTCTCTAATGTTTGTAATGAATTTCTAATGCTATTAACAATGAAAAGAAAAAATCTTTGCCACTCAGAGTTTATTTCTTTAAATTTTAAATAGTAAAAACACATACGAATTAGTGGGTTTAAAAAGAATTGGAAAATTCAGAACAATCGTATCAGACCATGCTTTCATCAAGAGAAGTTACCATCTGCTGTATTAAAGCTGGGTTCGTAGTGACCACAGAAACGCTTCCTCTCATTACATTTGCTGGAAGCTGCCAGAGGCTGACAACAATTTCTTGGTTAAGTTGGGGTAATAATTATAGATTCTGATATGGACACACATTTAACACCATGTATTTGCAACCTTCATGTTAAAATATATATATACATATACAGGCACTTAAATGTGATAATCACAAACTTTAGGGTAAGTACCACATTGATAACATACCTTCTACATTTGTTTACCAACTGTGCCCTCTGCCTGTGAGGTATTTTTATAAGCACTCTATGGTAATTTTTTATAGCAACATGTAAAAAAAAAAAAAAAAAATTGGCTTAGTGGCCCTAATGAAAATACCTTGTGGGGGAGAGTATGGTTGGCAAACAAACATAAAAGGCGTTCATTATTTGCATAAAAATACAGTATATCAATGAATATGGGAATAAGATAGGAAATCCACCACAATAGATCTTTGAGACTGTAAAAATACAGTGATCAGCTTTATATTTTTCAGTATCAGTGTTATGTGATTCAGTCCAAATAATTCCAAATAACTGTGACTGTACCGTCGAAATGAGTTAGTACACGTGGGAGCAAAGATTTACCTATGTATGGTATGGTAAAGTCAAGCTGGGAAAAGGTATCCTTCCTGACAATAAAGGCAGGGAATTTGAGACATTTTACCTATTCTGAAAACAGTGTTAACATTAGGTAAGAATCCCCTCAGAGAATCAAAAAAGTGCCATTGGTTCGATTCAAGAGCAAGAAAAAAAAAAAAAAAAAAAGAGAATAGGAAAAACTGTGTGAAAGAATTCTCAGTCTGAATAATCCAAGCAGGAAAGACACCCTGACTGAAAGACATGGACAGAGAGAAAAGTGGGAAGAATCATTCCTGAGTCCGATTCAAAGAAAAAGGAAAAGGGGAATACAAATATAAAACAATTTCTTGGTTAAGTTGGGGTAATAATTGTAGATTCTGATGTGGACACACATTTAACACTATGTATTTGCAACTTTCCTATTAAAATATATATTTTTTTATTTGCAACTTTCCTATTAAAATATATATATATATATATACACACACACAGGTACTTAAATGTGATAATCACAAACTTTGGAGTAAATACCACATTGATACATGAAGGTGTTTTGTTTTGTTTTTAATTCAAAGAGACTGGTGGTTGTAGATTAAATTTGGATATATTTTTAATTTCTCCCAACTGGAAACACTCCAAGTTTGTCAGTGGTCACTAGACAGTATCACAGACAAAGCATGTCATTCTAAATAATTCATTACAAGCACACAGGATTTGTGTTTTTTGAACCAGTTTTAAATAACAAATATTAGTTACAAATCTTTATTTTCTACTAATAAATCACAAAATACATTTGCCAGTATGCATGTTAAGAAAGAAAAAAAGAAACCAAAATATAACAAATAATACAAGTATTTGCAGCTATCTAGTCATTAAATCTGTATATTATAAACCACTTGTTTTTATTTCTCCTACAAATAGACATTCTTCATGTTCCATTTTCATCTCTCCTATTCATGATCCATGTTGTACTCATGTATTACTTGAAACACAAGTTTTAATTTCCTAATTAACACTCCCCTGGTACATTGTCTGTGCCTTATATGACTATAAGCAGCTCTTACCGTCTTTTACCATCTAGGCTGCTGAATTGCAGAATCTTTGCTCTCATCTTTTTTTCAGGAACTACCAACTGTCTTTTAAAGGCACTGAACTTAGGCTATCACTGGATATGATACCAGCAGCTGCTTTTCCACTTTGGACTTTTTCCCTGTTTGAGGCTTATGCATTCTTAAACTACCAAATACGACAAAACATGGATTCAACATGTTCCTAAAGATTTTGAAAAATTGTAACTTTAAATGCAGTATTAAAACTCAAAATAAAATCTAGGAATCAGAAATAATTGCGTGGCCTATACTACCATATGTGGCCAAAACCCCAAACCAAACTCAATGCCTTCAAGTCGATTCCAATTCATAGCAACCCTATGGGACAGGAGAGAACTGCCCCACAGGATTTCCAAGGAGTGGCTGGCTGCTGGATTCAAACTGCCGACCTTTTGGTTAGCAGCCAAGTGCTTAACCACTGTACCACCAGGGCTTCCCTTATGTAGCCAAGCCTCAAAAACTGTCATATAACCAATGTGAATTCCAGCATGCTTCTTCATAAGCATCTTTGCAAGTCCATCAAAATACTTAGATGGGGTGGTGAGACAGCCTGCCAAAACATTCCATAGAATGAAGCTGAAATTAACCACCCAAATGGTGCTTCTATCTTGTTCCAGGCTTTACAAGTCATTGGGTGCAGGCAGGGTGAGCTAATTGAGGATACATCATCACCATAATAGTAAAAAAGCAACAAAACAAAGCAACTTCTCAGGTCAGATCAAGAGTAAGTAAACGTGAACATCAGATTTTTTACGTTCTGATGAATTGTAGCTAACTGACCTAATACATTCTATTTTTGAGAAGGAAAGACTGCTCTTGTCCAACTGATATTAGAGAGAAAGAAGCAGCCAAGGCTCACAGCAGGCAATCGTCCAAGCTATTGTGGTTTAGCAAGGATGTCTAGCAGTCCCACCCCTCTTACTGCTGTTTGAAAAATGCAGAGTGACAACTATACCGTCTCCACCCATTTTGAATCACTTAAAGAAAGTATTTTGTGAACTTTTACATTTTCTAACATAGCTTCATAAAAACCCACACTCTTCACAACTCCCAAGGTAGAGTATGTCTTACTTCTGTACCTCAGCATACCTATCTGATATTGTATATCTTTGTTTAGAAGCTATGGCTTCTATTAAATTTAATTACTTACCCCTGTGGCTTTAAATTGAGGGTGGCTATAAAACAAAGACGGCTTCTATTAAATTTAATTACTTTTCCCTGCGGCTTGCATAGGAAGGGAGGCTTCTATTAAAAACTGCATGGTATAGGTGTGGCTGCTAATCAAGGATGCTTCTAGATGAAGATATACAGTCCGCAGTAATAATTAATCAAAGAAGATGATGTTAGGTATAGAAAGGGAATTGCATGATACTGCCAATTCTGATATTTATTAATCGTAGCTTTGAAATAATTTCCGTAATTTATTTTGCTCTTCTTTTCTCCATAAAAAATACAGCTTACATCTGCGTGTACTATATGGGCTATATTAATGTTCTACTTAGGAAGGTAAATATTGTTAAATGTGGCAACCTTTCAGATAAAAGAATAAGACTCTGTGAGGCTTTGCACTGATTTTTCCTTTTTTGATAGTAGCTGAATAAAGAAAATGGCTTACAGATTTAGCTATGTATCTAGTTTGAAAGTAACAACTGAAAAATGATGTTCATAATCTGAATTGCAACGAAACCAATTATCTGTACTGTGGTTGTTCACATGGGAATTCTCCTAAAGGTTTAGTATTTCTTAAAATAAATTAAAAACAGCTGTAAAAATACCATAAAACAAAAATAGCAGCTGCAAAAGAGATTAACATTCCTAAATTTCATTTGAACCTGATATATTATTTTTCCAACAGCAACATATATATTCTGATTTTTAATCTATCTTTATGAAATTTTACTTTAAAAAAAAAGAGGGGGACTACTGAATACATTTTTGATATTACCAGTCCTTCATATTAACATGTATTTCATAAAGCTTTCTCCCTTAACATGTTTTTAATATTATTCTATTGTTTTCAGTAACCCTAGATATGAAGTATCATTTGTAGAATAATCCAAATAAAGTTACTGAAGATTTAAAGGCTACTGAGTAAACAGTTTACATCAGTCTGTGCCTCTCTCTCTCTTTTACGTTATTTAAAGCTGTCAACTGCCTTTTGCACTGAGCCCTGATGACCAAGTGACTTTTTAACATTTTATATAGTATCTGCTTTCCAATTACGCAACAGCCATAGATGTAACTGTACCTAATGTTTTTCTCTTATATATATATACACACACACACACATACATATTTTTTTTTTAATGTGATTTATAAAACAGATCTCGAGGTGGTGACAGTACAAAACGGTTAGTTTTGCTGTGCTGTTCAAAACATATGGCAGCAACTTTTCTAGACTTGCACCAGATGGAGGCCTTTAATCGATCCGGTCTGTTACACCGTATGTTATATCTCTAGTAAAAGGGGTTCCTCCTTCCCAATTTATAAATTGCTAAATTTTTATGTGCAAGCAGTAGTCCTTTCGCACACAGAAATAATAAATTGAGAATATTTTTAAAGGGCGAGAAAATACTCAAGGAGATAAAATGTTATCTGAAACTTGTATTTGCATTCCCGTAGCAAAACTCTTGTCAGCTGTTCCGATTTAGCAGCCATTCAGCATAGTTTGTGTATCTTGTTTGTTTGGGTGTTTGTTGGTTTCGTAGCCAGATGCTTTCGGATGAGAGTATTATTATACTACTGACAGACAAGCTCTCTAGGAAATATTGCCAATATTCATGGAGTCAATTCAACCACTAAGCTTGACACAATCTTCAGTAATTACTTAGAGTTTTCCAAGGCAAAAATCACTATTGCCTGGGATTTTACATCAAACTGTTTTTAAATTTTCTACAAATTAGTTTGAAGCCTTTTTTTCCCCAAGTAATTAGGTTATCTCGTTGCCATTTAAATAAAATACAAGGAAACTTTAAGTCAGATATAAGGTGAAAACATTTTTTGTGTGTTAATTCTTGAGAGACAAATTTAATGGAAGAATACTGGTGTTATAGCATACAAAGATAGTTTTAGCTTGTTTTACCTTAAATTTGTTAGTGAAGCTAATTTTCTTTCCCTCTGTCTCACACACACATATATACGTATAATTTAAAAAATATGTGAGGGGATGGGAAATAAGAATATAACATTTTGGAATAGTTTACTGCCATTGTTCTTTTGTTATAAATATTATTTGTGACATAGGTTCAGATTTGGAAGTAAACTAAGATGTATGCAAAACAGAAATCAAATGAAAGCAACTAGTCTCTGGAGAGACATCCAACCCTTTTGTAGAACCCAGCTTTAACGTAGACCAGTACTTAACGTATTCACAGCTTATAACAATTTATGAAATGGGTAAATGTTGAAACAAAATATCAACCAGATCTATCCTCTTTAGCATGTTTATTTATGACTACTTTCTTTTGAAAGAAACCAGGAGTATGATAATGGTCTCGCACAGACTAAATAGGTTGTGTTTTCATGAGCAGTAATTCCATACAAGTACAAGAGAGAAAAGCCGTATTTTTCCAATATAATACTACAAGGGCAAATGACAGCCTTACCTGATGGCTGATATCTTTTATAGTACAACTGTGACATATTTTATGCATCACAAAGAATGATCAAAGATGTCTCTAGACGCTCTCTGTCATGGAATGTGGCCCCACAGCCCCTGTCTGCCTTTAAATCAGGCAATAATGCACGTTTAAAAGAAGTTGGGCCTGCTTTCCAGAGGGATGATTATTTCGGATGTATTTGAGCATGATTTTGATTTCTCTTTCACTTATGTAATTCCTAAAATTATATTTGTGTTTCATCTGGTTGTGAAAATGAGAAAGGGCTAAAATAAACAAGATTGTATGTTTTTAAAAGTCTGTGTTTAACATATAGTTCTGCTTGTTTTTATTGCTTTGTAATGTATTGTTCAGAAGAGAAACAGCAATTTAGAAACTTACAAAACCATTCCCATTTGTTTTCTATTAAAACATATTAATAAAATAACATCAAAATACTTTTTTGGTTCTTATATAAAAATATTTGCGTTGTAGCTATTGTTTTAAGAAATTAAAAAAATTGTGGCACTCATTAATATTAACGCACATCCACTAATCCTCAAATATCTGGATAATTTCCAAAATACAATTTTCCTAGATATTATGAAAGGTTTTCATGGAAATAACTTGTGACCTAGGCTTATCCAGATAATTCGATTCTTCCCTATCTTTGGAGTTTGTCTCCACACATAACCAATCGCCAAGGGAAGTTTGAGTTAAATTAAACCACGCTAAAAATTTATAATTAGTATTTTTCCAGGACTTTCTATTTTTAAGCAAAGGAACAACTGAAAAACCTGATTATACTTTGTTGGTCACAGATCTTTGTTACTATGAAAAGTTTGAAATATGCCAACTTCATTTTGCTGCAATGATAGAAATACATATGCAAAAGAATACCACTAGCTAGAGGAGGATACTTTCATTGAAATTTTTACTTAGTGATATTTTTTGTGTACTGAAGGATTCTGAGTCTCACATTAAACTGCTCTTAAGTTTGTTCCAAAAACAGGCACAGGTAAAAGATTATGAACTCTGTTAACCAGTCTTATTGGTAAGACCACTCAAAACATTTGCCTTAAAAAAAGAGAGCATTCAAAGAACATCTTTTATTTTTAAAAAGTTATGTATACCCAATTGCAAGTAAATGCATACTGCAATTTATTTTTAGCTATTAGGTAATTAATAACACTGCCTTTGCAGCCTTCTTTAAGAATTTTGAATCATAATACTGAGTATAATTTATCATTCTTAAATCAGTTAAATATACCAGTTCATATTCAGATTTGTTGCAATGTTTGCTGGCATATCAAGTTTATTTTTCTGAAATTAATTATTAAAATTACTTGTCATTTTTTTTACCTTAGATTTTTTTTAACTATTCCCTGCTGAACCAGAAACCAACAAAATGTCATAAAAAGATAGCCACGAAAATACATTTTTATAAGAAAATGTTATTCCTTTGGCTTTTAAGAGTCATGAAACATGCATCGGTTCATGATTTTACAAAATTATCAATATACGTCTTGACTTTTCTGAGATTTAACTTATGTCAAGTTAATATTTGTAATTTAATGTTTGATTTTGAATCAATCAGTAATCTGTCATTTACAATATATATTAAAATCCTTTGAAAACTATAAAACATTAAAAATATATCGCAATTATTTGCTTTCAGCAGTCAGAAAAAAAATGTCTTCCTACATGTGATAGACATGTTCGCACTATGTAATAACTTTTTGCTGGTCATCTTTCAAAAACAAAGAATACTTGAAATAACAATTGTGAAATGACATCTTATTAAGCAAAAACATTTATACCTAATATTTTTTAATATCATCTGTCCTCTTTAAAAGGAGTCAATAAGATCATCACAGAAAAAAAAAGTATTAAAACACTTTTAGTAAACAAAATTTTGGAAATTAAACTATTTTTAGGGGAGAAGATGAACAACACAAAAAAAATTTACTTCTAGGGTCCTCTTGCCTATTAGCTAGCATATGACCTAAACAAAATCTTTTGATATCCATAGTCCTTTATAGCCTAATATACCTATAGTTTCAACATTTACACATTGAAAGTTTGATAAAATGACTTGTAAAATGTCTTCCAGCTCCAGAATTGTGAAATTTTAGTTTTGGAAGGAAACCTAGAGTTTGTCTTTGCTTTAACATCCCAGTGCATTATTCCTTTCACCAAAACATTAAAATCTTATATTTACGCATACATTTACAGACCACAAAATACTTTAACATGTATTATCCTCAAGGATTCATAAAACATCCCCCAAAAGCAAGTCCTGTTTTTCTTTTACAGGATAATGACAAACTTTGGACTCAATGAGTCACTATTCCCTAATATGTCCAGAAAGTAGCTAAGTGAGAAATAGAAACCAGGTCAATTTCAAATGTAACATTTTTTGCCCTGTGCTGCCTTCCATACAATTATTTCAACATTTTTGAAAGGTAGTCATTTAGCTTTTGAGTGATAAGGAACTCATTACATCATAAGCTACTGATTTCCTTTTGAAGCTGTCTTATAATAAACGATAGAATAGTTAAAAATTAATTTATCGAGTCAAAGAGTGGCTCTTTGTTATATGTAGCCATTGTCCTGTCTCTATAATTACACCAACCTATGATGTCTTCAAGGGTAGAGACCATGATGTATGTCTCTGTGTCTTCAACAACATGCATAGTGACTGCAACCTAGTAGATGCTCAATAAATATCTGTTGAATATATTACTTCAGATTTCTTTAAGTATTATCTAGTCCAAAAAAATGTGATACATTTTTGCAAGTGTCATCTCTTCTTGCAGGTGAAACTTCCCCAGCTGTATCAACATGAATTCAACCACCCTTGTTCACAGATACATTGCCAGCACCTGAGACAATACTTACACATAGTTGGCCTCCGATAGAAATGTGTGCAATGAATACACCATAACTAATAAAGCCATTTTCAGATAATTTATTACATTGATCATCCTCCTCAGGACAGATTCAAGGTTTACTTAAAACATGCCATCCAATCGGAAACACACTAAGCAATATTTCTAGTATAACCCTTCCAAGACATGGTAAAAGAAGTGTTTTTACTTGGGGCAGGTTCTTTGGTTCAAAATAATGTAGCCAGAAATTATTTTTATTTTTTCAAACCGATTTACATAAAGCCAAGAAAACCCTATATTGGAATATCAGAAATGAAATTTGTAATTAAATTAAAACCACCAGAAAACACACTAAACCTAATAAGTAAAAATAAGCTCAGAGAAAACTTGTGTTTCTTTTCTCTTTTTTATTTTGGCACAGATTTTTGACTATAACCTTCAAGTCATACCAACTTGGGCAACTGGGCAATGTAATAATTTTATTTGATACCTTATTACTTTATTTAATAATTTACATGATCCAAAAGGTTTGACTGTGAAGAAGTAAGACCAGTTTTTCAAACTTCGTACAAAAATTGGTCTGATTTCTACCAATTAGAAAAATTGTATAAGCAGAGTTATTATAGTAATTTGATCTTAATATTATAGTTAGTCTGCTTAATTAAACATTTTTACTAATTTTGCTTATATTATTCTCACTTTATACTGAAAGTAGATTTCCAACACAGTGGTCTATGTCAAATACAAGCAGTTCTCACTAAGTCTCGTATATAAAAAAAAAAGTCTCATACAAGGCCCATAAATACATTTTTATGTAATTTGTTTCTAAAAGGTCAAAAATATGTATTTATAAGATAGACTGGCAGCCCTTAAAGAGTAATTTCAACTATAGAACCATTGCTTAAAAGAAACAAGAAATCCTGAATTAATCTGAAATTAATCACTTGTAATAAACTATGTTTATAATAAACAATGAGTTAAAGTATAGGCAAAAACAAAAATTCCTATAATTAAAATCAGTAAGAATTTTGGATTGAAAGATTAATAATTTAATAGGAAAGTTTCAGGTTTAACGGGAAAAAAATAAAGCCTTAAATATCAGTCGTGTCCCTTGCAACAACCATAAATCCAAGTAAAGTACTTAAATCAAGACCCAGTCGGAATTGACTTGATGGCAACGGGTTTGGTTTGTTTTTCTTTTTGGTGTTGGAAAAATTTTAATTTTTTTTTTCTGAATATAATTCAGAATTTAAATTTCCCTACTTGTAACTTTTGCCGTCTCTGGGGAAAGCAAAAAGGGAAATAGAGACAATTAGCAATGTAATTCAGTAAAAAACAAGCAAGTAATTTAACAAATAGTGTTGAAATATCCATATACTTTAGGATAAAATCTATTTTTTGTGTTTAAGATATATTTAAAAAGAGCATGCGTGTGTTCAAACAAGTAAAAAAAATCTTTTGGGAAACGTATGAATGCATATAACAATTGAAGGTGTTAAGTTCATCAAAAGAGATACTGACTCACTAAATTACTATTTCAGAATATTTTTAAGCCTTATTAAAGAAATTTTCCACACACAGTGGTCCCAGTTGAGTGGTCAAACACTAGAGTTCCTACCCTCCCCTATCATGAACAACCTTCCTCACACCTTCTCTACAGAAACCATACATGTGTTTAAGTATATCTATGTATTATGTTTTCTAAAACTAGGATGAAAAGTGTAGAACTGTGTTTACCTAAAAAATTGTTTCCCTAGTGTGTTTCAGATACCTGTAAATAACTAGAAATAAAATTAATTTTGACAAAATGAACTTTTCATGAGCTTCGGGGAAACAGGAACTCACATGTATTGCTGATGAGATAGAACAATTTGGATTAATCTTAACAGTATTATAATAAGTGACAGAAGCCAATCTCAGAAAGTTACATGTTTTGTGATTCTATTTAGATGACATTCTTAAAAAGAAAAAATTACAGTGAGGGAGAACAGATCAGTGGTATTTGTTGTTAGGTGCCATCAAGTTGGCTCCAACTCATAGTGACCCTATATACAACAGAACGAAACACTGCCCAGTCCTGCTCCATCCTCACAATCATTGTTATATTTGAGCTTATTGTTGGAGCCACTGTGTTTATCCACTTTTTTGACGTTCTTCATCTTTTTCACTAATCTTCTACTTTACTAAGCATGATGTTTTCTCCAGAGACTGATCAAGAAAGCAGAAAGGGTATGATTTCATGGAGTTTTTTGAGGGAATGAACTTCTTCTGTATTCTGATTGTTACGGTGGTGGTTTCACAAATCTGTAAACCTGTTGCTGTCATGTCAATTCCAACTCATAGCGCCCCTATAGGACAGAGGAGAAATGCCCCAAGGAGTGGCTGCTGGCTTCAAATAGCCTACCCTAAAAAGCCACAAATTTATACGTCTGTTAAAACTGTCTCAGGAAAAGACAACTTTCAATGCAGTTAGTGAGACAGAAGCATAATATGTTAACCATGTTATCTAATTTTAATCTGGATTTGTAGGCTAATAACTATGATTTTTTAGAAAAACATGTTTTTCCTCAGTGATCAAAACCAGGATATGAAACCATATGCCCAGAGGGGTCTTAACCAAGTAACCATCTGCACCCCTCAGAATATACGTGCTCAGGAAGACTGCTGTCTTGGTACTGTTGCCAACAAGGTATCTTTGCAAGATAAGGAAAAAAAAAAAGAAAAAATACATATAAGCACCTTGTGACTCATTAAGCATCCTGGGAAACTATCTGTAACCACTAACTATACTATTAATGATCAGTAACCAATCAGAGTGTGATTATTACAATATTCATTGATTTTCTTATAATTGCCGTCCCCATGGTTTGGTTCCTCTTTTTACTCCAGAAGAATGCTTGTATAACAAAACTACCCTGGGACTACCTGGTTCCATTTTCAAGGGGCTACATAGTTCCCCAGTTGCAGTTGTTTCAAACCCTTAATAAGCCTCTGTTTTAGCTTGAAACAGCATTCATGTTTTCCTCTATGACAAAATCCACGCTAAAAAAGTAAATTTTACTGTTTGCCAATTGAAAAAAATATATATATATTTACATATTCTCTATTTAATCAGAGTCCCTGGTGGTGCAAACGGTCAACATGTTCAGCTGCTAACTGAAAGGTTGGAAGTTCCAATCCACCCATAGCAGCATAGGAAGAAAGTTCTGGTCATTTACTTCTGAAAAAAATCAGCCATTGAAAACCATATGGAGCATAGTTCTACTCTGACATACACGGAGTCACCTCGAGTTGCAATCAACTAGAGGGCAACTGGTTTGATTGGTATTTACTCATACATGTATACAGTCTTGATTTATATACAAACAAACAAAAAAACTTGAAGGCTATTTAGAAACTAATTAAAGTGATAGGCCTTATTGGGTGGGAATGGTTTGGATAAAGACAGGAGAGGAAACACAATTCTTAAGTTATATATTTTAATATTGTTTTGATTTTGACCCATGTGATTGAATTACCTATTCAGAAAATTAAAAAAAGAAAAACCAGATCCTTGTCTGGTTGATTCTAACTCTCTCCTTCTCATATATTCAAGTATTTGCTTAATGCTTTTCAATTAAATAGCATCAATAAAAGGCCAAGTGCATACAAACTCCACTGGATCCATTTCTTGAATATTACTTTTCTTTTTCCCCTATGTATAACTGGAGATAGAGCCCTGGAGCTAATAGGCATTCAGGGGTCTTTTCTTCTAGAAACAGTTCCTCTCATGACTGAATCCGCTGCTTTGAAATAAACCTGGGGTGGAGGGAAAGGGGAAACTGTTTCCTTGTTTAAAACACCGACACCCACAACCATATGTTCTGACTTATTCTCTAAAAAAACTTCTGTTTACTGTTTTGTAAGTTTGGCTGCGTTTTGATTGTGTAATAATAACCAGTTTCTGAATGAAATGATAGCTGTGAAACAAGTTGTTTTCTTTAGTCAGTAGGAAACAACTAATTATTCTCCTACTTACTTTGTTTTCTTGATTGCTTTAGCCTTGCCTAAATGTTCCAAATGTAAAACCTTCTGAAAGAACCTATCAATTTCCATGGGCATACATCTTTTGGTGTCTTCTGAAAATTAGATAGGCTTACCAGAGCCTGGGTGGTGCAAGTGGTTTGCAATTGGCTACTAACCTAAAAGTTAGTGGTTCAAACCCACTCAGAAGAAGAAACTGCTTCCTAAAAGATTACAGCCAAGAAAGCCCTATGGAGTAGTTCTACTCTGTAACACCTGGGGTTGCCATGAGTCAGAGGTCACCTCGGAGACAGCAAACAACAACCTCAGAACCCAGGCTACTAAAAGCTAGTAACTAGTACCACAAAATGTACACTCCTATTAATTCCTTCGATTTTTAAAAACGAATGTATTTAATTGCTCGATAGATTGGTTGGTTGGTTGGTTTTTATTTTTAAGCTAGGTATTGCTTGAAAGCATGTGTTTATTTCCATTGTCGATTACCTCCTTTTGTTGTTTTCAAATATTAATGGAGAAGCCAAAGGACCTAGGTGTCTTGAACAAGACTTTCTCATTCCTAGAACCATGTTACACCAAAGAAACCACTTATTTAGTTAAAAGAATCAGTGAAATTATCCTACTAAGTTAGTTACTTGAGCTGTTGCTAAATTTTTATTTTAGGTTTTGACCTTTTAACTTTCCCAACTATTCAGAAAACAAATTCCAGTATACAGATTCCTGTGTATGGCTTTCTCGTCCATGAAGGATTGGTAAAAATCAATACCACCAATTCCCTTGTAAAAGAAGAGACTGTGTAAGATTCCAAACAAGCTACCATGTAAAATAATATTATGATTTTAAAACATTCTATAGTATTTTCTCCTTAACCATACTAGACAAGCTACTCCAAAAATACTCGCTATTCCTATGAACTGGAAAATATATAGCTGGGGTTTTGGATCATTATTTTGGACTCTGTGGCATTGTATTAATTAATAACAATGTCCTCAATATATTAGCAAATCTGTGTAGGCAAGGAGGTGACTACAAGAACGGTATGTAAGTACAACGTCAATGTTTTATTAGATCAGATCTTGACTCTTAGAAAGCCCCAGCTGTCTCCTTCCCCAGGTCGAAGGATGGTAATGTGCTAGATTGTGTATGAGGTCTTATTATAGATGTGTCAGTTTTAGTTTGAAACATAAGCATATTTTTATTCATACATTAGTGCTTATAGTGATCAATGACAGTGTATCTAGTGTACTAGAATTTGTTTTTGATCAGTAGAAAAGCAATTATTCAGAAAACTCAAAACAGAAGGCACAGTTGTGAAAGAAAGGAAAAGAATTATAGGTTTCTTACAGGGAAGGTAATTTTAATATAGACGAGATTGGTCCAAGTTCTGCCATTTGGATTGATAGATTATCTAGCAGAACTATCATTTCAATAATCTCAATGACAGTATAGTACTGAGTACTTGGTACATTATTATAAATTAAATTTACTGCAAATGTTATTACAAAGAATATGGAAAAAGATCTATTATTTTTGTTTGTGAAAGTTTAGATAGGAAAAAATTTAAGATTCTTTGACAAAACCTAACAGGAATGATCTATATGATATGGCTATATTGCTAGTTGTCAAAAATTTCACTTTAGCCATTACTTCTTCATCGGTATCTCTGAATTATAGTGACATGATTCCACTTGTGAGAAAAAATATTATATTAATCATTTTCAATGTTACCCCTTCATTGTTATAACTTCAATGTAAGGTGATGCTTTGCAGTGTTTGGCAATGCTTGTGGCAGTTAACTTTTTAAAGAAATGTATTGGCTTCTTTCTTTTTGTCTAATATTGAGAACTTGTAGCAGGTACAATAAAAGATTGTTGATAATCCCTGCATACTGACAATAAAAACTGTAATTATAGCAGATGGAGATTATTGCATTCATGCTTACTAATTTTAACATGCCCACCTATGTCTTTATTAAGTTATCAAATACTCTTTCATTCATATCTAAATTTACATAAATATATACATATATATATGATATAGCTAAAATATTTTCTAATGTAGAATTCTAAAATAAAATTAAAACCAGTGTCTACTTCTCAGGTATATATCATCAGAACATTCATCATGCTTCATTATTATTACATTATATCTGTCCTATCTGCTGAGTTGTAATCCTTATAAGAGGTTAATACTCCTAACACTCAGCTCAATGTCTAAAACACAAGGGAATAGACTACAGATTGTCAACTATCAATTTCACCTTCCTCTGCACTTCCCATTTGGATGCATTCATATACGCTGTCCACAGGCCATATTTTCTGCTAGGCAATGAAGCAATACAAATTACAACCATAATAAGTTAACATTTTTTGAGTGTTTATAACATGCCTGACCCTCTTTTGGAAACTTTAATCTTCCTAACAACCCTATTAGTAGATACTATTACTATGTCTGGAGCCCTGGTGGTGCAGTGGTTAAGAGCAATGGCTGCTAACCAAAAGGTCAGCAGTTCGAGTCCCCCAGCTGCTGCTTAGAAACCATGTGGAGCAGTTCTATTCTGTTCCACAGGGCCACTACGAGTTGAAATCAACTGTGAGTCAAAATCGACTTGAAGGCAATGGGTTTGGTTTTTTGGTTCATTACCATGCCCATGATAAAGCTGAGGAAACTGGGGTATGATTCTAAGAATTTTATCTGTATCTTATATAACACGGTTAGAAAGAAGAGCCAAAATTGAAATACTGAATTTTGAAAGAAGAAGAGGGAAAGAAAGTTGAGATTTAACTCTTTGCATCTTAGTTTTCTAAGCATATGAAAACATAAGGAATCTAGACCATAACTTCTTTAAGATCCCTTCCATACCAAAACTTCTAAGAAATTATATTATGTGCACATTGACCTGTACCATTGCTGTGGAGTCTATTCCGACTCAGAGTGACCCTATAGGACAGAGTAGAACTGCCCCCATAGAGTTTCCAAGGAGCAGCTGGTGGATTTGAACTGCCAACCTTTTGGTTAGCAGCTGTAGGTTTTAACCACTGGGCCACCAGGGCCTGCTAAAAAATAGTTTTCTAATGTCTAACATATGTGATATTTTAACATACTGTTTAACTTAAATCCTATGATAGATTTCAAAACTTTGAATCTTCTAGATATACCAAAGGAGTCACCCTATTAGAAGATTATTTCAACTACATTTTTCATTTATCTTTGTGACATTTTCCCAAATGTATCATTCCTTTGGAAGAACACATCCGTAAAATATCAATTTTTACACAAAACAATTTAAGCACTGTTATGGATTAAATTGTGCCCACCTCCCCAAATATGAGTAGTTAATCCTAACCCCATACTTGTAAAGGAAACCCTGGTGGCAAAGTGGTTAAAAGCTATGGCTGTTAACCAAAAAGTTGGCAGTTCGAATCTGCCAGGCACTCCTTGGAAACTCTATGGGGCAGTTCTACTCTGTCCTAAAGAGTCACTATGAGTTAGAATGGACTCGATGGCAATGTTTTGTTTTTTTATACTTGTAAATATGACCCCTTTTGGGAATAAGGTTTTCTTTGTTATATTCATGAGGTTGTATCACTGTAGGGTGTGTTTTAAACCAATCACTTTTGAAATTAAAAAAAGAATAAATTAGCCACAGATGGAAATGCATTGCCATCGTGTCAATTTCAACTCATAGTGACTGTGCAGGACAGAGTAGAATGGCCCCATAAGGTTTCCAAGGAGCGGCTGATGGATTTGAGCTGCCGACTTTTTTGGTCAGCCCCACCAAGGCTCCAAAGCGAGGAAGTACAAACAGAGAAAATTGATGCCATGTGGAGATCACCAAGGAACCAAGGAAAAGAAATGGAAAGAGACAAGGATTTTCCCCAAGAACAGACAGAAAAAGCCTTACCCTAGAGCTGGTGCTCTGAATTCAGACTTCTAGCCTCCTGTGCTCTGAGAAAATAAATTTCTGTTTGTTAATGCCACCAATTTGTGATTTTTTTTTTTTTTATGGTAGCACTAAGAAACTAAGAAAAAAAAATTTTTTTTTTTCAGAAGCCCTTAAATCAGACAGTCCTATGTGTATAAAACAATGTATACAAGATGGGAAAACTCATTACTCGAATAGGAAATGCACTTCCCAAATATATTGTTGATGAAGAGATCTAACATACATTCATAGAAAATAAATTAGAAATCCTTATATAAAATATGTCTCTCAAATGACTATCACAGACACACAACTGTGAAGTAAACTTTAAGATAAAGGAGGACTAGATTTGAAGGAAGGAGCCCTGGTGGTGCAGTAGCGAAGCGCTCAGCTGCTAAATGAAAAGCTGGCAGTTCTAACTGACCAGCTGCTCTGCTGGAGAAAGAGAAAGATGTGGCAGTCTGTTTCCATAAATATTCCAGCCTTGGAAATCCTGGGCCAGTTCTCCTCTGTCCTGTGTGGTCACTATGAGTCAAAATAGAATTGAAGGCACAAACAAAAGATTTGAAGGAAGGTATGAGGCCTGCTATCAGGCCATGGATGGGGAGAAATTAACGGAAATCAATTAGAGAGCAGAGAACCAAATCTGTTGTTACAGAAGCCAAAATACCTTATCTGGAACCCTCGGGAACAGAAAATTTGCAGGATTCAAATTTTTTCAGATTTTAGAATCAAAATATACAGCAGTGTATAGGCCACAAATTTCAGACTACCACAGTAGGGTCTGGAACAACACCTTCTGATCAAACACAATATTTCTACACAAATTCTTATTTACAACGAGTGGGTTAAGACAATTGGGAAAAGTCAAGGTTTTGCTCCCAAGTGAGGTGTTTCCAAACTTATTAAAAGATTTTACATTTTCAGGACCTTATTAATTTAAGAGTCTTGGGTTGGAATTGTGGTCTTGTGCATGTTTCCTTTGATAACCTATTTTTAAGTCTATCACTTATGAATCTATGCAGGTTTTTAAAATTTTATGATTTTCATGAGATAACTTCACTCATGTCAACCTTTTTAAGTTGCTACACGTTTACTAAGAATTACTTCTTTTTCCTTTCCTTTAATCCTTTTCTCATAATTAATACTTTATCTTATCTTTGGTTGTTCTAATGAATAGAGCCTGTCTGACTCGTTCTCGAGAACTTCATTGACTTCTATTCTCTTTCCATCTAACCTTAATCTCTTTTGGAAGAAGGGCTGACCTAACCTGGAGGTCAGTGTTGTTGCCGTGTGCAGTCAAGTAAATTTTGACTCATGGAGACCTTACAGGGCAAAATAGAACTGCCCCATAAGGTTTCCTAGCCTGAAATCTTTACGGAAACAGATCACTAGATCTTTTTTTTTCGCCCAGAGAAGCTAGTGGGTTTGAACCACCAGCCTTTTGGTTAGTAGCCCAGCAATTAACCTTTGGACAACCAGGGCTCTTTAGGATATCAGTAGAGTATCTGGTTATCCTTAATTAAAATTTGGAGTAGGGATTGCATTATTTTAAGGTTCTAATAATAGCTGAATTATAAAATGGAAAACATAGCAAATTCGAGTGTTACATAATTTTCATTCAATTGTTTTACCCCCAGCAGATAATTTAACTACAATTTTGATATGTCTTATATGTTTATGGTGAATGGTCACCAAAAGCAATTTTCTACTTTCTAAATATAAATTTTCACTTGAAAATAACATGCATATATGTGTGTGTATGTATAACATTTGTAGGTATATTCTTACCTACCTAACAGTGTAGAAAAAGATGAACATTTCTTAGAGTGACCAATTGGATAATATCTGCAGTTTACAATTTGCATACGAATCAAAACATCCCATCTCTTTTGTGACAAATTTTAAAGAAGTAAGTGTTTTCTGTTATTTAGGTAAAAATATTGCATTATTGTAGAAATAAATTCAAAGTTTAACTACTCTTAAAAATTGTTTATTATATATCTCTTTTTTCTTAAGTGAAAAATCATGGTACATATATACCAGAACATCAAGAAATAGCCAAATATATTCAATAACATTTCAGTGAAGCAAGCTAAAAGTCCTTTATATAGAAGATACTGTTTACACGTATGTGAATGCTTCAGCAAAGTTCCCATGAATATTCAAGTATATCTTGTTTTAAGTGAGTTTAAAACATGCTTTCCCATTTTTACCTATGGCTGTTTACCAAAATTCTTTTTAAGATGATTGTTTTTAGTAAAATTTTAACTGATGATTTGTTTCCTGCATGAGCCTCAGAAATATATTTAACCTTCAAATTTACCTGTAATATTGCAGGGAAGTTATGTGGTATAATGAGAGTCCAAGAGGCTTAATTACAAATCCAACTTTATAACTAACTCTCAAACCATATATTGGAGCCCTGGTGGCACAGTTGTTAAGAGCTTGGCTGCTAACCAAAGGGTGGGAAGTTCGAATCCACCAGCCACTCCTTGGAAATCCTGTGGGGCAGTTCTGTTCTCTCCTATAGGGTCACTATGAGTTGGAATCAACTCAAGGGCAATGGGTTGGGAACCATATATTAGTTGACCCTTGCCCTGTTCCTGGCACAGCGGTAGGTGTTGGGGATACAGAGTGAACAAAATAATTTGATATTGTTGCTTCATATAGAAGTTAGCTGGAATTGCGTCATATATCGAGTTATGTCCCACCAAAACTGTGTGTATCAATTTGTCTAGGCCATGATTCCCAGAATTGTGTGATTTTCCTATATGTTGTAAATCTAGCCTCTACGATGTTAATGAAGGAGGATGGGAGACGTTTGTGTTAGTGAGTCAGGACTCTACCTACAGGATTGGATTATGTCTTGAGGCAATATCTTGAGATATAAAAGAAGCGGGGACAGGGTGGGGAGGGGACATAATACCACCAAGAAAGCAGCACCAGGAGCAGGGTACGTCCTTTGGACCTGAGTTCCCTGCACTGAGATGTTCCCAGAACAGGGGAAGAAGGATGACAAGGACTTTCTTCCAGAGCTGACAGAGACTGAATTCAGACTTCTAGCCTACTGGACTAAGAGAGAATAAACTTGTCTTTGTTAAAGCCATCCACTGTGGTATTTCTGTTATAGCAGCACTAGATAACTAAGACAAGTAGTAAGAAGTTGATTGTTGTTAGCTGTCATTGAATTGATCCCTGACTCACGGTGACCACATGCATAAAGGGGTCAGACTATTTTGATCCTTAGGGTTTTCCATGGCTGATTTTTCAAAAGTGGATAGATATCCAGGCCTTTCTTCACAGTCTTTCTTAGTTTGGAAGCTCTGCTGAACACTGTTCAGCACCATAACAGTACACAGGCCTCCACTGACAGATGGGTGGTGGCTGTACCTGGGGTGCATTGGTCAAGAATCAAACCTGGATCTTCCATATAGGGGGTGAGAATTTTACCAGTGAACTACTACCAATGCCTCAGATCAGGAAGAAGTGATTAGATGAGAAGAAATTGGGCTGCTTCTGCTGGGGATCTGGAGGGGCAGTGATTAAGAGCTACCATGGTACGACTGCTAACCAAAAAGGTTGGCAGTTGGAATCCACCAATTGCTCCTTGAAAACCCTATGGGGCAGTTCTACTCTGTACTATATGGCCGCTATGAGTCGGGAATCGACCCCACAGCAACGCGTTTGGTTGGTTGGTTGATTTGTTTTTCTGCTAGGGAAGAGGACAGAGTTCATAACCTCAAGTATTAGAGTCATCCAGTGAAGATGATGCTGGAGATGCTGGAGCTCAGGAGAGGCTGAAATTAATAGGCTTTAATAACTCACAGAAGGATAACAATAGATGTAAAGTAATTTCTATTTTTACCCTATTGTTCTACAGAAGGAAGCCCTGGTGCCACAGTGGTTAAGTGCTATGGTTGCTAACCAAAACTTTGGCAGTTCAAATCCACCAGGCGCTCCTTGGAAACTCTATGGGTCAGTTCTACTCTGTTTGATAGGGTCGCTGTGAGTCGGAATGGACTTGACGGCAATGGATTGGTTTTTTATCCTGTGGACATATCAGACATATCTCCTCTAGATTGCTTGCTCCCTTTCTTTTATTAACTTCAGCTAATTCGTGTCTCTAGTTCCCAGATTAGTATATACCCTCCTATTTAGTATTTCAAATGAATAAATTTCCCGTTTTTAGGTTGAGTTCTTAATTAAAAAAAAAAAAAAAAAGAATAGTTGTTGCAAAAAGCAGATCAAATAAATTGATCACAAATGCAAACCAAGGACATAGTCAGTAGTACTCATACATAAATTAAAATAAATAAGAGAAGGAGGATGGTTGTTCTCTACCCTGACAGAGACAAAAAATGATTAGGAGGTAAAAGTGGTATTCATAGAGTGTAGAGTGCTATCTGTCCCTTAGGCGATGGCCAAGCCCAAGCTGGTTGCCATCGAGTGGATTCCGACTCACAGCGACCCTATAGGACAGAGTAGAACTGCCCCATAGTGTTTCCAAGAAGCAGCTAGTGGATTCAAACTGCCAACCTCTTGGTTAGCAGTTGAATGCTTAACCAC
The DNA here is from genome assembly GCF_024166365.1 of Elephas maximus indicus. Lineage (NCBI taxonomy): Eukaryota > Metazoa > Chordata > Mammalia > Proboscidea > Elephantidae > Elephas > Elephas maximus. The sequence goes on along the minus strand of NC_064833.1, from coordinate 63,999,711 downwards.
TGTGCCACCAGGGCTCCTTAGGGGACGGTAGGACAGGAATATTCATTCATTCATTCATTTATTCATGCATTGAGCCTGTATTATGTACCATACTGTGCTAAGCATGGGAAGCATAACAGTGAATCAAAAAATAAAGTCTTACCCCTTGTGGGGGTCTATGGAAATATTTAGTCGAAATATGGGTGTCAGGGGGCAGTGTGATCACTGCTTTGTAAGTTGGCAACTCCAAAATTAGTGTATACTAATTTTTAATAATATGGACAAAATCAAAGCTATAAATGGTCAACCAGTGTGGATTAGAAAATGGTGTTATGTAAATTTATGTTGTAGAAGTATAGCATGCTCAAAGAAGGAAAATTACCATAAATTTAGAGGGCTATTCATATAACAGAATAATGTATGTATTGTGTTCAAAATTTAGTAACAACTATAAAACAAAGGTCTAAAATAGAATAAATAATATGTCGTGAATAATATGGTATGTTTATGGCAAATAATATTTTGCGTGTGTACTTACACTTAGGAAAAAGTGTGAAAGAATATACCCCAAAACGTTAGCAGCGTATGCTATTTCTGATTTTTTTCCTATATAATTTGCAATCTCTGATGTTTTTGAATGAACACATTTCATTATAAAAATAGATCTGCAGATAACTAGAAAGTTTCTTTTATATATGTAGTATAATATTTTGCTTATGGAAAAGTCTCGCCTTCAGAATAGTAAAGAAAGTTTTGTAATTAATTCATATTAGCCATTTACCAATTTATTTTTCATCATGTTGTTGAGAATGTTTTTATAAAGTGGAATTTAGTGAAAAGAGGAATTCATTAAAAAAAAAAAATTTTTTTTTTTTATTACCCTGCCTTTAATTTTTTTTTTTCAGATAACAAATTATGATTTACATATGTTTGTGTATTTACAACACAACTTTCCTGCACATGTATAAAGGAGATTCTTTGCCAGGGTCTCAATAACTAGGAATCTCATTTCTCTCCTCTGGGAGAACAAGTATGCAGCACCAGGAGGAGGAAGGAGGCAGCTCCTTCCCGTTTCTAGGCAGAGCACCAGTCTTCAAGAAAATTGCCAAATAAGCAGTTTGGCTTTGACTTATTCTTACTCTATCTTCAAATACCCAGGCTGCAACCTTTAAGTATATAGGGCTACCTACCAAACAAACAAACAAACAAACAAACCATTGCCATCCAGCCTATTCCAACTCACAGAAACCCTATAGGAGCCCTGGTGATATAGTGGGTAAGAGCTCAGCTGCTAACCAAAAGGTCTGCAGTTCCAATCCGCGAACTGCTCCTTGGAAACCCTATGGGGCAATTCTACTCTGTTCTGTAGGGTTGCTGTGAGTTAGAATCAACTCAACGGCAACAGGCTCTCAGGGCTGCCTACCCTAAAATTACCTGCACTTTGAACACTCATTCTCTCTTTTCTGATTTTTACCTCTATCAAAACTTCCTTTCTCTCAGAGAGGGAGGAGGCCCCACTTAGTAACAGAATTTCTTAAGATAATCAAAGGTAAAGAGTCATTGATTAGACAGTGGACATCCTTCCCAGAGACCTATGTTTTAAGAGATAAAGCTTAAAAATCTCAAGTGAATCTCTAACCGGTAGGATTTCAGGGAAAATAATAAATAAAAAAAAAAAAGGTAAAATCTGTCTTGGAAGAAGTACAACCAGAATGCTCCTTGGAAGCAAGGATAGTGAGACTGCGTCTCACATACTTTGGACATGTTGTTAGGAAGGATCAGTACCTGGAGGAGGACATCATGCTTGATAAAGTAGAGAGTCAGCAAAAAAGAAGATCCTTAATGAGATGGTTTGACACAGTGGCTGCAACAATGGGCTCAAGCGTAACAACGGATGTGAGCGTGGCGCAGGACCAGGCAGTGTTTTGCTCTGTGGTACACAGGATTGCTGAAACAGAATCGACCCACGGCACCTAACAACAACAGCAAGGTAAAAACTGAAAATCAGATTGTAGGTGAATGTTGGGCGATGAGGTTAACATTTCAGGTAGCTCGTACTGAATGTGTATACAGTCCTGTTCGGCCATTTCTATCGTCTACGGCTTTCTCCCCTTACCTAATGCTTAACCCAAAAATTCTCAGAAACCAGCCATGTTTGTTCTGGAGCCTCCTCTTCACTCACCCACCTACACATTTTGGGGTGGTATCATATAATAGAGCGAAAACAGCACCACACAATTGTATAAGGACCTGAGTAGGAGGCTTACTTTAAACTTAATACTAGCACCTTACTTTTCACAATAATTAAATTATCATGTTATAAAATATATAACAGAATCTTGTAAGAAAGTCTGAATGGACTAACAGGACTAACTGATAATTCTCTTAAATAGGATAAAATAAAACTGTGTGGGTTTTGTTCCCTCAGGACATTTACTGTTAATATCTTTTAGAGAGACTAACTTCTCATATCTCATTTAATCATACTAGTCATACATACAACCTATTACTAGATTATTTGGGCACTTATTATTATAAGAGCCAGATGTGAATAAAGAAATCTGACTTCTATGAGAAAAATCCCAGTGACTTCTGAACCTCCAATGGCCTTGTAATATTTTCTTCTTATACAGAACACCATCTGGTTTTTTCAGGGCATACACATCTCTAAGGACTTGTATCACTGTTGCATTTGCATTTCCCCTTTTAATCAGCACTGAATTTTTAAAAATATTTTCACTGAGTTTCAATTCTCTCTTCTCAAGGAATCTCTTGGCCCTTTTCATTTTGGGCTTTAACACTTGATCCAAAACATCCGTCACTACTGCTACCTGAGCTGGGTGAATGGCTGTGCCCTTTAATTTAACTTCTAATACCCAGTGCTTCCTTATTTACAAAGTACCTTATCCTTCATCTTTTTTTTTTTGTTTGTTTTTGTAACCATACTTGTAGAGTAAAAGTAGCAATTTTATATCTAAAATTTGTTTACAAGGCTACTAGGAGGAAAACACGAGGAAATTCAGGAAGAAGTCTGAGTTATAAGGAAGGAACTGGCTTATAATCTCCAAGTGTTTCTTCTTATATTTCAAATGAATTCAGTTACCCAAAATTCTCTTTCCTATTTATTTGCATGTTGTAATAGTGAAGCTAGGTGCGTTAAGCTAAAGAACAAGTGGACAAAATTATATACCTTTTCTTGTTTTAAGGTCAATTCTTATGAACTATTTTAAAAGAGTTTTGAATATAATAAAGATATCCTCCCAAATAAGAAGTGTGACATCCCCATAGAGAAAATATTATACCTCTACACAGACAAATTAAAGAGCAGATGCTAGATTTATGAGAACCTTTGTCAGCTATCATTCTTTAGAGCTGAAAGGCAGCCACCAATAATGAGTCTAACACAAAGGGAGAGAAAACCAAGACTCAAAGAATAACACCTTCTAAAAGTCATAATTGCTTATCCTGTACGGGATTAGCTTCTCTGCCTCTCAGATAGGATGAAACCATATGGCAGGGAGAATCTTAACAGATTTGAAATCTAATTGCATACCGGCCTTTGAATACTGGTATCAGAACATTTCAGATCTTTATTTTATTTTTTAAATAAATTAAGAACTCTATATTGCCATTTTATTACCAGTGCTTCTAAATATTCTTGCAGCTACAGAATACAAGACTTGTGCATTGTGGTTGAACAATTCCCAGCACCCCAGGTATTTCAAGGACACATTAGGAATGGTAATGTGAAAAGCAGAATGTACTGCACACTGTTTAGGAGATTGGATGCCGTTAAAAACTCCCCAGGAAGAGTGAACTGAGGTCCAGTGTAAGGCTCAAATTGTGAAAGCTCGAGTTTTAACCCAAACCTAAAATTTTAGGCCACATCTATTTAAATTGATGTTAAACCACCTAGCCCGAGGGAGAAAAAGATGACAATATTTGCTGTGCTGTCAGCTATTTTAGACCAGAAACATTGTATATTCTCCAATGAATGTTTATGTGCACATCTGGATATAAACATAAAACTAGAGTCATTAATGGACTATATAAAATAAATTATTGTATTTGAAATCTCACGCTTTGATTCTGTGTGTGTGAGTTTGTGGTTACAAAATTAGGGCTCAATTAGATACACACATATGCATGCACGTACACACACACACACACAACGCATTCCACAAACCACAAACTCCAGGAATGAGCAAGTTATTTAGCCCCTTGGACTAAATTGAGACTTGATTAATTTCATCTGGCCTGTGACAAATTTTTCGAAAGGAAGAAATTTATAGAATAGCATCTTAAAATGTTTTCAAAATATTATAGTAATTAACAATGCAAGAGAGATAACATTACTAAACACTTTATCATTTATATTAATGAGTCAGTTTTGTGGATTAGTCTCTCACTAAACAGTTAATCTTCAGATAACCCATATAATCATCATTCAATTTATTTATCAATATGTATTTTTTCAGAACCAACGTGGTTATAGGACTGTTATTAGGCGTTATGGCAGAAATGGAATAGGATTCATGTACAGACCAAACAATCCCAATTTTGGAATTATGTTGGCAACTCATTCTCTGAGAATTCCACTTGACATAGGTTTGAAGCATTGAAAGATCAGGCTCAACAATTGACTTTGTGCTGGCAGCCAGAAAATAGATTCATAGACGAGAGGTTGTTTAATTGAGTGTGGTGATTTTTTATCCCCCTCTGGGTCATTGGTTCCATGATAGAGTGGTTGCCATGAGTTGGAATTGACTTGATGACAATGAACAAAGGCAACAACTACTTCAAAGGGGACTAGCTAGCTCATCTAGTCCCTATATTTACTATTTCCTTAGAGTCTGACTTACTTCCTACTATGTGATACTAGACAGGGATTGCCTTCAGGAAATTTTCATTCTCCTGGCCCTGGTGACTGGAAACGAGTCCAAAAGTAATGTCAAACTAAAGTGTACTTCTCTTTTCCTCCCAGAACACCTAAGACACAGAAATCTCTCTGTTATCCAGGTTTCACATGTACCTTTGGGACTGTATGTGAAGTCATCTCTAGGACAGCCCATCCTATTCCACATTGCTATTCCCAGAGCATTAAGATAGTGAGGTGATCAGGACATAGAGGGTCATACCCACATTGCAGAAATCTGCCTACTTAAACGTATCCTTTTCTTCATTTAAGTTCTCAAAGTAAAATGAAGTTCCTGCTCCGTGTCTGGAGCCCTAGTAGCTCAGTGGTTAAGAGCTTGGCAGCTAACCAAAAGGTCAGCAGTTCAAACTACAAGCTGCTCTTTGGAAACCCTGCGGAGTGGTTCTACTCTGTCCTATAGGATTGCTATGGGTTGGAATTGACTCGACGGCAACAGGTTTATGTTTGGGAATGTGCTAGAATTAAAGACCCAAAGAATATCTTGTAGGTAAAGTTCCTGTCACCTAAACTTTTTTTTTAAACAGGCCATTCATTAATTTTATACTAAAAAATATTCATTATTTTTATACTAAAAAATAGTATATTAGCATTATTTTCATAGTTTCATACCAGTATACTGTCCTAAAAAAAAAAAAAAAAGCCCCAGGCTTAATTTTTGGCTGAAGGATGTTTTTCAATGTATATCAAGCTATTCTTTCCAAAGAGACAATACCTTGCATGTAGATGCTGATATTTTCTGAATAAACTGAACCAACCAGCCGGTTTTTCATCCAGCTGATTCCAATTAATGGTGACCCTAGGTGTGTCAGAGTCGAACTGTGCATAAGGGTTTTCAACAGCTGATTTTTCAGAAGTAGCTCACCAGGCCTTTCTTCCAAGGCATCTCTGGGTGGACTCAAACCACTGACCTTTGGTTGGCAGCTGAGTGCATTAACTGTGCATCCCCAGGGACTTCGAATAAACTGAAAGTACTTTCTTATTCAATGCTCAATTTTATGGGGCTTGGGGTAAAATATCCTGTTGGATATAAAAATTAATGATCAAATTATTAATGCATGTTTTCAATATCTATTACAGGTTCTTTATAATGGTTTATCAAACAATGTATTAATATACATCAATGGAATTATTAATCTAAAGTGAATATGAAAAATCCTGTAGTTAATCACTGCGTCTCTTTGGCCCCAAGTCACTTCATAAATATTGCTATTTTGGGAATCATCACACTTGTACTATAGTTAGTTCTTTATGTATATTTTTCTAAGTTTCTAGACTACGAGGACAAATGTCTTATTCATCTCTGCTTTGCCACTGCTTGGTGGAGAGCCTGATGCAAGCGAGCACTCACTAAATCTTTGTGGAACTAGTGCATTGACACGTGTCCTGGATTTCACCTGAAACTGACATTAACACTCTCGTGAACACTGGCTCATCACCTTACCCTGAAAGTAAAAACCCACATTCAAAATTAGTGACATTCTTGAAGAAGAATGTCTGTGGTTTCCGCCTTTTGTTTTAACAGTTTAAAATTTAAATCCCTACTTGCTCAGTGTTTGAAATCCATTTGAACGTGCCCATAGTAAAAATCCATCATTAAATTCCATATACTTTGGTCTTTGCACAGTGGGTGGTTTTTCGTATTCTGATGTTACATTTTAGTGAATAGGCTGAAGCAGAGTTTTGCTATTAACTTTGAATAGCCGGAATTACAGTGATTTAAATGCACACTTAAAAAGCATTTAAACTTCATGCATGAATGTGTGTGTATAAGTGTGCATATGTGGAGAAATTGTACCAACTACACAATTGCACCTATAAATCATGTTGTAATTTCAATATGAGTTATAGGAATATGATACTAGATGAATATTTATTGTCAACAGGTTTTGGTGTTTTTTTTTTGTGTGTGTGTCTGCCAAAATATACTTGCTTGTTCAAATTCCGTTCTAGTGAAGAATAGAGTTGTAAATGTAAAGGCTGTGGTATGCAAATGGAATTAGTGTGAAATAAAGTCAGAAAAAAAGTGTTTAGAAAAATTGGCACTGAGTCTTTTTGATGATAAAAAACTAAGGCTTTATTTACAAAGAAACCCAGACCAATAAATAAATAAACTGAAGAGGAAGTGCAGGTTGTAGAGTCTAATTTGAGCAATTGAACATTAAAAAAACATATATTACTGAAGACATAGATTGGCTTTTTTCTTTCTTATTCATTTGTTTCTGTATTTCTGTTTGAACAGATTAGACATTATTATATTATTAATACTTACCATAAAAATTCTTTTTTTTAAAATCTGGCATATTAGTTAGATGTCTTGTTTTTGAGAACCTGAGCACACAGGCAGCTAAAAAGAAAAGTAGATAATTTTAAACGTAAAAGAAACAAAGCTACCCAATGCACGTTAAGTAAAAAAAAGGCCCTGCTAAAATCCAAATATCATTTAAATTCCCCATTTACTAATAGCTCATACTTGGTTTTATTAAGAGTGCCTCTAATATCTAGAAAATGTTCTAAAACTGTTAATGCATTCACTAAAAATTATGGTTAATACCAGGTAATTATAGACAAGGACTGAAGCAAAATCTGAATGCTAAGTCCTTGAATGCGAGGATATTTTTCTGTTCTCTTTTATAGCCCAAGTGTCTAGAACAGTGCCTGGAACATAATAGTGCTCAATAAGTAATTATCAGTTGACAGGTTTCACATAGGAGCCCTGGTGGGACAGTGAGTAAAAGTGTTGGGCTGCTAATTGAAAGGTCAGTGGTTGGAATCCACCAGCCACTCCACAGGAGGAAGATGTGGCAGTCTGCTTCCATATAGGATCAGTGTGAGTCAGAATGGAATCTACTTGATGGCCATGGGTTTGGTTGGTTTTTTAGGTTTCACACACTGCTAGTGCTGAAAGGTGCTTGACCTTAAGTTATTGTAACATTGAGAATCCAGTTATTCTTACTATTTCTATAAAGAAATAAATTTCTTGAAAAGGCAAGATTATTACAGTAGTTTCTATACAACAATGTTTTGCTTCTCTCCTTTTAAAGTTTTAGTACTTTTTATTGGGATTTTTAGTAGAAATAGTCCACGAACATGAAAGGTCTGCAGATTTCTAGAGCAACATTGCCCAATAGCAATGTCTATAATGATGAAAATGTGCTATACAATGTTTTATCCAATACTGTAGTGAAATGTGGCTAGTGCAACTGAAGGATTAAAGTTGCAATATTAAATAAAAATATAAATTTATATTAATTTATGGATTAATATTAATTTACAAATTAATATAAACTTATGCTTAAATAGTCATACATGTCTGTGGCTACTGTATTCGATTGTACAGCTCTGGAAACAGTATTTCACTTCACTGCTTGTATTTATTGAGTCTAGTCAGTATGTTACCTTTCGCTTCTCTTTTTATTCTATCTAGCTAAAGATTATTTGTACAAGGCTTGTATATTTATTCTGATTACACTGTCAGGAAGGTAAAATTTCACTCAGATCCACTGTTCTCGATATCTCATTCCAATTATGTTGTACAAAAATCCATTGTATTAAATATACACAGGCAGAGGTAGGAAGTCTAATGAGAATCATGAGAGCTGTGTCTATCATTAGCTACATTATTCTTTTTCAAATAGGTTTTTGATCATTGAAAACATCAACACTCCTGATATTTTTCATTATCTAATATTCTCGCATCTTCAAAAAGAGCCATAATAAGTAATTACTTCTTTATATCAGATTTTTCTTTCTCTCGTTTAATGGAAGATTTGGCTCTAGAAAAGAGCTTCACGAAAGGATTTTTCTTTTTTTTTTTTTTAAGGAGGGAAAGACATGCTTTTATTTCAAATATTCTATCAATTCTTCTACATTGCACTTACGTATCTCTCTGATCTTAGAAGAACCTTTATGGCTGTCATTGTTATGGATAAAATAATTGCATTTTTACAGCAAAAGAAAACTATAATAAGAAAATAGGATTTGTTTTAACAAAAATGCCATTTTTCACTGGACAGATCTAATTATTTTAGGCCATAATAAATAGAATGTATCGTTGAATATTATTGGCCAGCTTTTCCTGGAATTTCATTCACTGGATGACAAGAATATCATTTTGGACAGAGTAGCTTAAATAAACACTTTTACATCCATAGGCATAATGCACTGACAAGAACATTAGGATATCTTTCTGTTTTTATTAGCTTGGCTTCTCTAACAAGTCCTCATAAATTCTGTGCCTTTCTAGTGCCACAAAGAACTGGGAAATAGATTACTTTTAGGGTCCGTGTTATCTTTATGCAGACTTTCATAGAGCAGCTGGACAGTGATACTTGAACTGGGCCTACAGTAGAATACTAGCAGAGATGATATTATATTCAATTTACTATTCAAGTTTATAGCTGCCAGTAAATTGTACTTATTTTCTGGGGATAAAACTGATTACTTTGAAAACCAAATAAGGATTTTCCCTCTGATGTGTTTGTGTATGCGGGATTTCTTTGTATTTTGGAAAGCTTTGTGGTGTGAGTGATATTTGTTACATATGCATTCAAGCTGTTTTCCTCTGTTTTTTTTAACTTGACATATTAATAACTGCTACAGAAGACGTAAAGAACCACGATTCTGAACAGCTTGCTCACCTACTGTTTTGATTAATGTAACAATGGCCATATATAATTATATAAGGCCTGATTTAATTAAAATCCTGTACAGTTTTCTTACCGCAAAAGCCTTTGTAAGTGCCCCCAAAATTACATGTTCAGGTGTTTTCATTTAGCAAAAGTCAGATCATTTTTTTTCCCTACCAAATTTGATTCTTACACTGTTTCATGGCTATTTGTTAGAGGAACAAATGGTTTCTAAATGATAGATACTAAAGTTCTTTGGAGTAATGGTAGAACAAGAGAGCTGAGGGACAAGAGCAGAAAGGAAAGGACTATCTCAGGCTGCTGTGTTGTGTGTGCTTCGAGACTAAGCCTACTTTTTCTGCTTTCATCTCAGTGGTCAGTAAAAACATAAGCATTATCAATAAACTGAGAATATAATGAATAGGAATTTCACAAAACTTCTACAGCTTTACATCAGAAGCCTATGTGTAAGAAGATCATACCGTTGTTCATTCTTCCAATTGCTCAAAAGACTTAAAAGGAAGGTCATAAGTCACCTGTGGTCCTCTGCCTCCTCTCCAGCCTGGAGTTAAGCTCTTACCAATTTTACACTAAATGTATAGAGAGAATCCACACTGAAAATCCACCCCTGAGCATGATCTTGGTCTGGGTTATACACATACAGACATTTTCTTAACCTTATCAGAGGATCCTTGATTTGATTTTCTGCTCTGGGAAAAGTGGGCTCCATTGTGACACTAAGGAAGAATCTCCATGAAAAACTTATACTTAATATAAGAGCAATTAATTTTGTGTTGTATGTTCACTGAGTTCATTATACTTTTCACACCCATTCAAAGATCCAAAAGAAGCTTTCCTGTAAACAGAAAGATGAATACATAGGAATAGAAGATAACCAACATTTTAGATTTGTTAACAATTGTATAGACAGAAAAACATTAAGAGAAGTAGAAAAAAGATGTGTTTCCTGATGAAACTAAGTAAACGCAAAAAAAAGAAAAAGAAATATAATACATTTCTACACAGCTCGGGTCAAAGAGAAAATTTATGTCTTGACAGAATTGAAATTTTGCTGGGATTATTTGGCAGGTTGAAGTGACATTTAAATCTAAGCCTAAATCTTCATCTTAAATCAAAGAAGAAAAAAGGCTAGAGAGAAAATGCAGGTGATGGAATTGCAATATGGTTAACAGGAGACAAGCACAATAATCAGTGTTAAGTGCCAACCTCCATCTCTGTTTTGTTTTTATTTGTATTTTATGTCACCGCCTGTATCTTTGACAATAACCTCGCTTCATCAGTCACTGTTCATCTCTCTTGTCTCTCTTTCCATCTCTTTCCTCCTTTCCCTTTCCTCTGGCTCTGCCTGTCTTTCCTAGGCTCCCTAAATACTGTAATCAAGACCATGAAGATGCATCTGAAGTCCCGCTGATTTTCCCAGATGAGGGGATGCCTAATATTCTTGGCTAAGGGTTCCCCTCCTCATTACTAAACCTCACTATTTTTCAATTCCCTTCTTTATTACCAGAACTTCTGGTCCCCCAAATTCTGGTCCCCCAAATGACATCCAACTGGTTATTCCCCAAACTCAAACTTTAGTTATAATTTTCCTTCTTCATAGTTTTGGATTTTTTTTTTTTTTCTTGCATGGAGCTTTAGTGAATGAACCGGGTAATACTATCTTTTTTTTTAAGCAACTTGTGGAAGCCTCTGTCTCCATAGGGCAGGTTAGAACAAAATAAGTTTTAATTTTTGATTTATAATAGAAAACTGGTACTGTTGGCATTAGCCATTTGTTGCTATTGCCTAGCGGGTAAGCACTCAACTGCTAGCCTAAAGCACTGCACCCAACAGCACAACAATACATCATTCCTGTACCAAATTATTGATTTTTGTTATGTGTTTGTGCCTTTTTACTGTTCTTTGTTGTAATTAATTCTGTATTTGGTATTTTGCTTTTAGTTTTGCTTAAGACAATTGTCTAATGTAATATTTTATAACTTTTTTCAGTCTGTCAGACATTGTAATAACTTTTCAACTCATAAAGCATTTTCTCATAACATGTATTTTAGTGGTTGCATATTAACCAATTGTAAACAACTGTAAGGATTTATAGTTTACATTTATTTGACTGATTTATTTAGTAGTATTTACTTTTTTTTTAATTTATTTAATTGATTTCCAACTGAGAGTGCAAGTTATTTAAGACTTTCCGATATCAACAACACAGCAATAAGCATTATTTTATATACTATACATACATTTATATATATATCTTTCTGTGTATTTATAAATATTTCCTAATTTTTTTAGAAAATAATCACTGTATCAAAATACATATATCCTCTGTATATATTTTATTGCAATATTAAAATATAAAATTGTTCTAAAATACATCTTTGCACTATTATATGTAGTACCTGCTAATCTGCGGCCTCAACACCATTAAATACTAATTATCTATTAAATTTTTGGCAATGTGAAAAATGAAATGATATTTGTCCTGAATTACATTTGTATAATGTGTTTTTTATTTAACGTATTGCTTTTTGTCTTTTCTGGTTTGTCTATTAATAAAAGACTATTAATACTGCTTATTTTCAGTTGAGATGTTTGCCTAATTTTATAAATTTATAAGAGCTCTCCATATAGTATGACTGTTACCCTCTTTTCTACTGTTTGTCCTCAGTAGTTTTTCAAGTTTCTTTGACTCTTTCTTTTTAATCTTAGTATTTTCTTAAGTAGAGATAATTTACCTTTTAAATTGTCAATACTTCATCAATACTCACATTTATTTATTTATTTATTCAGGAAGACAGTCCTTACACTAATAATAGACATTGCTCTATATTTTTGTTTAATTCTTTTTTTTAATATTTCATTTTTGATAGAGATAGGTATAATGATTTTTGGTGTACGACGCCGTTAGGTTTGAATCTTTGTATGTTAACTTTTCATGCTCTTTACAAAAATCTCGATAATTATAATTTCTTAACTGATATGCATTTTAATTTTATAAGAATCTTATTAACAAAATTATTTTAAAAGTTGTAACATTATAAAACCTACTAATATATAACAGGACAAGGCATATTCCCTTTCTTATTTATGTATATTTTCTTGGCTACTCTTACATGGTTATCCTTTTAAGTGAATTTTAGGATAATTTTGGCAAATTTACCAAAATCTATTTCAAATTATTATTTGTAAACTCTCTGAAGAGAGCTGATCTTTTTACATAACATTCCATCTGGGGAACACAGTTTGCTTCAATAAAGTTTTTGATTCTCTTCATTCAGTTATTAAAAAGTTTCTTATTGAAATATTCCCTAGGAGTAATATAATTTATGCATTTTCTATGGGTGGGGACTTTTTTCCATATCAATTTTTAGGTGGTATATGAAAAAAATAATTTTCATTTTTTAATAAGCAGCCAACTTATATCTTCTTATTAAATGTAATAAGTTTTAGCTGATTTTAATATGTTTTCCAGGGTAAGAGTCAGTCATCTGAATATAATGATAATTTTGTCTTCTCCATAACACATTGCATTTGATATTATTTACAAAACATTGTTAAATATTAATGGTAATAGGAGTAGCATTATCTTATTCATAAAGCTACTAGAATCTTCTAATGTTCCACTGGTAAGTATAATGTTGGTTGCTCGTTGAAGTAAATATTTTTGTAATCTTGACAATGCATTCTATGTTTATTTTAGCAACCATAATCCAAGAGCAGATATTGACTATTTTCAACTGCTTTTGAGGATGATGACTTATGTGATATTTTTATTTTAGAATATTGGGTCACTGGATGTTGCTGATGAAAATTCATTAAATAAAGACCAAAAAAGAAAAAAGGAAAAGGAAATAATCTCTGCTGATACCTTGAAACATACCACTTACCACTGACCAAATGAGAAGAAGCTCAATGAGATATCAGGTCCTACAATTCGAAATGTTTCCCTTTGTGAGTCTTGATCAAATTTCCATATATAAAATCACCATTTATTCTCTCCATGGGATCTTAATAGTTAGGATTTGCTACCAAAATTCCAGTGATGAGGACTCCATTAGTACGGTAGTTGTAGCTGCTGAGGATAGTGGCCTTTAATTGAGTTTGGGGTGTTGCATATGGTTTATATTTTAATTTAAGGCTTTCTAAACACACCTGCCATATACAGTGAATATTTCTATAAATAGTTTTGGATGAGATGGCAATAGAAAACAGATATAAATTTAATGTAATTTAAATGTGTATAAACATTAAAACATCTTTGGAGTCATATAACAAATTCTACTTGACCATGACACATTATTCTTTTATTACACTGATGCTAAAAATTTCTGGTATTTGTCTATGTGTTGGCATTTATGTGCATTACTAGTGTGGTTTTATATGGTTGCCACATGGGTTATGTGGAAGATCTCCTATTAAGAGAAAATATACATGTTGGGGGTAGAGTCAGCTGCCAGCTTTCAGCTACATTGCCTTTGTTTTCCTTTCAGAGTCTAAGCCAAGGGCAATATATTCTTAGGCAGCTCTAGCCAATGACAAAGTATAATAGGATTATGAGGGCCTGTCATTTCAAAGCAATTTCAGACCCTTTTACAGGCATTCTTCATGTTGGCGCTCCCCACTGATCTGGCTGGGACTTTCTCAAACCTGCCCTGCTCTGGGGATGGTTCTACCCAATCTTTTCCCCCTTCCCCAACTCCTTTCACAGTGTAACCCTGGGATCCTAACTTGAAGGGTTTCCCTGCCTATTCCTGCTGCCTCTTCCTGTTATCTTTCACAGATGTTTCTCAATAAATATCTTGCACTTATTGATACTTGCTTCTAAAAGTTATTTTTTTGCCCCTTTGTCAGGAATAATTATCAGATTTACCTTTGCTTCGTCAGGTGAATTAGGGAGCTTTTCATCTTCTTTTATGTTCTTGGACAATTTCTGTAACATAAGAACCATGTCTTCTTCTAAGTTTCCAAAGAACAAACCTTTTAAAACCATTGGGCTTAGTGAATTGTGTCGAACAGTTTTTTTGCTCATTTGTTTGCCTTTTCTTCTAGCATTACAGAATCTTAAAGAACTATTTTCTCTTGGGTCAGTTTTGAAGGTTTATACTTAGGTAGATAATCATTCACTTCCTCAGAATTGTTCACATATTATTTTTATTTCATAATATACAATTTTGCAAAGTATTTGCAATTATGTTATTTGCCTTATTCCTTATCTTGTATGTATACAGGTCTGTTTTAATGAATACATCATGTTTCATGATTTAAATTGTGTTACACTTATTAAATGTAATGCCTAAATTGAATTTTCACTTCTAAATTTACCTTTTCCTTCCTTACAGACTTCCTCATATTTTCTTTGTTATTTTTTTAGTGTAATGACTGAAATGCTGATTTCGTCTTTATTTTTTCTGTAATAATATGTATGAAGGTAAAGCTGTGAAATCATATGAACTATGATTTGTGCCTCAAAACATACCAGGTCAAATCATTCCCACTCAAAATAGTGAGAGACAGCAGGAATACATGGCATGAATCCATTTAGGAGGAACCCTGGATCCAAATTCTAGAGAGAACACATAGGATGAGAAAGAAAGCCCAAGAGATGAAACCCAAATTCAGATGTTGACAAGCAAGGAACGTTAGTTTCTGAGGACTTATTTTCAACAACAGCTACTCTTCCACAAGGTTCGTATAACAATAAGTACAGCAAAAGACATACAGATTCTGTTTAAAATTTTAAATCTTGATAGTTCAAGTAATAACCAATAACATCATTTAAAGTATTTTCAATTTATTATCATGATCGCAGCTGGGTTCAGTTCATTTAGCTTGTCCTAAATAACAACATTCTTTCACTTAGGAAATCTGATGGCAAATCATGTTATTTTATTTACATGTGATTTCTGAGGTAAAATCTTTATTACTCGTGTGGGAAGATTTTAAAAAGAAAGTGCTATGAATTGGAAGATTCATTGTGTTTATCTCCAAGTATTTTATCATCAAACAGAATGTGTGTTTAATGCTGCAATAACTTTATTATAAAGGAATTTGCTTCCTTTGTGTTCTGTTCCACAAATAAGCTTATTTTTTTCAAATACCTTTTCTGTTAAAAAAAAAAAAGTAAGAGGACCGACAAATTCTGGCAGTCATCTCATTTTGGTCTATATATTTAAAAAAGAAAGTAGGAGTGGATATAATTATTCTAGAACAGCCACTCACCTTTAGCTGGCCTCTATATTCAAGCTGACAAAACTTTTGAAGCTATTTCAGACTGAGTCACACTGGGAGATGCTTTGAGTTTCCTTGTCCTCACGGATGCCACTTTTCTTTTATTTCACTTTTCGTTCTTTATCTGTGCATTTTAATCCGTATCTTAATATTTCCATATTCTCTTTGTGCTAGCTGCTCTTTATTTCTTTTTAAGCAAAAAAAAGGAGAAGTTTGTTCCTAATTTTCATTCTTGGTTAGCACAGATTTTTGCCAATGTCCCTGCATATTTAGAGCATATATTCAGAAATATTTGGTTTTGGAAATATTAATCATGTCATTGCTTAAAATATTATTTATTGACAACTGTGAGGTGGGTATAATGCTAGGTATTTTCACAGTGTGATGGTGCTGTAAGGTGAGAGGCTTTTGGGTAAATAAATCAACAGGCGCTGGAATAGAGGTTTCACCATTGACTAGCTGTGTGACACAGGCAAGTCCTTCAAAATTGTTAAAACTCACTTTCTAAATGTGGGAAGAGGAGATTATAATGGCACATTTCTCCTAGATTTGTTTTGAGAATTCAAAGAGGGCATGTACATGCTGCCTAAGGCAGACAACCCCCAACAAATTGTAGTTATTATTGTTATTAATATTCCCTTTTTTTTTTTTTTTTTTTAGGTAAAGAAATAAGCTAAAGGTCGCACAGCCAATGAAGGTATGGGTCTAACGGCATGGGGAAAATACAACCACCCTCTCCCTAATTTGCCCAATGCAATGCGTCTTTTGATTTCTTGACTACTGCTTCCATGGGTGTTGACTGTGGATCCAGGTTAAATGAAATCGTTGACAACTTCAATCTTTTCTCTGTTTATTATAATGTAGCTTATCAGTCCAATTGTAAGGATTTTTGTTTTATGTTGAGGTGTAATCCGTGCTGAAGGCTGTGGTCTTTCATCTTCACCAGTAAGTGCTTCAAGTCCCCTTCACTTTCAGCAAGCAAGGTTGTGGCATCTGCATATCACAGGTGGTTAATGAGTCTTCCTCCAATCCTGATGCCGCGTTCCTCTTCATATAGCCTGCCTCTTCGGATTATTTGCTCAGCGTACAGACTGAATAACAATGGTGAAAGAATACAACCCTGACGTACACCTTTCCTGATTTGAAACACTCAGTATCGCCTTGTTCTGTTCAAACAACTGCCTTTTGGTCTATGTACAGATTCCTTATGAGCAAAATTAAGTGTTCTGGGATTCCTATTCTTTGCATTGTTATCCATAATTTGTTATGATCCACACAGTTGAGTTTATATGACTACACAGTCTAGTTACATTACTCCAAGTATTTGTTTGAGAACTGTATCTGGGGTTGGTAAATTAGCCAATCCCTTAGTGTTTTATGGCTATGATGCCAAACTTCTTTTAAAGATTCTATTAATGTGATTTAGTTTCATGTCTGATAGAAGAGTCATATCCTATACAAAATAGCATTAATGAAAAAGGTCAAAGAAACCTGTGTCACTAGACTGTCCTCTTTTTTCTGATGTTTCTTGCTGGACGTCACTGGATGGTCTCAAATCTCCAAGTATGCAACACTTTTTTAAAAGAAAATTTGGCTAAGTCATTTAGGAAATCTTCCACAATGTATTTCCTGTATGGTAAAATCACTCTTTCGGCTCTGGCCAAGTCAGTCTTCTTTACTGTTTCCTCCTCATTTCCTTAACTTCTAACTCTGGAGTGGCCCAAGGCTCAGTTCTTACACCTATTGTCTCCCGTCCCCTTGCTCATCCTTCAGTGATCTCTATTATGATGTAAGTACTATTTACATTGTTGGCTTTTCCTCTGTAAGTAAATGCCTACTAACACTTCTAATTAATGTATATGAGTTATTTTAGAGGTAACCTGTCCAAGGCTGACTCCCATTTTTCCCTGCTTCCTAACTTTTTTTTTTTTCCTAAAATGGTCTGCATTTCAGTAAATGGAATTCAGTTCTTCCAGTTGCTCTGGCCAAAAATCTGGGGACAACTTTGACCTCCTCTTCTCTCACAGGACACAGTCAATCCATCAGCAAATCCTGTCACTTCTAATTAAAAAACATACCTGGGGACACCCAAGGCCAAACCTTCATTTCTTCTTTCTTTTTTTTTTTTAAGTCAATTCTTTACATACTGTTATACAGTCTCCTTTTTTTTATTTAATATATTTTGTTTATTTTTGGTAGCAATATACACAACCAAACATACATCCATTCATACTTTCTACATAGACAACTCAATAACATTGGTTACATACTTCACGTTTGTCACCATTCTATCTCTACCTATATTTTTTTATCACCATTTAGACTCTCTGTCCCTTGAAGTTCTCATCTGTGCTTTAGATTAACTGTTGTCAATTTACACTCATATAGGTAATTCATTATAAGGGCACTACGCTCAAGGCAAACTTTCTTTATTAACTGCACAAACCGTTTAGTTTAATGATGGCTTAATAGGATAGTTTTGGATTGAGATTTAATGATTTTTTTTTTTCAGACATGAGATTTGGGATTCCCCCAGTCTCAGTATATCCGGTTAGTCTGGTTTTCATATGAGTTTAAAATTCTGTTCCATGCTTTTCCTCCTATTGATCAGAATACATATATTGGGTTCTTGATCAAAACATTCAGTAATGGTAGCCAGGAACCATCCATTTATTCTGGTCTTGTGGTAATGGAGGTAATAGCTTATGAGGGCAATTAAACCTGTAGTCCATTTCCTTCTCCTATTCCTGGGCCTCCTTCTCTTCTGCTGTTCCAGACAAATGGAGAACAATTGTTGTATCTTGGACCTTCATTGCTTCTTGTCTGGAATATTTTAATAGCCTCCTAACTGCTCTTCTACTTTTATTCTTGTCTTCCAATTATCTATTCTCAACAGGGCAGCTGAGTGATTTTGCTAAATAATCACATAACTTTGCTACTGGGAAATACTCCTCTAGTCATTATAAAGGCCTACAGGAGCTACAGCTGCCTCCTGTTACTTCTCTGATTTCTTTTTCTTTTTTTTAAAATACTTTATTGTGATTTTGTAGTAAATTTACATAGCAAATTAGATTTTCATTTAACAATTTCTGTACATATTATTCAGTGACATTGGTTACACTTTCCATAATGTGTCAGCATCTCATTATTTCCATCCTGGTTGTTCTTTTTCCATTAATCTAGCCTCCTTGTCCCCCCTTACCTTCTCATTTTGGTCTAAGGTAAATGTTGACTTTAAGCTCTGGTTTCGATGATTGTTTAGACGAGCACAGTACTCACGGGTGATATAATTTATCTTATGAGCCACTCTGTCTTTTGGTTGATAGGTGACCACTGGGAGTGTTTTGAGTTCCAAACTTAAAGGATATCCCAGGGTGACAGTGTCAGAGACTCCTCTAGTCTCTACTAGTCCAGTAAGTTTGGCCTTTTTTAACAATCTGAGTTATGTTCTACATTTTTCTCCCATTCTATCCCAGACCATCTGTTGTGTCCCTGGTTGGAATGGTTGATAGTGGTAGCTGGGGACCATCTATTTCTTCTAGTCTCAAGGTAGGTGAGGCTGTAGTTTGCGTAGACTATTAGTCATGTAGACCAGTTTCTTCTTTGAGTGTTTGGTTCTCTTCTTTTCACTGGATGCTACTCATCAAACTAGGATGTAGAATATTATCTTTTTGGGCTATGTTATGCCAATTGACTGAGTTGGCCCCCAAGACTATGATCCTAAACCCTCAAACTCAGTAACACAACCCTCAAGGTATTTGGGTATGTCTAGGAAGCAGAGGAATCGACTCAACGGCAGTGGGTTTTTTTTTTTTTTTGAGGAAGTATATAACTATATCCCCATGTGCCTTGTTTTATATATGAATATATACACGGCACACAAAAACATATAAATATATACTTACCAACAGAAACACTTATATACGCACACCTGTACATTCATATGTGCTTACCTATACATATATAAGAATACATATCCACCTATGTAACCACTCACATATTTTTGGTTGTTATTACTGTTGTTGCAAAATTGTATATGCTGTGGCTTTTACTATAATCATTTGTTATTCTCATGTACTTCTTAGTATCATCATTTGCCATGGCTGTGTTGACTTTACTTTTATTCAGTATTGCCTTACCTATCACCAAAACTAACAAGTGTCTACTATCTAAAAAGTGATTCCTCCTTCCTGTCCCTCCCATCCCTGGTAATCATCAAAGAATGTTGTTTTCTGTATGTACACCTATTCTTGTCTTTTGTAATAATAGAGATCATACAGTATTTGTCCTTTTGTGATTGACTTATTTCATTCAGTATAATGTCCTCCAGACTCATCCATGTTATAATGTATTTTGTACTTCTCTGATTTATTACTTCTATCTCTCTTTCACACTACTCTTGCCATGCTGTCTTGTTGTTTGAAGGGATGGGATTAAGGGATTAAGGGATGGGATTAAGGGATGGGCTATATGGGCAGCTACCTAGCTTAATGGGATGCCAAATTCAATATGTGTTATATCTCTTGCAATCTTCTTATTGTTGGGTACTGTCCAGTCAATTTTTGATTTATACTGACCCCATGTGACAGAGTAGAACTTCCCCACTGGGTTTCCTTGGCTGGAATCTTTAGAGAAGCAGATTGCCAGGTCTTACTCCCCTGGAGCTTCTGGATGGTTTTGAATTGCTAACCTTTTGGTTAGTAGCTGGGGTCTTAATCATTGTACTACCAGGGCTCCTTCTTGCAGTCTTAGCAACTGGAAAAATGTAGACCAAAAAAAATTGATCTTAACAAAACAATTCAAATTTTCACGGATGTAAAAGCAAGAAAAAAACCTTTTCAGAAAATAGTGTCTTTTAGAGAGTTTCTGTATATGTAGTTGGAGCCCTGGTGGCACAGTGGTTAAGAGCTCCGCTGCTAACCAAAAGGTTGGCAATTTAAATCTACCAGCCGCTTCTTGGAAGCCCTATGGGACAGTTCTATTCTGTACTATAGGGTTGCAATGAGTCAGAATCGACTTGAAAGCAATGGGTTTCAGGCGGTTTATTTATGCAGTTACTTACACAGTTACACATTTTTGTATTTTATTGTTATGATCATTATGTTTTTAACAAAAATATGTCCTTTCTCTATGCACAATATATGTTTATTTTTTGTTCTATAATAGTTCTGATAATAATGGCATGATCACTAATAAAATGTAATTTTTCTATTTTATGTAATCTTGTGCAATATTTATTTTTTATTATATTCCTCCATATATTTTTTATGTCACTTCCCTCAATTTCTCAATTTGTTATTTTAAATAACATAAAAGAATAAAAAATTAATCGGGCTTTTTTTCTTTCTTTTTTTTTTTTTTTCTGGTGCCATTATATTAAAGGGTGCTGCCAACGCCCAGGGTGTGAAAATATCTTCCTCTAGCCCTGGTCGTATGTGTCTGCCGCTAGCTGGATGTATAGTTTATAGGTTAATTCCCATACCCCTCAAGTTCTTAATGAAATGTGACCTTCTTGTAAGAAATTCCAGGGTCATCTTATTTTAAATTGCAAATGATCCTCATATTCCTATCTTTTTTCTCTTCTTTATTTTTTCCTTTATGCCACTAATCAGCATCTAGATAGATAGGGAGGGAGGGAGGGAGGGAGGTAAGCAGGTAGATAAGAAATACAAATATTTACCTTACAGTTTTTCTCTCCATTCCAGAACGAAAGGTCTCTGAGAGGAGCCCTGGTGGTGCAATGTTTAAGTGCTGGGATGCTAACCAAAAGGATGTTGATTTGAAACCACCAGTGGCTCTGCTAGAGAAAAGATGTGGCGATCTCCTCCTGCAAAGATTACAGCTCAGAAAACACTATGGGGGAGTCTACTCTCCTATAGGATCTTTTTGAGTTGAAATTGACTCAAGGGCACACAACAACAATAAGGTTCTTAAAGGCAAAGGGTTTTTGCTTTTTTATTTTTAAATGACACATCCCCAATGTCTAGAACAGTCTCTGATACATAGTGTGCATTCAATAAATATTTATTGAATAAATGAATGAATAAGTGAGTGGCTTTGTGGCAAATGTCAAGAAAA
The DNA here is from genome assembly GCF_024166365.1 of Elephas maximus indicus. NCBI lineage: Eukaryota > Metazoa > Chordata > Mammalia > Proboscidea > Elephantidae > Elephas > Elephas maximus. The sequence goes on along the minus strand of NC_064833.1, from coordinate 63,977,844 downwards.
GTAATACTTCTCCATTTTCTTTTAATATTCTTTCCTAATTTTCTTATCAAAGTAAACGTCACTTATTTATTTATTTATTTTTTTCTTAACAGTGTTCAGAAGTTCTATTACACGTAAGTCTGCAGTCATAAGTTCTTCACCTGAGATATCTGGAGATTATTTTTTAAAGAATAAAAAAATAACTAATTATTAAATAACTGACTTAAATGAACACTAGGTCATTGTTATTTCATTGCCTTCAACTAATGTTCAATTTATTTGAATTTATGTGGGCCAAATCAGAACCGAGTTGAAATGTAAGCGAACAGAAGTAGTGTCTTGCCATTTCCAGACTATTCTTTGAAAACTTTACAGAGACAACTCCAAAGAGACAGGAGGAACTGAAGGTCTAAATAGGAACATTTCGTTTCATTTAGATCTGGTTTTTCTATGTAGACGCAAACATAGAACAATCTTTTTCGTATTTTTTTTGTTGTCATGATTTTACGTTCCACCAAAGACAATCAAACTAGCAAACAAACCAAAACCTCTCTGAAACAAAACTTTAGGTTTTTCCTGCAATCTCATTTCCATTGTGTTGAATTCGACATTTAGAAACTATTTCCACAGGAGAGGGGAAGAACGATACTTGCCAGTTTTATTAAATGTTCGCAAGCTTCCTATAGGCTTGCCAACCCTATTCCTCAGTAAATCCTGCTGGACTGGAGCTTGTCAGTGCTAGTAAATGGAATGGAAGCAACGAAGATGCAAAGTTCTGTTTGGTCTTCCCATTAAGGTTTCTTGTTTTGTCTTTTCTTGGGAGGAAAAACAAAGTACTTTAAAAGGGGAAGATTCACATTAAAAGGTAAACTAGATTTGTTTGAATAAGATGATTTCTTCTAAAATGTTGGCTATTTGGGGCATTGTTTTGAAATCCATTGTCTCTGCAGGCATTTTCTAACATCACCCACTTCCTTGTACATAGTTTGGAAAGCACATTTAATATTTCTGAGTGCCTTTTATGTTGACTTGAAAAATTATGAGGAACACAAAATCAAAATAAAATAATGAATGCTCAGGAGGCTGTAAAGTGCTTGCTGATCATTCCCATCTAATAACTCAAAAAAAGTTTGTGTGTGTGAAACTGTAAAAAAATGTACATTTCCAATCTAACATAATATTAGCAGTAATAAAACCTTCTCTTCGAATATCTTCTCTAATTGAAACTACTCTTTTTCTTTTACTTTCATTATCACTCTTCATTCCTGACATAGAGAGAACTCCTAGTTCAGAGACCTAAAGTTACGAGATTTTCTATGTAGAAACAAGGCTAAGGATATTCTACAGTCAGAAAGAGTTTAAAGACTCCCTCGCAGTTGGCATGATGTATGAGTGATGCATCAAGGATGCATGCTTACTCTTTCTTTGTGTAAAAATAACACACTTCTCTAACAATATTTGAACTAAGCTTTTGTATGCACTGGGAAACTAGCACAACATTTAATTTTAAAACTTTATATCGATCTGCCAAAAAATGTTTGCACTAGCAATACTAACGAAGAGTAACATGAATTCAATACAGGTGTTTTTAATACAAGTCATTTTTGAAGGATGTTTTCCCAATCCACAATATTCTTGACCACCCAAGATGATTGCAGACTAGGTAGGTAGTTAAAACTGACCTGTCACCATGCTTCATAGCAAGTTTCCCATAATACTTTTATTTTTTTAATGAGCAACCAGAGAGTCATATGGAGACTAAAAAAATGAAAAGAAGACAAGCAACAATTAGTCTAGCAATGCAGAAATATATTTTTTCTTTGGCTCATTGTTGGGCCATATCCTAAAAGTGTGCTAAGCCTAGTGAAATTGAAATATGCCCTACGAGACCATAGAACTCATGATAAGCGGCAGTGGTGTTACCCACGTGTGAAGTTTTGAGGAATTTTTCAGATTTTATAGTTTCCCATAGGAAAAAAAAAGTTGTTATTAAAGTCCAAATGTTTAGATGGAAGGCACGTGACTACTGTCTCTTTTGTTCCCATACCACTGTGTTGAGTGCAAAGGTATTAAATAAGAAAGTCTGTGGTCCATGATATTCTCTTAGGAGTAAAGGGTCCTTTGTCAGTTCTTTTCATATACTAACTTATCTTTCCAACCCTGATGTATTACAGAGAAGTATACAGTATGTGTGCTGGTGTTCCTTGTTTTGTAGAAACCCTTCTTGAATTTCTATCACAATTAGAAGTATAAAGTGTACATTTAGAAATAAAGCAGCTCTTTGTTTTAACATCTTGGCATTTAGTGCTTCCATTTCCTTAGAGAAAGTTTGACTGAGACTGTAATATAAACAAAGGAACAAAGCATGTTAGAACCGTGAGTAAAACAAAGTTTATTCAAGTTAATGTAAGCTAATATCACTGTTCTTTAAAATAGCAAAACAAAATAAAAATACATATTTCTCAATTTCGTTATATGCTACTAAGGAACCCTGATGATGCAATGGTTAAGTGCTGGGCTGCTAACTGAAAGGTTGGCGATTTGAACCTACCAGTGGCTCTGAGGGAGAAGAGACCTAGTGATCTGTTCCCATAAAGATTACAGCCTAGGAAACCCTAGGGGCAGTTCTGCTCTGTCACGTAGTGTTGTTATGAGTCGGAATCTACTCAATGGAACACAACAATAAGAACAATGTCACACGCTATGCAAGGTGCTTTATAGAGAGATTTGTATACATCTGTATATGTTTATATACCTGGTCTCTCTTCTCTCAGAGTTTATAATCTATGAGACAGAGAGGGCGAGAGAGAGAGATAGTGTGTGTGTGTCTATGTGACATGCACAGCTATTAACCAGCAGAGGAAAAATAAAAGAAAACAAAACACTAAATTTCATCTTCAAAAAAAAGGGTTTTATCTCATGAGAGATAATTGAAGCCTCAAAATATTTCTTTGTATTATTAAAATTCTTTTTTTACCCTTTCTTTTTTTGTTTCTTCTTCTTTGTTTCATGTAGACACACATCAGTGTATTGATGTATTCTTCTCAAGTTTAAAAGCAAAACAAATAAAAATTTGACGAATAGGTCGTATTATTTGACTAAAATTAAAATGTTATTGAAATATTGAAAAATGACATATAGTTGGAAAAAATTGAAAAAAATAAATGTTGCTTATCGTGGGGATGCAAAGAATGCGAAGTAACTCCATATTTCCATGAATAGTTCATTTTAGAGTAATGTCTAACATTTTCTGCGTTATAGTGGTGACATAACAAAGAAAGTTGTAAGAAGAATTTTAATCATTCAGTGTGAGTTCTGGGTAGGAAGATAGAAATACTCATCTTTTTTGTGATTTTTTTTTTTTTTCTTCTTTTGAGATAGGGTTGGAAAGATATTTGCAAGGGCTTCTCTTCCTCTTCTTTCCCATTTTCCGTTTCCTGCTGTGTTCATTCTCTCCCCTTTCTTTCTTTCTAATTTGGGCATTGGGTATTTGGTAAATATTTTTAAATAAAATATGGCCCTGTTCATGCAACGGATAAGAGCTTGGCTGCTAGCCAAAAGGTTGGCAATTCGAACCCACCAGCAGCTCCGTGGGAGAAAAGACCTGATAATCTACTTCCATTAAGGTAACTGCCTAGGTAATGCTATGGGGCAGTTCTACTCTGTCCTATAGCCTAGTTATGAGTCAGAATCTACTCAACGGCACATAACAACAATAGCTCTTGAAGAAAGAAGAAAAGGGTTTCCATTGCTAATGATAGTCCACCAAGAAGAAATAGGCTTCTTGGTTTGGAGGGCACAGGATGTCAGCTAGAAGTCAGAAGCTGAAGTGGAAGGAGAGGGAGAACTTCTCCAGAGCACTAAGCCTAGAGAGTGGCCCCTGAGAAGGGAGCCATTTCTAAGTAGTACAAAATCAGTTGCCATTGAGTCGATTCTGACTCACGGCAATGCCATATGTCTATGGTTGTGATCTTTGGGAAGTAGATCACCAGGTCTTTCTTCCTAGGCACCCTTGGGTGGACTCAAACCTCCAACCTTTATATAAGTAGCAGCTAAATATTATAACCATTTGTCCTCCCCAGGGAATCTGAGCAATAAGTAGACAATGAGAATTCCTCAACTGTCTGGAAGCCTATCTTGATCACAGCACTCATTCGGTGAGTGAGAGGGAACTTGACTTTATCTCCTTCTAGAGATTGTGAAAACAGTCCCTCCTTTTGTTGCCGTTGTTTGATTTTTTTTTTTAAGTTTTCTCTGTCTCTGGACTAAAATGACTCCTAGGTGAGGGTGTTGACTGTCCTGACATCTTCACTCTGATATCACATATTTACTCATAAAGCCACTTGTGTACAGTGCTCAATAGCACAACAAGTTTGAAACGAGCAGAATAGAATGTCCAGTGTGCACCAATAAGGAATGAAAACACTACTTCGATAGTTAGACAACAGGATAAAATACTGAGGAAGTCTTGACATCATTTATGCAACGTTTTCATGTAAGAAAGTGAACTTGTATGTGGCTATATAAATTAAATTAATTAATTTTATAAATTAAATAATGCTCAACTTTTCCCCAACTCTAGGATTTCATGACAACGTGTTCTAAATTAGAAATTTCAATGTTAGCAGAGTCGCCAAGCATGAAGCCATTTATCTATGCTTAGTATGATATGCGTGACGTTGTCCCACTGAGCACTTTGTCATATGACTCAAACACATTTTCCTCAGCTGTTAAATTTCAGAAGAATAATGATTCTATTCCCTCATTTTCCTCCCAAATTCTTGAGTACTCTTTTTGTCATCTTAAGTTTGAAAGATAAAAGCACTTAACTCAAATAGAAGAAGAGAATAGCATGCTAAATTGTAAGCAGGTCTTAAAAGCAAATTCTAAGTAATGATGAGTGTTTTTGAATAGGTATACCAGGCCTTTAAATAAGAACATTTGGGTTTTCATCACAATTCTGCCACCAATTGTAGAGATAGATGTAAATTTGAAGTAACTTTTCTTAACAATAAAATGAGACACATCACTGATATCTACTTATGATATTTAATTTATTAAATATCTTTAGAGATCTTTAAAATGAATCACTAAAAATTAAATTTTTAGCCTCCAAACTTGATAATTATTTTCTTTCATTGAATTTACACTCTTGTTCTGTTCACTTTGTTCTTTATAAGTAGTTGTATAAAGAACTATAAAATACAGTTTTTATAAATATTCTTCCATTTTTTCCCCTGAAATACAGCTTTGATTTTTTTTTTTTAATCCAGTGTCATAGATGAGGAAACTGAGGCTCAGAGTAAAAATGGTTACTGAGTGAGTTGTAAAGCTAAAGTTTAAACTTCCCATGGGGTACTACCTTGACAACTAGAGTGATGAAATAAAAATGATTAACACAGTTTTGGGGCAGTATTAATTTTGCATGTTAGTGTATTGTATATTAGTCTCATAAATAATTCTAGTGTGGAGCATAAAGGAGAAACTCAATAATCTTTATCATATTTTTTATTGAGATAAGTCAGTTTGTATACTACATGTTGAGATGTAACAGGTTTTGGAGTTTTTAAATCAATTTCTCTTGAATATAACCTCTTTTCTTTGAAGATGGGACCAACTGAGATTTTAGTTTTTATCATGGATTTTATTTTTGCTTTCTTTTTTTGTCTTAACAGCCCTGGTGGCACAGTGGTTAAAGTGCTCGGCTGCTAACCAAAAGATGGGCTCTTCGAAACCACTAGCCACTCCTTGGGTGACAGTCTGCTTCTGTAAAGATTTTACAGCTTTGGAAATCCTATGCGGTAGTTCTGCTCTGTACCATAGGGTTGCTATGAGTTGGAATTGAATTGAGGGCAGTGGATTTGGGTTTCTGGTTTGGGTTGTTTTGTTTTTGTTTTTTGATCTTTACATGAGCTCTTTTCTTAGACTCGTAGAATTTTGAAGTAGTGTGAAATGGAAAGAATGTAAAGGGTTAAGTCCAAAGTCCATATTTTTTCAGATGAGGAAATTTAGACTCCCAACATAGCAAATAGTAAAGAGATTGAGCATTAACCCAGGTCACCAGACTTCCCATTCTATTTACACCATACGTTATTGCTCTGATTGGTTTTCATATAATTTTAATCTGAGTATTAGTTACAAATTAGAGGAGAATAATATATTTTAATGGTATTTTGTTTGGTTTTGTTTTAGTATCTGATTTTCCCCAATAATTCCAGAGTTTAACAAATTGGGGGGCAAAATCCCAACTTTTGTTTTGGAAAGGGTCTGGGAAATAAGTATAGATCTGTCACTTGGGCTGTCATTTTTAATTCCTTAAGCAATTTTTATCTCTAACAAGAATGCAAAACTTATGAGAAGAGTAAAGACCTCTAATTAACAAGTTTGCAATTTTTCACTCCTTAGGACAGAATTTAAAAAGCAAAGATGTCATTTTGAGGACTAAGGTGAGCCTGACTCAAACCATGGTATTTTCAATCACCTCATATGCGTTCCAAAGCTGGACAATGATTAAGGAAGACCAAAGAAGAATTGATCCCTTTGAATTATGCTGTTGGCGAAGAACATCGAATACACCATGGACTGCCAGAAAAATGACCAACTTTGTTTTGGAAGAAATATAGCCAGAGTGCTCCGTGAAAGCAAGGATGGTGAGACTTCATCTCATGTACTTTGGATGTGTTATCAGAGAGGGACCAGGCACAGGAGATAGATATCATGCTTGATAAAGTAGAGGGCTGGCGAAAAAGAGGAAGACCTTCAACAAAATGGATTGACACAGTGGCTGCAACAATGGGCATAAGCATAATAACAATTATAAGAATGGCACAGGACCCGGCAGCACTTCATTCAGTCATACATGGGGTTATGAGTCAGAACCAACCTGATGGCACCTAACAACCTACAGGACAGAATCTAGAGGTCGGTAGGGCTACATTCCTCATAATAGTTTGTCTTGGAAAATAAAACTATTTTTTAAGTGCTAAAAACAAACTCGGAAACATTTTTTGCATATATGAGCATTTGGCCTCCATCCATGTTGCTTTAACAAAGACATACAATATAAAGATCATTCACTTTGTTTTACTGGACATTAACCAGGGAAGAACTAAGTCACAGGCATTCAGTTAAAAGAAATCTAGCTATCAATTTAAAGGCCAATAAATAATTCACATTTTTAGCAGGAGGAAAAAAGTATACAACTTCCATAACACAGAGAAAGATTTTAATATCGGTGGCTATATCTGAGTTTTAAAAAGCATGTTAGTAATTCTAAAGAAAAATTACGATGTTGGTATAATGCTCTATTACCTAGAAACGGCTTAAGAAAGAATCAGGTGATTTACTAACAGATTTATGACTCTTTGTGTATAGGTAATGCTATGAATTTCAAGAGTCATAGTGAGTGTCATCAAGACATAATCCTTTTTCTTTACTTACTTTTAAATATATTCCTAAGGGGCAGGATCATAAGAACATCCTAAATTTCCGATCTTAATATTTTCTATAAATATTAAGATTATCTAATATTTATATAAATATTAAAAGAAACACTTTAATTCCCCTCAGAGCACTTAACAGAATAACAAAGAGTATCCTGTACCATCTTTTAGTATTGCACTTACATGCAATTTATATACAGATGTGTGGGACGAGCCTTTCTTAAAAAAAATATTGAGGCTATATGTCAGCATTCTAAGATATCTAGACAAAACGGTTTTTTATTGTATGGACCCACAATATTTCTTTGTCTAAAAACGGATGATAGGAGCAAACCCTGATAGTGACTGATCATGAAAAGAAACCCCAGGAGCAAACAGACACTGTAAAAAGATCTAGGAGGAAGTCATTATGCTGTGAGGGAATAAGAAATTTAAGTCAGAAAGTAGTGAAATGTTCTCATTATAGGTCAGCTCAGTAATTATCTGACATCTACACAAGGAGTCACTTCTTAATCAAAAGAATGAACCATTATTGATATTGATTCAGCTCAAGATGTTTGAAATAATGAGTCCAGGAGCTAAACTATGAGTTTAGAGATAATTACAACAACTTCTTTACTAAAGTTTTATACTAGATAAAAAAGAAATACATTATTTCACTTTTGAAGAGTATATTAAAAAATAAGTGAGAACAAAATTCCTATTATGTAGTCTAAACACAAAGACCTAAAACAACAACAACAAAAAATTGTGGTCACTAATATTTATGATGCCATTAGCATTGCTTAATTGTTATCAACTAGGGCATAGAATTAATTTTTCCTGTGAATAATACAGAAACAATTTAGACTACAGAATTTTATTGGAGAGAAGAGTGATTAATGCTTTAAAACAGCTATTTTCAGGATTTAGTGGCTTGATGATGGTGAATGACTCACCAGTTTGGCAAAGAGGTTACAGCTAAATCCAAATTATGTTTAAATCCATTTATCATTGGTTGAGCCATGAGAGGGTAGAAGGCCATTATACACATAATCTGTAGCCAGTGGACTTTTAGTAAAATCAAGAGATTACAGACTAGGAAGAAAACCTGTAGATGCAATACATGAGTAGGAAAGTAAATGTTGAGGTTTTAAACTAATCAAAGATAGTTGTAACCAATGGAGAGTCGGTCTAGCACATGGATCCCACTACGGAAAATGGCTTTCTGCTATCAACTCATTGGTGCTGGTAGTGACAGATGGTGAACAGAAGAGGGAGTAACTTCTAGAAAACCAAGTGGCATTGCCCCAGTCTCTTAGGTTTATGTGGTCAATTGAGCCAAAGTGACTTCAACCAAAGCAAAAACCACCCATTGCCTTTGAGTTAGTTCTCACTCATAAAGACTCTCTAAGAGAGTAGAACTGCTCCATAGGGTTTCCACAAAGTAGCTGGTGGACTCAAACTGCTGACTTTTTGATTAGCAAATGTAGCTCTTAACCACTACACCACCAGGATCACTAAATAGTATAAGCCGCTAAAGGAAAAAAGGAGAGAGGAAGGGAGAGAGAGAAAGAAAAAGAAAGGGAGGGAAGCGGAACAGAAGGGGAGGGAGAGGAGTAGGGGAGGATGGAGGGGAAAAAAGGGGAAAGAAAAAGAAAGGAGGAGGAGGGGAGAAAGAAAGAAAGGGAAATGACATGACTCTGCTGAACCAAGAAAACTGCCTGGGATTCTATCACTTCATGGGGTTCAAATTGAACTCAAGACTATTGGTTTCATTGTCATTGAGGAGAAATCTGTCACATCTTCCATTATCAGAAAAGAAAAGAGCCGTGGACTCTTGTACTCCAAATATCTCTGTTGGAATCTTGGCCCATCATTTATTATCTATGTGATTGGGCAAATTACTTGTGCCTCAATTTCCTTTTCTGTAAAATAAGGAAAACTATTTTATCTATTACTTATTGTTTGTGAGTTAAGTAAATGTGTTAAGTGCTCAAAAATGTGAATCATCATCACTATACACCATGTGCCGTTTGAGCCAGGAAGCACCTGGTACACTAAAGCGTGAGACCAAAAAACCAAACCTATTGCCGTCAAGTCAATTCCGACTCATAGTGACCCTAAAGGACAGAGTAGAACTGCCCCATAGAGTTTCCAAGGAGCACCCGGTGGATTCAAACTGCCAACCTTTTAGTTAGCAGCCATAGCACTTAACTACTATGCCACTAGGGTTTCCAACATGAGAGCTTCCTCAAATCACAACTTTACAGAGTAAATCTCATTTGATTGTTGGATAGTGCTTAGAGAAATAGTACTAGATAATGTATAAAAATTAGTTTAATTTGTTGTTTCAAAAAAGAAAGAAATGGATTTTTACAAATTTTGTTTTGCCTTTTTTTTTTTAATTTGAACAATGTAAACATTCATGGTGATTATTCCATTGCACAGTCAGTGACATCTTTTAACATAAGCCATGTGTTAAGTCACCTTGGGACTTTTCAGCAAGACCCTTTACTTAATATGGTATAAAATCAGACTACAGGGAATAAAGAGACAGGTCAGAAACACCTTTGGAAATGAATCAAATATGATTCTTGCTTCCACAAACTGATGCCAGTACAGTACCCAAAAGGGCTTTTTGCAAATTTTTAATGACAGAAATGTTTTTAAAGAGGTTTGCATTAGACACTAATTTTCCAAAGAAACCTGCTATGACCTATCAAGTAAGCAAAACATGATTAGTGCTGAAACTCCTCGTGCATCATTCCATTCCTTGAAGGCCTTTATTTACTGTACTATAAAACATATTGGTACCTATCTTCATGTTCTGTTTCGTAATGGTTTTTCCATTTTAGGGTTTTCAGAAGAATCTGCATTTTTATAAACCAATACCAAGTATCAGTATAAATTTTTAAAACCCAACTTAATTAATCTAGAAAGATAATTATCTGAATATTTTACCAAATGCAGAGATATTCATTGTGTTTTAGGTAAAATGCTGCAAATATAGAGACTTATTTTATTATGCTGGGAGAAATAGTCTGTAAATTAGAAAAATTAAGGACTTTCCAAGACTTCTTAAAAAGGAAGAAAATATAATTTAGGGCAAGACTTTCGCTCTTTTCCTGAACTTAAGGGAAAGATGGTTGATTTTGAGGAAACACAAGGTGGTCTAACAAGATAGTCACAAAAACCTGCAAAGGTAAGAACTGCCAGCTATTTTTGAAATGACGTATTTCACAAGTGGAGTAATACGAATTTAAGCCTGGAATACACACTAGCTTTCAAATTATACTGCTATACCTCTAGGGCAGTAGAAAGAGTTTAAGATTGTGATCACATGAGCTTTTTCTTCCCTCTCCTAATTAAGTATATTTTAGTTACAGAGATATATGTCCAAAATTTTATCTTAAATTGCTTATAGGAGCCTACTTTTGCTGCTGAGCTTCTATCTGCTTATACTAGTTGTAGTTACAAAGCCATGATGAATCCCTGACCCAGATTCTGTGTAGAAGAACAGTATATTCTGTGACAATTCCTTCTTCCTTAAGCTTTTTTTTTGCATTTAAAGTACGTAGAACTGTATTTTGCAGTCTCCCTAATCTTAGCATGGAGAGGTGGAAAAGGATGCTGTCAAGAAAAGAGCCTTTGGAGTCAGCAGATCTGGATTCTACGCCCAGCTCTTTCACTTCCACACTGTGAAAAGTGGATTGGATGAGTTGATCTCCCTATGCTTCAGCTCCACAAGCTAAAATGAAGATGTTAATTTGAAATTCGTAAGTTTCTTAGAAGTTTTAAATTAGCTTCTATGTGTATAAAGTGTGTAGCGAATATCAGGCATAACTCTGAGTTAATGTTCAATAAATGTTGACTATTCTTAATAGCAAGTAGGAAAAAAAAATGAAGTAACGTTTTGAGTAATCATGTGCCAAGTACAGAGGTGTGCACATTCGCCTAGCTTTCACTTAAGCTTCATAAAACTTTCTTACAGCTGCTTAAGAACATTTAATTGATCCCAAGTGAAAATAAACAACTTTTCAATGAAAGACAGAAAACTTAGGGGAAATGCCATTCTCAAAGAGTAGAGATAAGGTATGAATTTGAAAGTAAAGGATATCTAAAAAACCAAAAAAAAACAACAAAAAAAAACTCACTGCATTGAGTCAATTCTGACTCACAGTGACCCCACAGGTTTTCAAGGGTAAATCTTTATGGAAGCAGACTGCCACATCTTTTTCCCGCGGAGCCACTGGTGGTTTTGAATTGTTGGCCTTTCTATTAGTAGCCAAGCACTTTAACCACGTCGTCACCAGGGCTACTTAAGGGATATCTAGTTGATATTAGCTACATACCTAGTTGATGCACTTTATTTAGAGATTCTAAAATAAACGTTAAGAATAATGCCGTGCGTAAAAAATTCTTTTGGAACGTACACTGTTATGGATTGAACTATGCCCCTCAAAAAGTTACACTGATACCCTAACTGCTATACCTATAAACGGAAACCCTGGTGGCTAGTGATTAAGAGATACCGCTGCTAACAAAAAGGTTGGCAGTTTGAATTCCCCAGGTCCTCCTTGGAAACCCTATGGGACAGCTCTACTCTGTCCTATAGGGTCACTATGAGTCGGAATCCACTGCAAATACGACCCTGTTTGTAAATAGGGTTTTTTTGCTGTGTTTATGAGGTCATACCTGAGAATAGGATGAGTCTTTAACCTAACCCCTTCTGAGTGGTGTTTTATTAAAGAAGCTGAATAGACACAGACACACACAGGGACAAAAGATGATGTGAGGAACCTTCTACAAGCCACAGAAAGCCAAGGAACTCCTGGGGCTACCAACAAGGAAAAGCTTTTCCCTAGAGCTGATACCTTGATTTGGACTTCCAGTCTCCAGAACTGTGAAACAGTAAATTTATGTTCTTTAAAGCCACCCACTTTGCCGTACTTTGATAGGGCAGCCCTAGGAAATTAAGACAAGCATATTTATTTAAAAAAAAAAAAAAAGGCATACAGTCAATTCTGCATCCATTGATTTAAACACAACTCTATAGGATGGAATAGAGTTGCCCCTTAGGGTTTTTAAGCAGTGCTTGGTGGATCCACACTGCTGACCTTTTGGTTAGGGGCTAAGCTCTTAACCACGGTGCCACCAGGCCTCCACTGATAGCAAGACGATATCATTTCTTAACCTGGCTGCCACTCAATGTCTTTGCATCACCTTCTGGCCTTTCTCAGCCATGACTCCTCACTTGAATCCAATATTACAGAAAATAATTTGAATGGTGTGCCTTGATTCTCCCAAATGATGCCATTCTCTAGATGCCTAGGAGAAAAATTAATTCATTACATACAATGGATGCCTCGGGCACTAAATATCTTATACCTGGAACAAAACCAGCATGAATTCATGCTGGTTTTGTTCCAGGTATAAGATATATAGAAAATTTTGTTTTGTTTTCTGAATTATAACTACTATTTTAGTATGTTTTGCATTTTGTTCATGTTTATTAGTAGTAGCATGAAAATCTACAAACATATGCATCTAGATTCATTCTGTTAAATGAAATCTCTTCTAAATAGTTATTGTATGTAATTTTCTTGTAAATGCTTTACAAATAACCATCTGTGTCTTATTTCTATGTTTTCTACTGTGTCTTCTTTACAAGATTTTTAAAAATTCTGTATATTTTAGCCACTTACGTTGACAGATTAGGATAAACAAAGATTCACTAATCTGCCTGACACAAACATCAAACTTTAGGAAGAATTTGTCAGAATGGTTACTTGACCCTATGTAGATATAGAGTTTATAACGATGTATTTACTTATTTGAAGGTCTGTGGGTAAATGTTTCAAGGTAATTCCTTAAAATTACTGTGCTTATAGAAATGGCCTAAACCACTGCCATTTTATGCAGTTTAAATTTTAGAAATATTACATTTTTCTTAAATATAAGTTGAGTAAGACTTTTGTTCATTAACTACTCTTTCTGAAAGCTTTTGTGGTTGTTATGGATTGAATTGTGTTCCCCAAAAGTACGTGTTGTAAACCCTAACCTCTATGCCTGTGGTTACAATCCATTTGTTATGTTAATGAGCAGGATTAGTGTAGGGTATATTTTGAGTCTCTCTCTTTTGACACATAAAAGAGATTAAACACAACCAAGCAAAAAGAGATGGGAGAAGAGAGATGTCAAGCATATGAAGATTTCCCAGAAGCAGAAACATGGAAGAGACAAAGACCTTTCTCCAGAGCAGGCAGAGAGAAAAAGCCTTCTAGATGTGGCATCCTGAATTCCAACTACTATCTCCTAAATTGTGAGAAAATAAATTTCTATTTGTTAAAGCCAGCCACTTATGGTATTTCTGTTATAGCAGCACTAGACAACAAAGAAACTGGTTCAAGGGTCTTTGAAGCAATACTTCCTGTAGTTTCTAGCATCAATTATGCCAGTTTCCAGAAATTGCCTCAAAAATTCTCTGTTGTGTTGTGTATTTTAATGAGTGGCAGACACTGTATTTTAGGACTTAAGGAAATATAGCAAATATATTCATTTTCAAAATTTTTTATTAAAAAATATCATACAGAAATATAAACAACAGTTATAATAACAAATCATTAAGCCAGTCCAACTTCTTTCAAATTTTTATTACTTTACTAATAAAATAAAGGATGGGATTTCTGGATTGGTTAAGTAAACACATATGTAAATTTTCCTTCCATAAAAGCAACAAAAAACTCTCAAACATTGTCAAAATCCACTCTAGAATTTACAAAGAGGCTTATGGCAATATAAGTGCAATTTATTCAAGAAAAACTGTTGAAACTCCATAAAAACATCAGGGTTTTGACCTACTCACATCTTTCTCTCACTAGCTCTGCAGTGGTCTTAGTAATTAGCAGCCTTGTAGTCACTGGAGGAAGAATCCCGATTTGGAGCTCCACAGAAAGCTCCATCCCCGTAGTGTTGTCACTATTTGACCTCTCCCCAAGTCATTGAAAAAGCTCCGTTTCCAGGCCTCTGTCTTCATGATCTGGCTAGGAATTTGTTCCTTTGGAGAACTCTACCCCCAGGGGTTTTGTTAAAACAAAACAGTGGCAATGTTTCATGTCACAGCTGCCTAAAATTGCCGAGTTGGTTTAAACAAGAGCCTGGCCAAAAACTTAAAGAAAAGATTTGAGGAAAATGCATATAATAAAATTTCTGACATATTTTTCAGGATCTTAGAGGCCATGTACATAGTCAGGGCTCTGTGCATGTCCAGGAAAGGAGTGAGAGGGCCTCAATCTCTCATCTCTGACTTATCTTGATAATCTGAGCATACAAGAAGTATGGCTAAGTCACAGCTTTAAACTATGTCCCACCACAACACATACACAGAGCTCCTCTACAAATGGTAGAAGACTTACTGATTCAAAAATTTAAGAAAAGCTCTGACCAATCGTTAGCTAACCATTATGTTAACTTAACAGAGACTTCAGTGGCCACAAATGACAAAAATAAATATATAAACATTACACAATGAGTCCAAGAAAATCACAAAAAACAGGAAAGAAAATGAAAAGAAATGCAAATATCAATCAACCCTGGAAAGGGGTGATTTCTGATCTCCTTCCTGAGTTGCCACACTATATTTTCCAAAATGTCTAGTTCCCCCCGCTCCCAAAAAATTATGAGGCAGGCAAAGAAATAAGTACATGTCATGGGGGAAAAAAAGCAGTCAATAAAAACTGTCCCTGAGAGGGCCTACATGTTGGATTTACTAAACAAAGAAATTAAATCAGCTATTACAAAAACATTTGAAGTACTAAAGGGAACCATCTCTGAACAATTCAAGGGAATGTATGAAAAGAATGTTCCACTAAATTGAGTATAAAAAAAAAAGGTTAGAATTATTTTTTTAAACCAAATAGAATTTCTGAAGTTGCAAAGCATAAATTGAAATAAAAAATTCCACTAGAAGAGCTCAAGAGCATATTTTACTTGCTAGAAGAAAGAATCAACAAACTTGAAAATAGGTAATTGAGATGATCCAGTCTGAAAGACAAGGGGAAAATGTGAACAGAGTCTCAGAGACCTGTGGAACACCATGAAGAATACCAACATCTGGAAAATGGGATTCTCAGAAAGAGACAGGAAAGAGAAAGGAGCAGAAAGGATATTTAAAGAAATAATGTTTGAAAACTTCCCAAATTTGAATATAAAATTTAATCTACACATCCAAGAAACTTAAAGAACGCAAAAGGAAAAACTCAAGGATATCAATGCCTCAACTCATCATAGTTAACCTGTCAAATCCCCAAAACAAGGAAAGAATCCACAATGTAACAGAAGAAAACAACTGACCACAATTAAAAAAAAAAAAAAAGTGTTGCTGTCAAGTCAGTTCTGAATCAAAGGGATCCTCAATAAGATTAACAACTGCCTTACCAGTACCAGCATCAATGGAGGCCAGAAAGAAGTGAGATGATGTATTCATTGTGCTGAAAGCAAAACGTTGTAAATCAAGAATTTTATATCCAGCAAAACTATTCTTCAAACATGAAGAAAATATATTTCCAGATAGACAAAAACTGAGAGAATTTGTTGCTAGCAGAGCAACCCTGCAAGAAACACGAAAGGTATCCTTCATGCTGAAATGAAAGGACACTAGGCACTCACTTGGGTCCATACAAAAAATAAAAAGCACTATTAAAGATACTGATACTTAAGTATAAAAGATAGTATAAATGTTTTGTGTAACAATTTCCTTTTCCTGTGTCATTTTTATTAAAAACAGAGCATACAGCAATAATTCTACAAATGTGTAGACACACATATAATGTATAAATATGTAATTCCTCTGGCAATAATAAAATAAAATACAATAAGTATGTCTGTGTTCCTACAAACCAATTCACTAAAATCATCAAAGCTGGTCTTTGGTAGTACCAATTTGATCTTCAAGAAACATTGTGGTTTTCCTAGATTTTTTTTTTTTCTTTAAAACAGGAAGTTACATTTAGCAAAAAGAAACCCAACTATAATTTAACAGATTAGAATTAAGTAAGAAACTCAGACGCTATAGGCCTTGAGCAGGTTTTATTTGGAAAAAAAAAAATTATCCAATCTCTACATTCTTAACAGTTTCACTAAAATTAAAATTGAAAAAAAAAAAATTCCAACTGATTCTATCTATAAACTAATGCCTCATTTGGTTGAATAAAAGAATTATTTTATTCCTGTTCAGTGAAGGAGTTTTAAGAATACAGTTTTTACTCAAAGTGTTTATTCTGGGACGTATATACCAATGTTTATCAACCAAAAAATCTTTTTCAATGACGTTCTCAGAAAGAGAAGGGAAAGAGAAACTGCAGAGGGAAGCCATACCAAAAAAAGCCAAGCTGATTCTGACTCACAGCCACCCTATAGGACAGGGTAGAACTGCCCCATACGGTTTCCAAGGAGCAGCTGGTGGATTCAAACTGCTGACTTTTTGGTTAGCAGTCATAGCTCTTAACCACTGCACCACTAGGGCTCCAGAGGGGAGCTATCAGCTATAGTTTTTGAGAAGAGCATTTCTGAGTTCTCCATCTTCCTCAAAAGATATTCTCAATCCATTTGACAAATAGTTATTTTCTTTTACACGTACTCTTATGCTGTGAGCTTAAAATAGGATTATACATAAGACATTAAAATTACAGAAATTACGAGACTATTTTTAAGTATGTAGAGTAGGAGATAAATCAGGATCCATTAGAGGTTTCCTTTTCGCTTGGGGGATCAGGTATGTCCTCAAAAATGTAGTAAATTTTGAATAATAAATATGATTTTTTTTTCATTTGGGAAGGACTATGTTTTTTTATGTTAAGCCAGATAAAGCATTAGAAATGATTTCAGAACTGCTGTTAATATAATGTAGTTTTGATAAATTTCCATGGTTTGTCATTTGGGTGCCAATGATGAGCAAGACGGCAAAGTAAGTGTATTGTATGCCTACTATATGCCAATTTGCTCAAAGTTTTTTATATCTAATAAATTAATGAATATATAAAAAATAGTATTGTTTCATTTAACTTATGAAGTAATTATTGACTCTAAATCCAGCCCTTCTTCCATTAAGTGATTTTGATTCACATATGGTAGCAGAAAGACATGCTCAAGTTAAGAACAATAAATAAGTTTATGTTTCCATGAAGCAGGGTTCACACTGTTTGACAGAGCGAGATGGCGGGATAGAGGTAATGTAATCAAACTTCCTGCATGTAAATTCTGATTTATCCTATATATTAATCTTCTACAGTTTTGTAACATGTCACCACCAACGTAATAGCTCAAAACAATACCCATTCATTAGATCACATTTCTGTGGGTCAGAAGTCTAGGCACAGCATGACTGGGGTCTCTGCTTGGTTTCTTCTAAGCCTGAAATCAGGGTTTCAGCATGACTGAGTTCTTGGCTGCAGGCTCTGCGAAAAAATCTGCTTTCAAGCTCATTCAGGCTTTTGGCAGAATTCAGCTCCTTGTGGTTATAGTGCTGAGGTGCCCATTTTCTTGCTGGTTGTTACAATGCACCATATTCACAAGATCTTAATTAAGACCATTCAGAGCAGAGTACAGACCAGACACTGTTCTAATTGTGTGGTCAACAGGCATTTATATCACAGAATAAAAAGGACAGGGATGAGTAGAACAGCAAACATCATCATCAAAGTTCCCCAAAGCTAGGCTCCTGCTCCAGGACGATGTTACGATAGCATTCATGGAAGAGCAATGAAGCCCTTCTCTCCTGGGGCTAAGTATTAACAGGACAACTTACCTACATGCTGTATAGAAGATGTACAGGGAACAGGTTGGGAAAAAGGGGTAATAAAAGGTAAAATGTAATAGAAGTGGAAGGTCCCTTATTGGCAATGAACATTATTTATTGTCACTGTTTAGGGTAAGAGGCCATCTCTTGATGACTATTCTAGATTTTACTGGTGTCAGGAGCATTTCTTCCTCCTTTACCTCACTAAGGTAGCTTAACAGAGTTCTGTGTTTCTTCAGAGTGAAATCATCTCCCCCTAAGACACATGCTTTGCTTCGTGTCCATTAGTAGCTACGGAGACAGTGAGAGAGACTATAGCACAGCCACGCACCCAACAGTTGTCTGCCATCAGCTTCTCTGAGCTCATACTGGCTACCTTTATACCTTGTCACATCCCTGCTGCTCGCCCCTCATCTTCAAAGCCAGCAAAAGAGAAACTTTCATGCCAAATACCCTCAAGCTTTCATCAGACTCCAGCAAGGACCTAGTCACTTTTAAGGGCTCATCTGATTCGGTCAGCCAACTGAGGATAATCTCTCTATCTTCAAATCAACTGTGTCATAAAACATAAATCACAGCAATGAAATATATCATATTCACAGATCCAGCATTTATACAGGGTGCATAGACCCAGGATGGGGATCTTGAGATCCATCTTAAAATTCTACTTACCACAACCTGTGATTTTGTGAAAGTCATTTAATCCCTCAAAGTAAACACATACAATTGGAATGATATCAGTCCTATTTCATAGGATGCTCATGAGTGTTCCCAAGAGGTAATATATGAAAGCATTTAGCACAATATCTGAAAAATAATAAGCATCCACTAAATTTTAACAATTATTATATGTTTAAAGTGTTTTTCTTAATTAACAGATTAAACAATGTAAGATTTCAACAGTGTGAGCCACTCTAAATATTTCAGTTATGCATATTTTTTGTGATTCAAAGAGAAAAAACTGTTGCAAAGAACAACTTTGGTTAAAAAAAGAATTTGCTTGAGTTAATCCTTAAGTTTTTTTTTTCCTAAGAATGAAGCTTCTTGATTGAAATTGGAAATAAATAAAAAAATTAAAAAAAAAAAAAAAGATTTTCTACACCCACTTTAATCACTCCATTAATGCTCATGGGATTCTAGACTAAATCTAATTCCATCTATTTTTAATTCCTCATTAAACAAAATGGTGTGCTATCTGTAGCATAATTGAACATAATCTTAATGAGAAAGTAGTAATCACTGAGTATACCATTTACACACTGGGAATGGACTGGATATTAACCTTTGTCTTGCCTGCTAAACCACACTTCTCTTGCTGGGTTGGCTACTATTGAGAAATTTTGTGGTTGATCTCAAACAAATCAGTGAAAAAAAAAAAAAATCTTCTGTTAATATCTCCATATGCTTGTTAAAACTGAGATCACAAGCACATTTTAGAAAATCTGCTCATTAAGAAAAAAAAGATCATTTTTTACATGAATATGATGTATGGGTTCAGTGTCCAAAGATTTGGGCTCAGTAACAGATGCTTTAATGTTAAAATATGTTCCTAGTGCTAAAAGGTTTACAATTTAATTATGTGTGATGGAGAGAAAATGATATTTAAAAGTTGTAAACAAAAGGAGGGTAACCTCTTCCCCACATCATTTGTATTAATGGCTCAAAAAATAAAATAATTCCAAAAGGAGGATTTTAAATGAAGTGAAAGCAAAATGCAAAGTAATTGGGGATTCTACAACTGCTTTTTGACATTTTAGAAAATCAGTTTGTCACCTTTGAAGTGAGAAATATATATTATATATACTCCTTTGCTTTATTCTCTAAGGAGAAGTAATTTTTTGGGTTTATTGAGGTTGTATCCGTAATGATTATAGAGGTAATTTGGGATAAAATTAAAATTAAATTCTATGTAAACAAAAATTTTATAATATATACATTTCTATGACAAATCAAGTCTTTTACTTGAAGTTTATATGCTCCTTTTCAAGAATGGATTTCAAATGTTGAGCTTACCATGCAGGTTCTAGGCCTGAGAACCCCTCTCCTCTACCACCAGTGTTACTGGATTTTAACTGTAGCATCTTGATCAACTTCAGACCTTCTTGGAGTTTCACTTTCTGCAGTTGCAAAGTATTTATTACATTATCCCTTATGCTTCCTTCACCAGAGAGCATCAAATAGGGTTCTTTATTTAAGATCAAAATAAAAAATAAACTATGGAAAATTTTATGAAAAAATGTTAAAGAATAACATATTGAAAAAAATTATTAGTATGAAAATATTTTCAGTGCAAAATTAAAGGTTTCTTACAGATAAATCAGATCTGAACTATATGCCATAGATAATTGAAATAAAGTAGAATTTCATCTTCGAATAGCTTTAACTCCATGTAACTGTATGTACACATTGAATTTCTATTCTTTTTTTCTTTCTGCTTGTCTCCTCCTTCCTTCCAGAGTGAAATTATATAAATACATATAGATGGTTTCAGTTTTTTTCAAATGTTTCCAAAAGATTTACATTAAGAGAAAACAGCCAGGTGTAATTGTTAAAAAAAAAAAAAAAAATGTGCATGGAAATTTTTATCACTTTAGGGAACATGGATCAAACATTTCTTAGTGTCCTAAGAAAAGAAGCCCAATGCCAAATACTCTCCAGCCTCAAGGTCCTCCTATTGTTACAAAACTTTTGGTGTCACATATCCTTATTGAAAATCCAGAATATACCTAAAAGAAAGTACCTAACTTTCATTAGAGCAATCAAGGCAAACAAATCTGAATAATGTAAGCAGAAACATTAAAAAAAAAAATTTGTAGTATATTGTAAAAAAATATTTTTTTCTTAGATAGAGATAAGCATATTTAATCAGATTAAAATGCAAAAGTGCTTGTGATTAAAGTAAGACAACTATATAAGGTTAAAATAAGAAATTGAGGATACCTTAATTATAACCCAATTCAAAAATGAATAAAGATTATTTTCAAGTCTGGGGCAAGAGATATCCTTGACCTCAAGAAACTAGCATGTAAAAATCTTGCTTTAAACACAAATTTTTTATTTGGTGACCAAAATAGGTTTCTATGACGCTAGTTCTTAATTAAATGGCCTACAGAACAGATAAGTACTGTCACCAGGTTGTCAAACTTTTGGCTAAAAGGAGAGATGGTATTTCATTAAACACCCAAGATTAATCTTGCTATCGTGTTGTATCTAATGTTGAAGCTCTTACACTAATTATTTCATTTAAGTTGACATGCCTATAGGACTACATTGAAAGTATGTGTAAGGAAAAAGAAATTAGTTTTCCCTGATAGGATTTTCCACTCCTTACAAACTGCTCTTCCTTTTTAGCACTTGGTATTACTTGAAATGTTACTCCATAATGGCCCTGAATAAAACCTTCCAGGAAGCTCTCATCTCCCTTGGTGGTGAGTTCTACATCTCCTTAGGAGATATATCAGCAACCACCACATAAATACTTGGCTATTGGCACATTGGTTAAGAGCTCGGCTGCTAACCAAAAGCTTGGCAGTTCAAATCTGCCAACCACTCCTTCGAAAACATATGGTGCAGTTCTGCTCTGTCTTACAGGATTGCTATGAATTGAATCGATGACAATGGGGTTGGTTTTTGGTATAGCATAAAGCTGGAGTCCCTGGACGGCACAAATGGGTAAAGGCTCAACTATTAGCCTATAGATTGATGGTTTGAATCCACTCAGAGGTGCCTTGAAAGACAGTCCTTGCAATCTGCTTCCAAAAGATCACTGCCTTGAAAATCCTATGGAGCAATTCTACTCTGCACACATGAGGTGGCCATTAATTGAAATCGACTCAATGGCAGCTAACAACAATGACGTAGGATAAAGAATATGTGCTCTGCAGTTAGATGGGCTGACGTCCAGTATCTACTTCTGCTGTCTGGTTTTGATTTTGGCAAATTACTTAAATACTCTGAGCCTCAGTTTCCTCAGCTATTAAATTACATAACCTACAATATTATTGTAAGACTTAAGTTAGGATTAAATTATATATGTTGGACATAGCTGATGACCATTAAAAGGCAGCTACTGTTAGAAATCATTTAAGCTGCTCTTGTCTTCTTATATCCTTGTATGGTTTCCTGCCACTCAGAGATGTTTGTGGTCATGAATTTACCATACACCAGAAGTACTCCTTTATTTGGCTTCGAACTAATCAATTAATGGGAAAGGGGAAGAGAATGTTTTCCAGATAATCCAAATGAAATTTAACCGCTGCTTTTTTTTTTCTGAAGATAATTCTCGCACTTTGTTATGGGACAGAGTAGAACTCCCCCATAAGATTTCCAAGGCAATATTTACAGAAGCAAACTGGTACAACTATTTCCCCTGCAGCAGCTGGTGGATTCGAACCACTGGCCTTTAGGGTTAGCAGCCGAACGCTTTAACTACTATGCCACTGGTGCTCCTTACACTTTGCTAGATGATGCAAATATAAACATTTAATACAAATATTTATAGTTTAGTGTTTGCTCAGTATGTCCCAAGACCAAGCCTAAGGCTTTGAGTACATTGTCTCATTCAACTCTAAAAATAGCTCTGAAAGATAGGTATCATTTTTTATTAACAGAGGAGAAAACTGAACTCAAGAGAGGTTAAATAAATTGTCCCAAGTCACCCAGCTGATGTGCAAACTTAAGCTCTTAATTCTCATTATACCTTGAATGAAATATTATAATTACTGAAGTGATAGTCTCTATAGTAGTTAACTGTTGTATGTTTATATTCTGGTACTTTCAGAGTTTTCATAGGTTTATTGGGCACAGTGTCCCAAACTATAGTATGAACTCGAAGGTATTTAAGTTTATTTATAGTTGGGTCATCACTAACATTTTATGGTGTGTTAGTATTTACATATTTATTGTGATAACATACTAAATTCATAATTTCAGAGTTAGTAGAGCTTAGGGCTAGCCTAAGTAAACTTTTTTAAATGTAAATAAATTTTAAAATGTTAAATATCTAATGGTAAAGATTGTCAATAAATATTACAAAACTTTGAAGGTGTACTGGAATTTTTGGAATTTAATAAACATGTCCTGAATCCACTCCATTGTACAGTACTAGGGTAGACCTAAGTGGAAGTGTTTAGCGGCAAATTTGATTTTAAATTATGGTCCTCTTTTCTAATTATGTAGTGAGGAAACCCTATTCAAGGTCTCTTTTTCTTCATAAAACCTGTTTTTATCTACCTCATGTGATGATGCTATTCCTTTCCTCAAGATAACCTTAATCTAACTTTACAGCCTCTTAGCTACGAATCCCCTACACATTCTTCAAAGAGAAGGTCAAAGTTCATTGCATATTTATCCAGTTTTTCATCCATTTAAACAAAATCAATATTTTATCATCTATCTTCCCATAGTTCTCCAAAAACACCATTTCAACACTTACTGCACTATTGGAGTTTTATATTCTTATTTCCCTCCTGGAGACAATTGCATTGCCACTAAAAGTTTTTTTAAAGCAGAAATTATCTGTCTAGTATTTTAATCTTTGAGACTAGGACAGTGGTAACACATAGCAAGTTACTTATTGGAAGAAAGAAAACCTGGAGTGGAAGATTGCAGCTCCAATTTACTGTCCCTGATACTCAGGCTTGTCTCCTGGATAGGATAGAGCTTGTCTTTAGTGTGCCATTCATGAACATGAGAAGAAAGAGACAAGACACAATTCCAGGGTGTTTCAACATCAAGGCCAGGTGGATTTGTCTGCTTGAAGGAATTGAGAGACGAGAAGGTATGAGGCAATGGGAAGAAAATGGTGAAAAAAGGCCCAGGAAACTAGACGTAATTAACAAAAGGGACTTGAGTTGGGAATATGAGTACAACTGTTTTCTGTTTGGAATTTGCCTCCTCCCACTGAATTTTGGGAGGAGCTATTAAGTGCTCCAATATCCTGACATTATAGATGATTACTAAAGTGAATTTGTCTGGCCTACTCAATTTCACTAATGTGTACACAATAGATGAAGCAATTTACTTGATGTTTTATGGGCTGAACAGAGGGGATGTGAGAGCCAGTGTGCAATTTTGATAATGTGTTAAAAGACAGTGCTATTTACCCATTGCTAAGATATGAGAAAGGTGCAACAAAAGATAAATATCATTCTAATCATTTGCAGACAGACTTTCTGATGAGTCTATCTCCTGACAAGAGAGAATGAATAAGGAATTAGTCAAGTGGAATCACACAGCAGGCTGTCTAAAACAGGAAATAAGAGCTAAAGTCCTAGTGCTTAGTACAACTCAGTAAATTTCTGGTTGATGTGGCCTCTGCATTGTGTGAATAAAGTGATCATAGGATTTCAACAACATTAGATAGCTACTGTATTTACTTCTTGGATTTCTGTAACATCCTGAAGCCATGATCCCTCTACAACAGTAACCAGAAAACAAGGTTGCACAGCACAGGAGGAAGCCTCTTAATTTGATTTTTAGTATCACAAAGAAAGATGTCATTCGAGTAGTGATATTCAGGCATATGTAATATGGTGGGTTATGATTTGTTACACAGAACAAACTCTGTAAACTGAGTTCATGAGCAGCCTTTTACTTTTCCTACCAAGATCTTAACGTTACTGTAAATGACATGTTGTCTTAACATTAAGTGTGACTTCCAGGAAATGCCAGTGAAACTTCCTAGGAAGCCAACAGAAAAATCCATTGCAGGCTTTGTCTCAAAGCCATGGAGTGGGATAATCCTAGACATGAATCATAGTCTGAAGCTTGATGATCTTTGAACTGAATTTGTTCACCTTATAAAGAATTGGTTTATTTTTCTAATTTCACTTTGATATTTTAAAGTCATGCAATTTAGGCAGAACTTGATGGAAATTCTCTGCTCCCTTGAGAAAAACCTTTGGCCAAATTTAAGGTTTTTCTATTTAGACGTGAATCTTTCTGGCTCCCCAAAAACAAAAACCAAACCCATCACTGTTGAGTCGATTCTGACTCATAGCAACCCTATAAGACAGAGTAGAACTGACCCATAGAGTTTCCAAGGAGTGTCTGGTGGATTTGAACTGCAGACATTTTGGTTGACAGCTGTAGCAGTTAACCACTACACTACCAGGGATTCCAACCTTAAAACATTACATACTACTGACAGGTTTATTCTGGACACACAATGGATGTTTTTCAAAGTCCCTGAAAATCCTTTCATGGTCCAATTATTTTCTGCTTTGAATTTTTTGTTGGTATCAGTGGCAGTGGGTTGGTGGGCGGGTTATCCTTAATGAAAATGGAAGCATGCTGAGTCATGGAAAAAAAAAAAAGAGTCATGGAGCATGTTTAAATTTCTGGTTGGTAATATGGATTTTGAGAAATATTATGTGGGAATACAAGGTTACAAGAAACCTTTGGGGGTTCTCAAGCACTGTAATTGATATCAGCTTGTCTTTACCATCAAACCTCGGTTGCTGGATGTATTGTGGGGTGCCTTCCATTAGGTTACATGGGGAATCTCTGGTTTTTCAAATATGACACACAAAAAAAGAACTAAAACCAAGCTCACCAGAGCTTCCTAACTCTTACACAGAAAACCATAAATATGCTTACAAGGCATATCTAGGTGTACAAAAGCAAAAAAAGACAAAATTTTTACCCACTCACACTTTCTGGATGTACCGATTCACATTTAAGCCTTCTAGCCCAGATATTTTGCCGCGACAAACATTTCTTTCACCGTTCACCGTTACACAAGTCCCCACTGAAAGGCAGCAAATACTTTCAGTGGTAAAAGTAGACTAGTGATTGGTCAACTGTATAAACCACGCACCCTGAAAGAGTTATTAATTCCTTGCGAGTTGGTCTGCATAGCATCTTCTGGTTTTCAACATGCTTTCAAATTCATTGTTTTATGTTGCCCTCACAATAATCTGTGTTGTATGCAGAGGATTTATGGCAATTTTCATTTCATTGGAGAGAAATCTGAGGTTCCGTAAAGTCAATAAGCTGGTTATTGTCAGAGCTAGGTTAAAAAACAAAACAAAACAAAACAAAATTTACTTTTGGTCCATTGCTTATAACCTTTGTCTTCTAGGCACAATGAGATATAGGAAGCTAATAGTAAAATATGTAAAGACAAATTAAAGTGATCTGCATTTTGGCAAGCTTTCAAAAAAAAATTTTTTTTTTTTTTAATAATCACCAATAAAACAGATTCCAATTATTTGGGAATCCTTCATGGACCATAAGTTGTAGAAGTTCCGTTTACATCTGATACGATGCTATGAGTTTCCTTGACCTGGCAAATATTTTACATCAGTATCTAGTGTTGGTGTTCTACATTACAAGTTTATGTAGATTCATAAAACATGGCAGTCTTGGGTTTACAATTTCTCACGGGTGTCTATGTTTGAAACTATTGCCATGGTAAATGCTCCACTTCAATGACACGTTCCTGACGTAGAGTGCAGTTTCCTGGCTTTATGTAGGGAGATTCGTCCCAGCCTTCTACAGCACACTGTTTTTTATTCCTCATCTTGTCTGGGAGTTAAGAGTTCAGACATAGGCATATATGCAGCTCCCGTGAGTTGTTTTAGCTCTTACTCACTCTTACTACTCAAGTTTTGAGGTCCCTCCTCGTTTCTGGCACCTGTAAGTTTCATCTCTTTGAGAACAACTATATATTTATATATTATATATATTTATGCCTATTCCCAAGAAAGGTGATCCAACCAAATGTGGAAATTATAGAACAATATCATTAATATCACAAACAAGCAAAATTTTGCTGAAGATCATTCAAAAACAGCTGCAGCAGTATATCGACAGGGAACTTCCAGAAATTCAGGCCGGTTTCAGAAGAGGACGTGGAACCAGGGACATCATTGCTCATTGCTGATGTCAGATGGATCCTGGCTGAAAGCAGGGAATACCAGAAGGATGTTTACCTGTGTTTTATTGACTATGCAAAGGCATTCGACTGTGTGGATCGTAACAAACTATGGATAACACTGAGAAGAATGGGAATTCCAGAACACTTAATTGTGCTCATGAGGAACCTTTCCATAGATCAAGAGGCAGTTGTTCGGACAGAACAAGGGGATACTGATTGGTTTAAAGTCAGGAAAGGTGTGTGGCAGGGTTGTATTATTTCACCATACCTATTTAATCTGTATGCTGAACAAATAATACGAGAAGCTGGACTATATGAAGAAGAACAGAGTATCAGGATTGGAGGAAGACTCATTAACAACCTGTGTTATGCAGATGACACAACCTTGCTTGCTGAAAATGAAGAGGACTTGAAGCACTTACTAATGAAGATCAAAGACCACAGCCCTCAATATGGATTACACCTCAACATACAGAAAACAAAAATCCTCACAACTGGACCAATGAGCAACATCACGATAAACGGAGAAAAGATTGAAATTGTCAAGGATTACTTGGATCCACGATCAACAGCCATGGAAGCAGCAGTCAAGAAATCAAAAGATGTATTGCATTGGGCAAATCTGCTGCAAAAGACCTCTTCAAAGTGTTGAAGAGCAAAGATGTCACCCTGAAGACTGAGGTGCACCTGACCCAAGCCATGGTATTTTCAATCACATCATATGCATGTGAAAGCTGGACAATGAATAAGGAGGACCGAAGAATAGATGACACCTTTGAATTGTGGTGTTGGCAAAGAATATTGAATATACCATGGACTGTCAGAAGAACGAACAAATCTGTCTTGGAAGAAGTGCGGCCAGAATGCTCCTTAGAGGCAAGGATGGCGAGACTGCGTCTTACATACTTTGGCCATGTTGTCAGGAGGGATCGGTCACTGGAGAAGGGCATCATGCTTGGCAGAGTACAGGGTCAGAGGAAAAGAAGACCCTCAACAAGGTGGATTGACACAGTGGCTGCAACAATGAGTTCAAGCATAACAACGATTGTAAGGATGGCGCGGGACCAGGCAGTGTTTCGTTCTGTTGTGCATAGGGTCGCTATGAGTTGGAACCGACTCGATGGCACCAAACAACAACATATACTTATATTGTCTATTTTTTATATTCCACAAGAATTTCTATGTGTTATATGCTAGGCTAAAAGTTACAGGAAAATATTCTGTCTCAACATTTTCCGTGTCCCTTGCTTTGTCTTCTGTCAATTATATATCCTGGCTGAACAGCTTTAAGTAAAAAAAAAAAAAAATGAAGTCCCCATAGGCAGGAGGCTAGACAAAGTGCAGGTCATATATGGGTGCTGGCTGATTTTTTTCCTTGGACAGGAATAAAAGGATACTTTCTTGACAGCCTTTTTCTGTTGACGACCTAAAATGTTGTTCACTTGTAATGAAATTTTTTCATTTTTGCGATGCCTTAAAACAAACTTGAAGGGTATTTTGTAAAAACACTGTTCACAGATTCTAAAAAAAGTGCTCTTATCATTCTCAATGGGACTCCCAAAGGACTGAAGCATGCGTTTTAGTGACACTGTGACAATGAGTTTTTTAGCATTAACATTTATGTTATTTGTGTCGCTAGTCTATGTTCTCTTAGCATACAAGTGCCAGCTTTGTTTTTTTGCTTTTGGTTTCTTAGCTAGAAATGCAATTTTTTTCTATTTTTAGTGTTCACTTTCTTGTTCCTTCCCAAGTCTCTTGTCTGTGGGAAGCAGATACAGAATTATTTGAACTAAATGTTATAGATCAGCTGTTGTTAATGAAAGCGTTTGTTTTCATTTATTTTATGGGAAAATACCTAAAGATTTATGCAATGCCTATACATTTATAAATCTAATGAATGGATATCATAAATAAACACAGGAATAGAATTCAGTTAAGAACCAGAATTTGCAGTTAAATAAATTATATAAACAACACAAATAGCCAGTTAGGAAATTCAAGCTCTGTGAGATTTCAAGGGGACAACAGTATATCATCATTTAGTTTTAGTTTGACACCTTTGTCTACATAATACCTTATACTTCAACTTCTTTGCCCTTTGGAATAGTGGAAAAATGAGTTTATTGATGCTTTTAGAGTTAGAATATAGCCTTTTGAACTAAATGAATTACAGTTGAAAAATGTCAAATTAATACTATGGTCTTTTTTTTTTTGACTTATGAAAAGGACAGTAAACTAGAAACAAATCATCACATTTACTTGGAAATATTAAAAATACACATATATAAGAACTAATGCTAATAATTTTGAGTAGTACCCATCCCAAAGATTCATCTTCTGGAATAAATTTTATTTTGATATTTTACAAGATTTAAAATGTTAAGAGAGAGACTTCTGGTTTCATTTTTGACATGTAAAGAGCTTCAGAGTTGTAACTCCCATCCTTACAACAAGAGAAAGCTGAGACACTGAAAATCAGTGGTTTTTCTTGGACTCATCAGAGAACTGAGGTTGCGGGTCAAATCACCATCCCATGATCTAAGAAATGTATCAGGTATAAAGAGAGGTTTTACAGGGTAATAAAGAGATTAATTCTCCAAGAAAAAATAGCAATCACAAACGTGTATGCACTGGACAGAATGTGAAAATACGTACACATACATGCAATGCTTAACTCCTCTGCTCTTCAGTTCCTTCATTACTGTAACATACAAGTGAAATGGCTGTTTTGAGGACTGTAGAGATAACTTTGTGGATAATTCTAACTCCTATTTCTAAAATATTATAATACTAATCAGGGAGAAAGCCTGAGCAAGGAATGTTCAGGATACATGAGATAGAATACATGAAATAGACTGGAAACTCTAGAAAGAAATAAAAGGTTTTCTTACTTTTTTTTTTTTTTTTTTTTAGGGAGTTAATAAATATACTCTGTCCTTTAGGATTGCTATGAGTCAGAATTCATTCAACGTCAACAGGATTTTTTTTAATATACTGTGTCCTATAGGGTTGCTATGAGTCAGAATCGACAGCAAAAGGTTTTTTTTTTTTTTAAATAAATATATGAAAGCTTAATATGTTCATATTTGTGTATTCAGAAAGTGTGTCATATCAATGGGAGAGAGGAGAGGCTCATGAGAGGGGGCACCAAGGGGCTACTGCAGTAAATCAGGTAGTAACTGCCCCCCCTTTAGGCTTCCACTATTCCCTCACAATGGACAAGAACAGTGAGTGGGTCAGAAATTTTAGAGATATTGTCATAGGTAGAATTTGAGAAATGGATGGGGACCAAAGGGATAGGGCTAGTCAGATATGATTCAAACATACGTTAAAGACTCAGGACCTCTGACTATGAGTATGGTGGAAGTATTAAGAGAGCTACGATATATATGTGGAAGAATGAACCTATTTAGAAGGGGAGATCTGTTACTCATTCTTTTATTTCCTCACTTTCTTATGATGTGTTAAACAGTTAACTAGGCATTGGGACTGCAAAGGTGAACAACATGTTTGTGCTGCCTGTAAGAATTATTTTATAAATGCCTTCTTATATAATTTTTTAAAGGGTACTTGGAGGATCATAACATTTTCTGTTTTACGCATGAGAAAACTGAGACTAAGAAAGTTTCAACAATTTGCTCAGTCTTACAGATCTAGCTGTGGGTAGATCTGAACACAAGAGTCTGGCTTCATAGCCCTGTACTTTACATCACACAATGTTGCTAGTAATAACACTGATTAGCAAACAGTGGTGGTGCAGCGATAGGATCCTTGCCTCTCATGCAGGAGACCTGAGTTCCAGTCCTGGCCAATGCACCTAAGGCACAGCCACCACCCGTTTGTCAGTAGTAGCTTGCATGTTACTATGATGCTGAACGGGTTTCAGTGGACCTTCCAGACTAAGATGGACTAGGAAGAAAAGCCTGGATATCTACTTCCAAAAATCAGCTAATAAAAATCTTATGGATCACAACAGTCTAATTAGCAACTAATCATTGGGATGGTGGAACAATAGGCAGCATGGGGTCACCTTGAATTGAAGCCTGACTCAATAGTAGCTAATAACAACACTGATTAACATATTGCAGACCTACAGAGATGAATAGGGTACATTTCGAGTTTTGCTTTGATGCCTTCAAGAGTATTAGGTAACTCAGGGCTGGATCTCCATAATACCTAAATGTGGTTAGTCATCTGCACAGTTAATCTACAGAACAGTGGATGTATATTCTAGAATAGTGATTTTGAAAATGTGGTCACCATACCATCAGCATCAGTGTTGTCGTTAGATGCTGTCGAGTCACTTCTGAGTCATAGCAACCCTGTGTACAACACAACGAACCACTGCCTGGTTCTGCGCCACCCTCACAATCGTTGCTGCATTTGAGCCCACTGATACAGTCAATCCGCCAACCCATCTTGTTGAGGGTCCACCTGGGAACTTTCTTAGACTACAAATTACCTGTCATCACCCCAGAATTAATGAATTAGAAAACCTGGGTGAGGGAGGGCAACCTGGGTTTCAATAAGCTTACCAGTTGATTCTAATATACACTCAAGTTTGAGAGCTGGTATTATAGACCAAGGATTATCAACAGTGCACCTGCCCTGTGAATCCTTGCACGGTTTAGAATTTTTACAATTCCTCATATTTACAGCTTGGTAAGCATACATTTTTAATGCTTTTACATACCTCTTTAGATTATCATGTACTTATTTGAATGAAAATATTGATTCATTTCTTAGGTTAGTTTTATAGACAAATTTTCTTCAGAATTTTACAATGCCTGGATGATAATATAGCAGTAACTTCCAACTACGATCCTATGTAAACCATGATTTCATAAGTTTGCATAACAAAATCTGAACATCAAACATTTATCAGTGATTGCTTGTTGAAGAGTCCTCGAATTAGTAACAAACAAGTCACAGGTTAATTATCACTAAACCTGTGTCCTCTTTTCCCTGGACACATGGTGGACCATTTTTCTCAAACTGCCTTGTTTGTTGTGTTGATACGACTGAGTTATAGCCCTTGGAATGAAAGCATGAGTGAGATGCATCATTCCATGTCTTGGTCCCTATAAATTGCACAGTGCAATCCTCCATATTGTTTGCCTACCACAGCAGCTTTGAAAGCTCTGGGTCAGTGATGGAGCAGCCTCAGTTCGGAAGGCTGTTATATGAGCCATTCTCTGGAAGATCTCTTCTGGACTTTACATAAGCAAGAAGTAACCTCACAACATTTTTGAGGCTATAGCAGTTTTACACAAATAACATGAGCTTTCTACATTTGTTTGCCAATCGTGTCCTCCCCCTGCAGGTTATTTTTGTAAATGAGAATGAGACTGAGAAGGTGCCACATCAAGGTAGAGTGTTTAACTGCCTGTGGTCAGTGCTTGGTTAACAACTAAAGGCCTGTCTTCCCAAGGAATCTCATTATGACAACCTGCTGGAATGCAATCCTCTTGTTCATCTGGGTCTAAATTTCCCATGGTATATGTACTATGATGATTAATATTATGTGTCAATTTGGCTATGCTATGATTCCCAGTGGTTTGGCAGACACTGGACTGGTTGACTCTTCTAGAGAGTAATGTAATGTAATCACATTCCGTGATGTGATCTGATGTGATCAACCAATCAGTTGAAAGAGTGGCCTTAGGGGTGTGGCCTGCCTTCAGTAAGTAAATGAATGTTCTGGCAAAGCTCACTCTCTCTCTCTGACCCTGCACCCTTCTTCTCACCTGACTTACAGTTTCTGGAACATAAGCCTACAGAAATCTCTGGTCTGCTGCCTGACCTGCAGATTTTGGATTCACAACCCCCTCAATGCTCAGCAGAAGTCTTCAGCCTGCTGCCTGACCTATGGATTTGGGACTTGCCAAACCCCACATTTGCAGGAGCAATTTTTCTGAAGTTAATCTCTCTATATTTATAGATGATAGATAGGTAGGTACAGAGATAAACAGATAGATATTTTTATAGGTATAGGGTATATATACATCTCATTGGTTTTGCTTCTCTACAGAAAGCAGTTTCAGACTTACATTCCTTATATTCAAAAACAAGGACCACAGAATTATCTCTAGAAGACACTGAGAAAAGGCACAGATATTTTCAGAGTCTATATGTATTCTGAAATAATTCCTGTGGGAGACAAAGGAAATAATAATAGTTCTCTCTCCCAAAATAGGTGTTGATTTGGGTTAAGGTATCACTTCAGTTAAAATGCTCACTTTTTTTACCTCCATCCCTTCACAATCAGTGAAACTACTTTTGTCATTGTTGCCAACAAGAGCCTCGATCTTGCCGAATTTAATATTTTAGTCTTAGTCTTCAAATTACACCACTTGGCAGCAGCAATTGATGAAATTGATCACACCTTTATTCTCAAAACTTTACTTGACTTTCCGACACTATATTTCTTGTATTTTTCCTGCCTCACTGACTGTACTGCTCCATCTCATTTGGTGATTCCCATATATTTATTTTTCCCTTTCATGTGTTTTGGCCTCATATATCCAGCTAGATATTCAACATTTCCCTTGGATGGGAATCTCAAACTTACGTTCAAAACATGGTGAATTCTACTTCCTTCTCTTCTCCATTTCAGAAAGTGCTTTAGTACTGATTCAGACACTAAAGCCGAAAAACTTTTGACCATCCTTGATTTTTTCCCCCTCTCACAGGACATATAATCTGCGTTTTCTCTCAGCTTCATCTTCAAAATGAATCCCAATGTAACCAGTTCTTACCACCTCCACTGGTTTCACTGTTGTCTACATCATATTCTATCTCACCTGGTAAGGTAGCATTCTCCTTTCTGGTCTTCCTGCCTCCTTTATTAGCCCCCAGCAATATTATCTGTACAGAGCAGTCCAATGATCTTTTAGAATGTAACAACAGAGCATGTCTCTTTTCTCTTCAAAACCTTCCCGTGGCTTTTCACCATGCTAAAAATGACACCTAAGCTCCTGTTTACTGTTTCTGAGGCACTGCAAGATCAGTCCCCTAGCAGCCTATTCAATATTGATTCCTATCACTCTACCCTTCACTTACTCTGTTTCCGTTATACTGGCCATTTTACTGTTTTTCAAATTCAAGGAGCATTTTTATTTCTTAAGGTCTTTCTGGTATCACCCTTAGAGCTGGACAGGCAGGTTGCTACTCTGGGTTCTGTGCTCGACAGGGAGCCTGTTCTGACATTCCTTTGGTCACATCGCACAATCCCACTTCAAGGGACCAGAAGTCCCTGGTGCACCCACCTCTCCTATACATGTTCTGAGTACAAGAGACCTAAAGAAGCCCTGGTGGCACAGTGGTTAAGCAGCTCAGCTGATAACCAAAAGGTCAACAGTTCAAAGCCACCAGTCACTCTGAAAGGCATGGCAGTCTGCTCCCATAAAGGTTACGGCCTTAGAAACCCTATGGTCCAGTTCCACTCTACGTATAGGGTCTCTATGAGTGGGAATCTACTGGGTAGCAATGGGACTTTTTTATTAGAGACCTAGAATTTTTGTCCTAATTAGATCTATTCCCCATTTGTCCTCCAAAGGACAGACTGTACTGCAAGTGTTGCCCATCGCAACACCAAACCAAACCAAATCCATTGCCTTAGAGTCTATTCCAACCCCCAGCAGCCCTATAGAACAGCAGAGAACTGCCCCATAGGGTTTCCAAGGAGCAGATGGTGGATTTGAACTGCTGACCTTTAGGTCACGAATGAGTGATGGCCAATAGATGACTGTTCTTCTGTGTTGTGGGTGTAATCATTTTTTGGATATACAGGCTGGGATGTTCATAACAAAGAGCATGAGGTCGCTCACAGCTCAGGTCTGAGGCAGGAGTAGGAAGTAAAGGGCAGACAGTGGGGCCAGAGGCTAGCTCTCTGCACATTCCTGCTTGGTACTCCCAAGAGCCTGGAAATTCTAAATTTGAGCACAGCCCTTTAGGTTTACAAGAAGATGTATTCATCAAAGTAGGAGGAGTAATATCTTCTACATAAAAGTATATTTAGCTTAATTTAGTGCTGTATTGAAAACATTGTAGATATGAAAACTTTAAAATATGCAAAGTATGCTATTTAGAAAAATGAATACTGAATGTGGGTCTGAAACATTGTTTTTTTAACTCTACATTGTCAAAAGAGTTGCTCATCACTGCTAATATCTTGACAACTTTTTTGAAATTTTACACTATATCAATTAATGGGCATATTGCTGTGCATAATTTCTTTGCTTTTTTAATTGGTTAAAGGTGCTATAAAGTCACAAGAAGCTGATTTTTTAAAATTCAGAAGCTAAGTAAAACAATAAAAAAAAATTAGTTTTTTTTTTAAGTAAAACAATGGAGTACTTAGTGGTAAAGTCTAAGAATATTTTGGATTATTGAATTTTTGCTAATGTTCACAGACATTAAAACAGAATGAACTTTGGTGAAAATCATAAAAACACACAAAACGTGTGAATAAACAATATACTGTAGAAAATATTTCCCCTAATACTAATCATATATTAATACCTTTATATTGGGAAATTGGCATAACTTTCAGATAAATGGGAAACCCTGGTGGCGTAGTGGTTAAGTGCTATGGCTGCTAACCAAAAAGTTGGCAGTTCGAATCTGCCAGGCGCTCCTTGGAAACTCTATGGGGCAGTTCTACTCTGTCCTATAGGGTCGCTATGAGTCGGAATCGACTCAACGGCAGTGGGTTTGTTTTTTTTTTTTTTTTTTTTGGTTTTTCAGATAAATGACCTTATGTGATTTAAGAACTAACATCAGAAGTTATATGTGGACAATGTTCACCTTTTAATATTTTTCACTCTGGCTAACATTATAAACTATGTGTTTATCTAATATTCCTAAAAGTATAGCCTTGTAATTTTTTTCTTAAGGAAAATTAACTCTACGTAACAATTGATAAAGTGCTCACAATTGAAATACCCTTAATATATCCACAAGCTGTTATGTTGTCTTTTTTTTTTTAATGATTATTTAGATTTGCATACACAAAAGCCATGTTTCAGTAACAGCACCAAGGGTTTCATATGTAAGACATTATTCACAGTGTGTTTCCTGTTATTTTGCATAGCATGATTCTTTGTGAAAATAAGGTTTTGGCCTCAGGAGAAATATTGCAATTGAATGTTTTGGTATGGGGCCATGGTACTACGGTTTAATTTTTTTTTAATTACCTTGGCAATCAAGTCAACAGACCTAAGGTGAGAGAGAGACAGGGAAAATATTATGAAAAACATTTCACTTTATTCTTAAAATCTGAGTTAACTTGTTAAGAGATATAAGAAAGCCATCTAGCTTATTATTTTTATTATTACTGGCCTTTCTGAATCATATGTGACAGTGTGACATTACCGTTTACATAGAAGATCTGTAGTTTATGTAGATTAAAGTTATACAGTAAACTATAAATAAAATGATTGGTATTTTGTGAGATAATTCACTCTAATGATATATGAGTCTAATAACAAAAACTGTAGAACTCCTATAAATTCTTTTCAGATTTTAATTTGCCTTGATAGAGAAAAAGCTTTCATGATCAGTAAAGAAAGTATAAACTATTATACTTTACTTTTCCCAATCCCCAAACCTCACATGTCTATTTTTTATTATGTAGAATATTCACATTGTTATGTGTGTCCATGTATCACTGCCGCATATCACATCTCTATTGATAATTCTGCTTTCAGTTGTGGGGTACATATCTTTCAACCCTACTACATACCATGTCTATCTGTGAGTTCCCATAGTCCCTGGAAAATTGCCTTATCTTCAGTAATAATTGAACATATGTTTGATAAATTGAATTTGTACCAGGCCAAAATGTTAAAATTCTTTAAAATAACTGTTGTTTTTATGTGCCATCAAGTCAATTTTGATTCATAGCAACCCTATATGACAGACTAGAGCTGCCCAATAGGGTTTCCAAACTGCCACATCTTTCTTCCGCGGAACAGCTGGTGAATTAGAACTGCTGGCCTTTCGGTTGGCAGCCAAGTGCTTAACCACTGAGCCACCAGGGCTCCTTTGAAAATAACTAAACTGGTTTATGGAAACCCTGGTGGTGTAGCAGTTAAGTGCTACGGCTGCTAACCCAAAGGTCAGCAGTTCAAACCCACCAGGTGGTCCTTGGAAACTCTGTGGGGCAGTTCTACGCCATCTTATAGGATCACTATGACTTGGAATCGACTCTATGGCAAACGGTTTTTTTTTTTTTTTTTTGCTTTAAACCGGTTTACATTTCAAATTATTTAAATATGTCTGATTGTGAATGTATACAGAAATCTGGTGAAATGATTTTTATAAAATTTGTAAGTATCTCAAAAATCTTGATGTATTTCTACAAGAAAGCAAGGACTAAGTGTGATTCTGTTTTGCTTTGTATTAAAATGGCATGAGTACATTGGCTTGTTATAAAGATAAAAGGCACATGAATGCATTTTTGTAAAACTTGCAATCATAATTTCAACTTCCTAATGAAAAGATATTTGAAAAAAATAGATTTTCTATACTTTTTCAAATATCCATTGAATATATTGCCCACTGCTACTGCCAATATATATTCATTATCTACATTTTTTTGGGTTCAGTTCTTAACCCATTTCTATTGCTTACACGTGGAATGTTTTCTTTGAAGTCGCTGGAAGCTCTGCATGCGGGAGAGAGTCGTGGTGTGTGGAGAGAGATGAAAATTGCAAATGTGGTTTGGAAACATCATAAAAAACACACTTATTCAAAAATTTAAACAACTAAGTTTAGAGTTGATATACAATGTCAATGCACTTATATTCCAAAACCTCAAACATGGCTTGACTCTTTGTTTTGATTGGGGTTATTGTTTCTAATTTCTTTAAAATATGAAACTGTAAATGCCAGCAACAACTTCAGTGAGTTCTCATATCCTTCTTATTTACGAGACCGCACCAGGAGCAGCATTTTAGCTCTATCACACATACCTCAAAACTGTTCTACCCCAAATATATGAACAATCTCTGAAAGAAGAGTTGTGCTAAGTATTTCTTCTCATACCAATCAAATTTTCCTAGCTTTTGCTCTATGCTGCTATTGCTCCTATCTTACTCGACTTAACAGGTAACCCTTCATTTCCCTCCTTTTTTCAGGAATACTACTTGAATCGTTGTCTGTAATCCCTGTCTTTGAAGCCTGTTCTCCAGTTTTCTTGAACCCACTCAAATCAGGCTTCCATCCCCACCAATCCATCTCTCCTTAACAAGATCACAGGTGACCTCCACACTGCTAATTCGAATGGTAGATTTTTGGACCTCATCTTATTGACTTATCAGTAATATTTAACCTAATTTATTACCCACTCTTCCTTTTCATTTTCTCACTTGGCTCCATTTGAAAATTTGTTTTCCCACTCTGGCCACTTTGGATATTGTATCTTAATACTCGTATGTCACTCCACACGCAGTAAATCTCTCCCACATGCAGAGCTGCCATTGACTTCAAGGAAAACATTTCACATGAAAGCAATAGGAATGGGTTAAGAACTGAACCCAAAGAAAATGCAGATAGTGCATATATATTGACAATCATTTATCTCCTTTGACTTCTACACATTGATGTGCCCCAAGACTCACTCCTCAGATAGCTTTCTTTTTGTTTCCATCCACAGTCATACTCTTGGTAATCTCATGCAGTGTTACAGCTTTAAATATTGCTCTAGGCAGATAATTCCAATATTTTATTTCTGGCCCCAGTTGTTACCCTTAACTTCTTGTTTGTATATCCAACTGTCTATGAGCCATCTCAAACAGGACAGCTTTAAAATCAAACTTCTAGTCTTTCTCTTAGTCACCCATAAAAGCTTGGCTTTCCTCATAGTCTCTCTCTTTTCAGTAAATAGCAACGCCGTTCTTCCAAATGCTCAGGCTCTGAATCTTTTTTTTTTTTTTTAATTTTATTGTCCTTTTTAGGTGAAAGTTTATATCTCAAGTTAGTTTCTCATTCAAAAAGTTATACACATACTGGTTTGTGACATTGCTTGTAATTCCCACAATATGTCAGCATGCCCCCTTTCCACCCCAGGTTCGGTTCCCTGTGTCCATTTGTCTAGTTCCTGTCCGTTGCTGTGTTCTCATCTCATTTTTGGATAGGAGTTGCCCATTTGGTCTCATATATTTAATTGAACTTAGAAGCACGTTCCTGACTTGTGTTATTTTTTGTTTTATAGGTCTGTCTAATTTTTGTCTGAAAAGTGGGCTTCAGGAATGGTTTCAGTTCTGGGTTAGCAGATTATCTGCGAGCCACAGTCCCAGGGGTTTCTCCAGTCTCTGTAAGACCAAAAAGTCTGGTCTTTCTTCATGAAATTAAGTTCTGTTCTACATTTTTCTCCCATTCTCTCTGGGACTGTCCTGATCCCTGTTGGAGCCATCATTGGTGGTAGCTGGGAACCATCTAGTTCTTCTGGTCTCAGGCTGGTAGAGTTTCTGGTTCATGTGGTTCTTTAGTCCTTTGGGATGATATTTTCGCTATGTCTTTGGTTTGTACCAGACAGGATAGGACCAACAGATGTGTCTTAGATGCCGCTCACAAGTTTTTAAGACCCCACATACCACTCACCAAAGTGGGATGTGAAACATTTTCTTTATGAACTATATTATACCAATTGACCTAGATGTCCCCAAAAAACTGTGGTCCCCAGCCCTAGCTACTCAATCCGTCGAAGTGTTTGATGTGTCTAGGAAACTTCTACACTTTTGCTCTCTTCCAGTTGTTCTGACTTCCCCTGTATGGTGTGTTGTCCTTCCCTTCACTGAAGTTGACACTTGTCTACTCTCTAGTTAGTGGTTTCTCCTTTCCCTCCCTTCCCACACTCATAAACATGAAAGAATGCTTTCTTCTCTGTGTAAACCTTTTCTTAAGTTCTTATAACAGTGATCTCATACTACATTTGCCCTGCTGTGACTGACTTATTTCACTCAGTGTAATGTCCTCCAGATTCATCCATGCTGTGAGATGTTTTGTGAATTCATCATTGTGCTTTATTGTTGCATAGTATTCCATTGCGTGTATGCACCATATTTTTTTTATCTACTCATCTGTTAGTGGGCATTTAGGTTATTTCTATCTTCCTGCAATTGTGAATAGTGCTGCAATGAACGAGACTGTGTGTATGTCTATTCACGTGAAATCTCTTATTTCTCTAAGGTAGAATTCTGGATCTTATGGAATTTCTATGTCTAGCTATTTAAGGAAGCACCATATTGTTTTCCAAAGTGGTTGTGCCATTTTACATTCCCACCAGAAGTGTATAAGAGTTCCAATCTTTATGAAACCTTTTCAATATTTGCTATTTTGTGTTTTTTGAATTAGTACCAGTATTGTCGGGGTGAGATGTTATCTCTTTGTAGTTTTTATTTGCATTATTCTAATGGCAAATGATTATGGGGATTTCCTTATGTGTCTGTTGGCCGCTTGAATGTCTTTTTTTGTGAAGTATCTGTTCATATCATTTGCCCATTTTTTTAATTGAATTATTTGTCTTTTTGTTGTTGAAGTGTCAAAGTATTTTGCAGATTTTGGAGATTAGACCCTCATCAGATATGTCATAGTCAAAATTTTTTTCCCAGTCTGTAGGTTTTTTTTTACTTTTGGGGCCAAGTCTTTTATGAACATTAGCGTTTAATTTTTAGGAGCTCCCAGTTATCTGGTTTCTCTTCTGGTGTTTGTGCATTGTTAGTTATAGTTTGTGTACTATTTATGGCATGTATTTGGGTCCCTAGAAGCCACGGTGGTGTAGTAGTTAAGAGCTATGGCTGCTAACCAAAAGGTCAGTAGTTCAAATCTACCAGGCACTCCTTGGAAACTTTGTAGGGCAGTTCCACACTGTCCTATATGGTCACTATGAGTGGAATCAACTCGAAGGCAAAAGATTTAGAGTTGTCCCTATTTTTTCTTCCCTTATCTTTTCAGATCTTTTTAGTTCTTTGATCCATTTTCAGATATTTTTTGCATACGGTGTGAGGTATGGGTCTTGTTTCATTTTTTCGCAGACATCCAGTTACGCCAACACCATTTGTTGAAGAGACTGTCTTTTCCCCATTTAATGGATTTAGCTCTTTTCAAATATCAACCGTTCATAGATAGATGCATTTACATCTGGGTTCTCAATTCTGTTCCATTGGTCAATGTGTCTATTGTTGTGCAAGTTCCAGGCTGTTTTGACTATCATGGCTGTATAATAGGTTCTCAAATCAGGTAGTGTGAGGTCTCCCACTGTGTTCTTCTTCTTCAGTAATGCTTTCCTTATCTGAAGTCTCTTCCAGTCTACATAAAGTTGGTGATTTGTTTCTCCATCTGGTTAAAGAATGTTGTTGGAATTTGGATCAAGATTGCATTGTATCTGTAGATCACTTTAGGTAGAATTGATATTATCACAATGTTGAGTCTTCTTATCCGTGAGCATGGTATGTTTTTTCCACTTATCTAGATCTTTTTGTTTCTTGCAGTAGTGTTTTGTAGTATTTTTTTTTTTTTTTTGTATAGGTTTTTTTTGTCCCTGATTAGATTTATTCCTAAGTACTTTATCTTCTTGGGGGCTATTGTAAATCGTATTGATCTGTGATATGCTTTTTGGTGTTCTTGTTGTTAGTGTAGATGAATCCAAGTGATTTTTTTTAAAATAATTTTTATTGTGCTCTAAGTGAAAGTTTACAAATCAAGTCAGTCTGTCACATATAAGCTTATATACACCTTACTCCATACTCCCACTTAATCTCCCCCTAATGAGTCAGCCCACTCCCTCCTTCCAGTCTCTCCTTTCGTGACGATTTTGCCAGTTTCTAACCCTCTCTACCCTCCTATCTCCCCTCCAGACAGGAAATGCCAACACAGCCTCAAGTGTCCACCTGAAACAAGTAGCTCACTCTTCATCAGCATCTCTCTCCAACCCATTGTCCAGTCCCTTCCATGTCTGATGACTTGTCTTCAGGAATGGTTCCTTTCCTGGCCCAACAGAAGGTTTGGGGACCATGACCACCAGGATTCCTCTAGTCTCAGTCAGACCGTTAAGCCTGGTCTTCTTACGAGAATTTGGGGTCTGCATCCCCCTGTTCTCCTGCTCCCTCAGGGGTTGTCTGTTGTGCTCCCTGTCAGGGCAGTCATTGGTTGTGGCCGGGCACCATCTAGTTCTTCTGGTCTCAGGATGATGTAAGTCTCCGGTTCATGTGACCCTTTCTTTCTCTGGGGCTCATAATTATCGTGTGACCTTGGTGTTCTTCATTCTCATTTGGTCCAGGTGGGTTGAGACCAATTGATGCATCTTAGATGGCCACTTGTTAGCATTTAAGACCCCAGATGCCACATTTCAAAGTAGGATGCAGAATGTTTTCATAATAGTTATTTTGCCAATTGACTTAGAAGTCCCCTTAAGCCATAGTCCCCAAACCAACGCCCTTGCTCTGCTGACTTTCAAAGCATTCATTTTATCCCGGAAACTTCTTTGCTTTTGGTCCAGTCCAGTTGAGCTGACCTTCCCTGTATTGAGTATTGTCCTTCCCTTCACCTAAAGTAGTTCTTATCTACTAACTAATCAGTAAGTAACCCTCTCCCACCCTCCCTCCCTCCCCCCTTGCAAAACCACAAAAGAATGTGTTCTTCTCAGTTTATACTATTTCTCAAGACTTTATAATAGTAGTCTTATACAGAATTTGTCCTTTTGCATCTGACTAATTTCACTCAGCACAATGCCTTCCAGGTTCCTCCATGTTATGAAATGTTTCATACATTAGTCACTGTTCTTTATCAATGCGTAGTATTCCATTGTGTGAATATACCATAATTTAACCATTCATCCATTGGTGGACACCTTGGTTGCTTCCAGCTTTTTGCTGTTGTAAACACAGCTGCAATGAATACGGGTGTGCATATATCTGTTCGTGTAAAGGCTCTTATTTCTCTAGGGTATATTCCGAGGAGTGGGATTTCTAGGTTGTATGGTAGTTCTATGTCCAACTTTTTAAGAAAACTCCAGATAGATTTCCAAAGTGGTTGTACCATTTTACATTCCCACCAGCAGTGTATAAGAGTTCCAATCTCTCCACAGCCTCTCCAACATTTATTATTTTGTGTTTTTTGGGTTAATGCCAGCCTTGTTGGAGTGAGATGGAATCTCATTGTAGCTTTAATTTGCATTTCTCTAATGGCTAATGATGGAGAGCATTTTCTCATGTGTCTGTTAGCTGCCTGAATATCTTCTTTAGTGAAGTGCGTGTTCATATCCTTTGCCCACTTTTTGATTGGGTTGTTTGTCTTTTTCTGGTTGAGTTTTAACAGAATCACGTAGATTTTAGAGATCAGGCGCTGGTCGGAGATGTCATAGCTGAAAACTTTTTCCCAATCTGTAGGTGGTCTTTTTACTCTTTTGGTGAAGTCTTTAGATGAGCATATGTGTTTGATTTTTAGGAGCTCCCAGTTATCCGATTTCTCTTCATCATTTTTAGTAGTGTTTTGTATTCTGTTTATGGCTTGTATTAGGGCTCCTAACATTGTCCCTATTTTTTCTTCCATGATCTTTATCATTTTAGTCTTTATGTTTAGGTCTTTGATCCACTTGGAGTTAGTTTTTGTGCATGGTGTGAGGTATGGGTCCTGTTTCATTCTTTTGCAAATGGATATCCAGTTATGCCAGCACCATTTGTTAAAAAGACTATCTTTTCCCCAATTAACTGACACTGGGCCTTTGTCAAATATCAGCTGCTTATATGTGGATGGATTTATATCTGGGTTCTCAATTCCGTTCCATTGGTCTATGTGCCTGTTGTACTAGTACCAGGCTGTTTTGACTACTGTGGCTACATAATAATAAAAAAAAAAAGGTTCTAAAATCAGATAGATTGAGGCCTCCAACTTTCTTCTTCTTTTTCAGTAATGCTTTACTTATCCGGGGCTTCTTTCCCTTCCATATGAAGTTGGTGATTTGTTTCTCTATCACATTAAAAAATGTCATTGGAATTTGGATCAGAAGTGCATTGTATGTATAGATGGCTTTTGGTAAATAGACATTTTTACTATGTTAAGTCTTCCTACCCATGAGCAAGGTATGTTTTTCCACTTATGTAGGTCCTTTTTAGTTTCTTGCAGTAGTACTTTGTAGTTTTCTTTGTATAGGTCTTTTACATCTTTGGTAAGATTTATTCCTAAGTATTTTATCTTCTTGGGGGCTACTGTGAATGGTATTGATTTGGTGATTTCCTCTTCGATGTTCTTTTTGTTGATGTAGAGGAATCCAAGTGATTTTTGCATGTGTATTTTATAACCTGAGACTCCGCCAAGCTCTTCTATTAGTTTCAGTAGTTTTCTGGAGGATTCCTTAGGGTTTTCTGTGTATAAGATCATGTCATCTGCAAATAGAGATAATTTTACTTCCTCCTTGCCAATCCAGATGCCCTTTATTTCTTTGTCTAGCCTGATTGCTCTGGCTAGGACCTCTAGCACAATGTTG
Organism: Elephas maximus indicus; assembly: GCF_024166365.1. Taxonomy (NCBI): domain Eukaryota; kingdom Metazoa; phylum Chordata; class Mammalia; order Proboscidea; family Elephantidae; genus Elephas; species Elephas maximus. The sequence continues at coordinate 63,933,277 of NC_064833.1, read as the reverse complement.
AATAGGAGCGGTGATAAAGGGCATCCTTGTCTGGTTCCTATTCTCAAGGGAAATGATTTCAGGCTCTCTCTATTTAGGGTGATGTTGGCTGTTGGTTTTGTATAGATGTCCTTTATTATGTTGAGGAATTTTCCTTCAATTCCTATTTTGCTGAGAGTTTTTATCATGAATGGGTGTTGGACTTTGTCAAATGCCTTTTCTGCATCTATTGATAAGATCATGTGGTTTTTGTCTTTTGTTTTATTTATATGGTGGATTACATTAATGGTTTTTCTAATATTAAACCAGCCTTGCATACCTGGTATAAATCCCACTTGGTCGTGGTGGATTATTTTTTTGATATGTTGTTGAATTCTGTTGGCTAGAATTTTGTTGAGGATTTTTGCATCTATGTTCATGAGGGATATAGGTCTGTAATTTTCTTTTTGGGGGTGTCTTTACCTGGTTTTGGTATCAGGGATATGGTGGCTTCATAGAATGAGTTAGGTAGTATTCCATCATTTTCTATGCTTTGAAATACCTTTAGTAGTAGTGGTGTTAACTCTTCTCTGAAAATTTGGTAGAACTCTGTAGCGAAGCCGTCCGGGTCAGGGCTTTTTTTTGTTGGGAGTTTTTTGATTAAAACTTTTTCAATCTCTTTTTTTGTTATGGGTCTATTTAGTTGTTCTACTTCTGATTGTGTTAGTTTAGGTAGGTAGTGTTTTTCTAGGAATTCATCCATTTCTTCTAGGTTTGCAAATTTGTTAGGGTACAATTTTTCATAATAATCTGATATGATTCTTTTAATTTCAGTTGGGTCTGTTGTGATGTGACCCATCTTGTTTCTTAGTTGGGTTATTTGTTTCCTGTATTTCTTTAGTCAGTCTGGCCAATGGTTTATCAATTTTGTTAATTTTTTCAAAGAACCAGCTTTTGTTAATTCTTTCAATTGTTTTTCTATTCTCTAATTCATTTCGTTCAGCTCTAATTTTTATTATTTCTTTTCTTCTGGTGCCTGATGGATTCTTTTGTTGCTCACTTTCTATTTGTTCAAATTGTAGGGACAGTTCTCTGATTTTGGCTCTTTCTTCTTTATGTATGTGTGCATTTATCGATATAAATTGACCTCTGAGCACTGCTTTTGCTGTGTCCCAGAGGTTTCGATAGGAAGTGTTTTAGTTCTCGTTGCATTCCATGAATTTCTTTATTCCTTCCTTAATGTCTTCTATAACCCAGTCTTTTTTGAGCAGGGAGGATATTGTTCAGTTTCTAAGTATCTGATTTCTTTTCCCTAATTTTTCTGTTATTGATTTCCACTTTTATGGCCTTGTGGTCTGAGAAGATGCTTTGTAATATTTTGATGTTTTGGATTCTGCAAAGGTTTGTTTTATGACCTAATACGTGGTCTATTCTAGAGAATGTTCCATGTGCACTAGAAAAAAAATATACTTTGCAGCTGTTGGGTGGAGTGTTCTGTATAAGTCTATGACGTCAAGTTCATTGATTGTAGCAATTAGGTCTTCCGTCTGTCTATTGAGCTTCTTACTGGAAGTCCTGTCCTTCTCTGAAAGTTGTGTGTTGAAGTCTCCTACTATAATTGTGGAGGGGTCTATCTCACTTTTCAGTTCTGTTAAAGTTTGTTTTATGTATCTTGCAGCCCCGTCATTGGGTGCATAAATATTTAATACGGTTATATCTTCCTGGTCTATAGTCCCTTTAATCATTATGTAGTATCTTTCTTTATCCTTTGTGGTGGATTTAACTTTAAAGTCTTTTTTGTCAGAAATGAATATTGCTACTCCTGCTCTGTTTTGATTGTTGTTTGCTTGATATATTTTTTTCCATCCTTTGAGTTTTAGTTTGTTTGTGTCTCTAAGTTTAACGTGTGTCTTTTGTAGGCAGCATATAGATGGATCGTGTTTCTTTATCCAGTCTGAGACTCTCTGTCTCTTTATTGGTCCCCGAGTGATATTTTTAATGCTAATTTTGTGTCCTGCTACTTTGCTGTTATCTGTTTTTTTCAGGGAGCTTTCTTGATTATTCTTTGGGGTTTTCTGCATATAAGATTGTAACATCTGTGGATAGGAATAGTTTCACCCCTTCTTTACTAATTTGCATGCCCTGTATTTCTTTATCTTACCTTATTGCTTTAGCTAGGATGTCCACTACAGTGTTGAATAAGAGTGGTGATAAAGGGCATTCTCATCTCGTTCCTGTTCTCAAGGGGAATGCTTTTGTCTGTCTCTGTTTAGAATGATGTTGGCTTTTGATTTTGTGTAAATGCCCTTTATTATGTCAAGGATTTTTTCTTCTGTTCCTATTTTCCTGAGTTTTTATCAGAAATGGGTGTTGAACTTTGTAAAATTCCTTTTCTCTATCAATTGATAAGGATCCTGTGGTTCTTTTGTTTTATTTATGTAGTGGCTTACGTGGATTGACTTTCTAATGTTGAAGCTGCATAACTGGTATGAATTCCACTTGGGCAGGATGTATTATTTTTTGATATGCTATTGAATTTTATTGCCTAGAATTTTGTTGAGGATTTTTGTGTCTATGGTCACGAAGGATATTGGTCTGTAGTTTTCTTTTTTGTGGTGTCTTTGCCTGGCTTTGGTATCAGGGTCAGACCCCAAATCTTAAGAATCATCATGAATTCCTCACTCTCTCACACTCCACATTTGATCCATAAACAATATTAGAATTCTACCTCCACAAAATATCCAGAATCTGACCACTTGCCAGTACAGCCATGGTTATCATTCTGCTCCAAACTACCATCATCTCTTGCCTGGATTACTAAAATTGCCTCCTTATTGCCCTTTCTGACTGCAGGACTTCAACCCTTCAGACTGCTCTCCACACAGCAATCAGAATGATCTTTAAAATAAAGTAAAATAAAAGATTAAAAAAAAAAAAAAAGCCACTTCTTCCATCAAACCCCTATAATGTTTGATATTCTTCCAGGGCCTAGCCACCCAGTTATGTTAGTGACTTGATATCCTACTACTTCCCTCTTTGCTCATTCTCCTCTAGTCAATCTGGCCTCCTTGTTGATCATCAAAGATGCCTATAAACCATCTACCTCAGGACTTTTGCACTTGCTATACCCTCTGCTTGGGATAGATTTCCTCCAGATATGTATGTACACAGTTCATTTCACTTTTTAAAATTATTTACTTATGTGTCACCTCTTCAGCGAGGCCTTTCTTGTCACCCTATTTAAATTTCATATCCTTCCGTTCTCATCAACATAACATTCCCCCATTCCCCTTCCCTGGTTTTTTTTTTTTTTTTTTTTAATATTTATCCACTATAGATAGATCAATAGATGTCTGGATGGATGGCTGGATGGACGGATGGACAGACGGATGGAAGGATGGATGGATTAAATACATGGATAGATGATAGAGATATAAGATCAATATAAAACTAATAGATATAAAGTAAAATATGCTGTAATATTATAAGTACCTAACAACAGTTTCCATTGTTTCACCTCCTCTCCAAAACTTTACATTTTTAAACTTTTCTCATTCTTTGATGGGTGATAAGATTAATTTGCCCTCCTTGAAAGATAAAGGACATATTTTCACAGGTTATTAGTCTTTTTTAACATGCATGTTCAGGTTGTTTACTCTTTTTTTAAATTGAGTTGTTCCTCATGTTGATTTGTAAGAGTGAGTTACATATTCAGCATCCCTGGGTGCTGAAAGCATTGAAGTGATTGACTGCTAACTGAAAGGTTGACTGTTAGAGTCAACCCAGAGACACATTGGAAGAAAGGCCTGGTGATGTGCCTCCAAAAAATCAGTCATTGAAAATCCTAAGGAGCTTAATTCTGCTCTGACACACATGGGACCGCCACATGTCAAAATCAACTCGATAGCAACTGGTTTTTGGTTTAGTTATACATCCGGGTATTAGTTCTTTGTTTTATAAATGTACTGCAAATATTTTCTCACTCAGTGCCTTGAGTTTCCATAACCCAGGTGTCCATATATACACAGGCCTGTCTCTGCACTCTCTTCTGCTCCATTGGTTTGTATTTTTGCCAATGCCAAACTCTCCTGATAGCTATAACACTAACATACATCTTGAGATCAGGTAGTGTCAGTCATCTTAACTTTTTGTTCTTCATCAGAAATGCCTTGACTATTCTGGGCTGTACCTGTACATGAATGTATGTGTTTTATTCTTTTGACTTTCAGCTGCTTGTCAAAGATCTGTGTAACTTGTTAAATATGCAGGATAGTCAAAGCTAGTCTAGTGCACAGAATTTAAATCTGGCCTGTGTTTAGGGAACATCTGCATATTGATATCAGTTGCTATTAATTCAAGTAGGAATAATGAATTTTTTTTAATAATTATTTTGAATCTGTTTTTATTTTGTGAAAAGCTAGAAAAACTCATTCTAGCTTGGGAGAAGTAGGTCTTAACAGAGGCTTACATGAGTGGATGGGTAAGGAAAAGTAATCAGTTGAAGAGAATTTAAACACTTGAAAAAAATCTGAATTTTGATGGAATAAATTGAAGAATATTAAATATATATGTTAATATGTAGAAAACTAAAATGATTGCAACCAATGAAATAATAAAGATACACTGTTAGCTATACTGTTGTAGAGATAGAGAACATGTCAAAGATTAAGAGAATAAGGAAAAAAAATAAAAATTTGCTATTTGTATCTTAATTTTCGACCCTATAAAATTTTTCTAACATGCATTTGAGAGGAATACTACCATCCAGATTATGAAATAAATAAAGGAGAAATTGTCATGAACATGGGAAAAAAGCCTAACAGTGGGTTATAAGAATTTTTGGAGTAGAAATTTCAAAGTTATGGGAATAGACTAAAAATAGTAAAAGAATGTATTGACTAAAATGTGGGAGCTAATTTACATACACATGAGATTTTTACATGAAAAGAAAAATTGTAAAAAGGCATGTATCCATGAAAAAATGGGGGAATCTTATACTTTTACATCATTTTAGCTTCTAACTATACCATTCGGTATTAACTTGCTAAATTATTGCCTTGAACTCTTTTAATACTAAAGAATAAAAGCATACATCAGAGATTTTTTCATCTCCATATCAAACTTCCAAAGTTATTTGTTCAAGAAATATTTTTTAAAAGCATCAGAATGATGAAAATGAATTCCATATGGTATGCTTAAATATGCTAAAAGCAAACTTTATTTTTCTAATCTAAGAGAACATCTGTACTTTATAACTCATTTTGTGTGTGCGTGTGTGTGTGCATGAGTGATAGTTTGTTTTTCATACAAAATGGTTGGGCCACCATTATGCTCTTTTTCTTCAATAGCATGAGTGTATTTCCAACTGTTTTGTTTTAATGAGTCTAAAATTGATAGCTTTGTTTTTTGTTCTTTTCATGTTTATACCTAATTTTTTTCCAATAATACTTGAAGATCAGCATGCATTAATAGCTGTAGGGTAAAAGTAGGCTAGAGGAAATTAGCTGTCACCCACAGCCAAGGATTATGTGTTCTCATAAGCAAAAAGGGCTAAGTATTCTTTTATGTTGATCAAGCATGCAGATTATGTCATATCTATTAAAAAGTAGACATTGAACATATATTTTTCCATATTGATAAAGAAGTTCAAATTAACATGCTATTTAGCATTACACAAAGCTTCCATTTTGTGCTATTCAAATGAGGGAATTATTATAAAATGTGAGGGAATCAAAGCACTGTCTTCACTAATTAAGTCTTTGCCTCTAATTTTACTTTAGATAATTGATCTTCCATTTTGGCAAATCTTTTCAGACTAGAAATATTATACATTTTGCTGTGCTAATGAAAGGGTGTTTGTCTCAAAGAACATTTTCATTTATTGTTGTTGTTCTTGGTACAAATGTGTTTTTTTTTTTTTTTAGAGGGAGATTGTATTATGACACTGCTACCACTGAGAAAATATTTACGTTATTTTTTTCGTTTTAATAATGCTGTCATTAAAATTTCAGTGAGTACAAGGATTCACAAGTTTGAGTTTAGCATGTTATGAAAATCTGTCTGTTTTCCAACAAACAAAATAGGATGGACTGATATAAAATGACATACCCTACTGTTATTGTTGCTTCAATTTCAGTCGTCATTCTCTTAGCGTGGTCTCTGAAAAGCATCGTATTACTTTGTCAATAGTACATTGGAAAATGTATCGTCCAAATTTTAATTTGGCTTTTCATATGTCTGTCTGAAAAACTTTGATTATGCTTCTAGGCATTAAAACTTTCATTCATAGATCCAAACAGAAACAAGAAGTATGGAGATTGTATGTGCGTATGTGTGTGCATCTGTATATGCGATATAAAGTTCATTGCCACAAATATTTTACTTTCTCCCTCTCTCTCTGTCACACACACACACACACACAGATTTAAATCTTTCAGATTATTCTAGGGGGTGAGAACCAACACAGCCAGGTATAAGTGACTAAGCCTTTCAATTTTCTGTAATAGGCTTCAATCCAGTTATAACATTCTACCTTGAGGTTGTGGAACTCACCTTAAAAGGTGTTATGAAAATATGCATTCATATTTAGATAATTTTTGCAAGAGGAGAGGAAGGTAGCATTGAACAAAAGCACTATTTACAATACATTCATTCCTAGGCTATGAGTCATGGCACTGCATTTAATAGTTTTTTTGACTTTGATGGTAGAATATTGTAACATTTTATTTTCCTGCTTATCACTTTAACAGATTGCTAGATTACTTTCCACTGATTAAAAATGGCTATTTCTTATACCACTTGCTTCTTTTAGTGTCAGTTGATATTTAAAAGCAATAGGCAATCCATCTCCCTTCCATAGTTTACATAGTTTGAAAATTTTGCATGTTTTTCTAGGCAAAAATGTTCTTCCGGCATCTTACCCCCTTGTGTGTCCAGGCTGCAACACAGTATGCATTAGCTTTAACAGAAGAATGTGAATTCTGCATTAACACTTCTCTCACCAGCAAACCAGAAACTACTGCCTGGTATCTGCACTTGTTACCCTAACTTTTGTCTGAAGGCTTTTGGGTGGCTTACTTAGACCCCTGGTCAGGACCAAGAAAGAGTTACGGCACTACCCAGGACTATGTAATTGCTGTTGTTAGGTGCCGTCAAGTGCATTCTGACTCATAGTAACCCTATGTGTGACAGAAAGAAACACTGCTCAGTCCTGAGCCATCCTCACAATCATTGTTATACTTGAGCCCATTATTGCAGCTACTGTGTCAGTCCAACTCATTAAGGGTCTTCCTCTTTTTCACTGACCCTGTATTTTACCAAGTATGACGTCCTTCTCCAGGAACTGATCCCTCCCGATACCATGTCCAAAGTACGTTAGACAAAGTCTCGTTATCCTTGCTTCTAAGGAAAGTTCTGGCTGTATTTCTTCCAAGACAGACTTGTTCTTCTGGCAGGCCATTATATATTCAATATTGAATATACCCAGTACTCAAATTTAGAACTGATTATATCAACCACCAGGACCCCTTATACCTGTGATAAAAGCATACATCTTTCATTAGACACTTGATGATAAGAATCCAGTTTGATTTACAAAATATTATTCGAATAATTATGAATCTCACATAATTTGCATGACAAAACAGGAAAAACTGCAAATTCATCATTATTTTTCATGTTGAGAATATGTATAGTTGTGAGCAAGGAGGATAACCAGTCACCGTGAGCTGTTGAGTTGAAACTGACTCATGGTGATCCCGTGTGTATCAGAGTAGACCTGCGCTCCATAGGGTTTTCTATGGCTGCTTTTTCAGAAGTAGATTGCCAGACCTTTCTTCTGAGGCACCTCTGAGTGGACTCAAATCTCCAAGCTTTTGGTTAACAGCAAAGTACCCAAACCATTTGCACCATCTACAGAAACCCCAAAAGGGATCCATTACTCAAATCATCATCATATATGGTGGTCAGCTTTACTTACACACAAATTCATACAGCTAACACTCCCATAACCCATTGCCTTCTAGTGGATTCCGAATTATAGCAACTGTATAGGACAGAGTAGAACTGCCACCATTGTGTTTCCAAGGAGTGGCTGGTGGATTCGAACTGCCAACTTTTTGTTTAGCAGCCAAGCTCTTAACCACTACACCACCAGGCCCGCACAAGGACCAAGCAAAAATTCAAGGTTCCAAGGCAGTACAGTTTCAGAGAATAAGCAATGAAAGTGTCAAGGAATCATTATTTTAAATTTCTGGAAGCTGTAATGCCTTATAAAACCACTATAGTAGAAATTCATTTGAGAAGAGATCAGAGTTAGGAAACATATGAAATACACCAAGTATATATATTTATATGTCTGAAGGTAGAATAATAGATGGAAAAGTCAAAAACATGATTAAGAATAAACATAATAATATTTAGAATTTGATAATAAGAGAGCATGAGATAATTTATTAATCTATGAGAAATCAAAGACTCAAAGAGAAAATATTAATAACTAGATTAAAAAGACATTGAATCTAGAACATATACAATGTGAAATCTCCTGGGGGAAGCAAATAATGTAGGTATATTGAAACTGATTTAGACTTCTAATTTGGGAAACTTTTAAAATGGTATAAGCGAGTTTCTATCAGGGCATACAAAGCAGTACCAAGATAACCAAAACCAAAACCAAACTCAGTGCCGTCAAGTCGATTCCGACTCATAGCGACCCTATAGGACAGAGTAGAACTGCCCCCATAGAGTTTCCAAGGAGCACCTGGCGGATTTGCACTGCCGGCCTTTTGGTTAGCAGCCGTAGTACTTAACCACTATACCACCAGGGTTTCCAGTACCAAGGTGGAGCTACCTAAATTGTTGTTTATGTCATCATGAAGGATTTGGTAACAATGGAGCTTAATTCCCCAATCTAGATAAAACCATTGCATAATGGATCTCTTAGGCAAATTAAATGGTTCAGGGAAACTTGGGTTATCCGAGGGAATTTCCTTGGACTGGAGAATAGTCTACAACTACTGAAACTTTACAGAATGGATGATTTGCTTTTGAAAAAACACAATTGCTTTAATATATTTAAGAGAACCACACTAAAATGATTATTTTCAGTAGAATTTCTATTTGCACACATCATGATGGGCATTGCTATGAGTATATAGCATATATGTTACGCACTTACATATATTGTTTTAATTGGTTCTCACAACAACCTTGTTATTAATTGGAATAATAAATTTGTGTTCCCAAAAAAGATAGGGGGAGGCTCAGTGAGGTATTTTGAGCAGAGAAAACAGCATGTGCTAGGACACAGAGTAAGCACAGCATGGTATACCTAGAAAACTCTGAGAAACTCCAGATTGCTGGGTCATAAAATAATGGAGGAGGGTGGCAGGAAAAAAGGGGAAGACTTTTTGTCCAAGGATTAAATTAGGAAGAGCATTGTAGACCATGGCACAAAAGTTGATAATTATTCTCTACTTAATTTAAATCTACTGAATAATAGAACAATACTGAGCAAGTAAAAATCGTGGAAAAAAAGAAAAAACAAAAACTTTGCCATCAGGTAGATCCTGGGTCATAGTGACCCTATTCTGTCTTGAAAGAAGTAAATCCAGAATGAGGATGGTGAGAATTTGTCTCACATCATATTGACATGTGGTCAGAAGGGGCTAGTCCCTGGAGGAGGACATCACACTAGTAAAGTAGAGGGTCAGTGAGATGCATTGACACAGTGGCTGTAACCGTGGGCTCAAACATAGCAACAATTGTGAGGATGGCGCAGGACCAGGCAGTGTTTCATTTTGTTGAACATAGGGTGGCCATGAGCCAAAACTAACTCTAGGGCACCTACCAACAACAACATTAACTGATTTGCAATCTTATCTATATATCTGCTCATTATTTCTGACCCAGTTCAAAATTATCTAATTGGCTTGAGATATTTTTTTCCAGATTGAAGTATTTTAACTTTAGATGTTATTATTTCTTTGAATTTGTCTTCCAGGAAAACACCAAATAATTTGACAAATTTGTTAGGTATCATAAAAATGATATGAAATAACTCAAATATTGAAAAACCTGGGTTATTCTTAAACATTTAAGACACTGTAGATTTCAATGTGCTCTGAATATTATATAGGTCCAGTAAAAGCCTGTTATAATATTAACTTTTTAAAAAAAAAATCTGTTATCATTGAGTTGATATTGACTCATAGTGACTCGATAGGACAGAGTAGAACTGCCCCATAGGGTTTCCAAGGCAGAAGCAGGTTGCCTCAGCTTTCTCCTGCAGAGCAGCTAGTGGGTTTGAACCACCAACCTTGCGGTTAGCAGCAATTAATCGAATGTTTTTCTCAAAAATAGATCAGAAATTAGAGTTCCACTTTGACTTCTTTAATATGACTATTGGTGATGCTACTATATTTTTTAGTGAAAAGTTGGAAGATTTTAATAAATCTAGATATGATCAGGCTTCCTCCAGGAGCTCATATTTCAAACTTTTGTGGACTGAGAGACAACAACCTTTTTAAGGGCAAAAACTTGTGTCTTAGTCAAATTTAAATCTCCAGATCTAAACACAAGTTTTAGCTGTATCAAAGAAAAGATGAATGGGTGATTAAATAAAAAATATATCTGCCAGGTTGTAGAAGAAGGACACACATTTATTGATTTCCTACTGTGTTCCAAACATCGCACTGGACGTTTTCTTACAACAATTGATCGCATATTATGCTTAATACTTGTTATCGCTTTGTTAGGTACTAAGGGAGAGACGGGCCAATTTACAAGAGAACACGAAGTTATGACCCTTGGTTTCTTAGCTTACAAGTATTCTGCAGAAACGAAATGCACAACAATAGAACAAACCAGAGGACAAAACAGTGTGTTGAAAAGCACTGACAGAAGACAAGTAAGTCGTATGTGGCGCAGATAGCCAACTGTCCACCACAGTTAATGTTTCTCTTTCCATTAAGCAGAATTGTCATGGTGAACAGCTACACAGAGAACTATATTTTCTTGCAACTAGTTCTTTTAATGCGATATCAACAGAAGTGAACATGTGTCCATGCTGGGTCAAGAAGTTTAAATGTGAAAGTGTCCACTCCATACACTTTTACCAAACCCGAGATGTTGGAATATAGTTGGCTACCAAAGATACATTGTAAGTTAAAAGTTGAAGATGTTAGAGCCTCTATCATTATAAGCCCTGATTTTGTGGCTGAGAGCGGTCCTGCAAACTTGTACGTTTACTTAATGCAAGGTACATGAACAAGAAATAAACTTTTATGGGATTTAATCCATTATATCACAATGCGGTTATTGGTAGCAGCAGTTAGGCTGCCCTCACTACCATCTGACATGTACTTAATAAACAGATAATGGTGGTGATTGACGGAGGGATAGGTGAGCTCATAAAGGAAGCCTTCCAAGATGCACTGAGGTTTGAGTTAGGCATTAATGAACAGGAGAACAAACTCCATTAGAAATAAGAAGGAATTAGAGCATTGACATGAAAATAAGATTTCTGTGTATGTGTGTGTGTGTGTGTGTGTGTGTATTTGGTTGATCCTTTCTATATTATTACATTAGAAAAGGATTATGAAAGAGCATGAACCTAGATGGTATATGTGCTGTGAAATAGATGCAATAGGAAGACATTATAAGCACTTGATCAAAAGAATTACATAAATAAAGCAATATTTAATGTAATTGATGTCACCAACCCTGAAAAATGTTGGATTGACAATCTTATAATACATGTTTTTGGTATATTTATATATATATATATATTTTTTTTTTTAAAGCAGCTGCTGATGCTGCTTTTTTATGACTAACATCTCTTGGGATTTGTTTTCTTGTTTTGGATGTTTAGGGTTATAATCTCATGGGACAGTTCAATTGGCCTAATACTGTTTTTCAGTGCTTCTGTTCTACCTCCTAGTTCACTGTGTAGTGCCTGGTGTCTTAAAAGCTTGCAAGTGTTCATCCAAGCTACAGCAATAAGTCTGCATTCACCTGGAGTAGTAAAGAAAGTCAGGAATTGGAGAAGGAAATGTTGCCATCATGAACATCTGCCTCATATAACATGAGACCAGAAGAACTGGATGGTACCAGCTACCATTACTGAGTATTTTAATCTAGGATTCTGTAGAAGAATCCTGATAAAAGGGGTTAAAAAAAAACAAACAAAAAGAATTTCAAATTCTCAGTGGACACTGAATGAACACCCACAACTGTTGTCAGGAGATAATCTCTAAACTTTAATCCTTAAACCAAAACTTTACCATGGAAGTCTACTTTGAACCAAACAATAGTTTAGCTTAATTAGTAAAATATATCTGCCTTGAGCATTGTGCTCTTTCAAATATTTATCTATGTGAGATCAAATTGACAATAACCCAGACCCAGTGCCGTCGAGTTGATTCTGACTCATAGCTACCCTATAGGACTCAGTAGAACTGCCCCATAGAGTTTCCAAGGAGTGCCTGGCGGATTTGAACTGCCGACCCTTTGGTTAGCAGCGGTAGCACTTAACCACTACACAACCAGGGTTTCCCAAATTGACAATAGCATCTCAAAATGTTAGAAGAGAAGCTTAGGGGGCAGTGAGTTTATGTTAATGGTTATAATTTGGAAAAGGTTATAATTTGTAAAATAATTTGTAAAAGGATAGGGAGAACGGTTGCACAACTTGAAGAATGTAAACAATGTCGCTAAATTGTACAAGTAGAATTTGTTGAAATGGTGTATACATTGCTGTGTATATTTTCACATGGACTCACACACAAAAGAAACAGACTTGATATTAAATGCTATTGCATTAAAAAGAAAAAAAAAAAAGAGAGAAAGTAGTATTTTAGAAGGGTTAAGTGGAAACCCTGGTGGTGTAGTGGTTAAGTGCTATGGCTGGTAATCAACGGGTCAGCAGTTTGAATCCACCAGGCACTTCTTGGAAACTCTATGGGACAGTTCTCTGTCCTATAGGGTCGCTATGAGTCGGAATGACTTGAGGCAACTGGGGCAATTTGGCAATATTGTGAAAGAAGCCTTAAAATCAGGCAAAGATAATGAGAATGGGGAGAATAAACTCCCGGTCATAAGGTAGACACCGACAGCACCTTCATATCCGAAGGTGGCAATTGTAAATGCCTTTAGTGCAGGTAAAACAATTGTATATAGTAAGACAACATAACCTGAATAGCAAATAGTGGGAATTTTTATCAACTGCCTGAAGATAAATTCTTAAATGAAGAAAAATCTGTTTGCAGGACCCATAATCCATCAGTTCTACCACATGCTTTAATAAACTTAATAATTATATTCATATATATTTAGGAAATTGAAAGAAGGAGAGGAGAATCTACTTGTGCCAAGACCTATAGAGTATAGAGTACAAAAAGTATAAAAAGGGTGTGTGTGTGTGTGTATATATATACATATATATATATATATCCACCACTTGTCTGTCAGTTTGTTATACTGTGGTGGCTTGTGTGTTGCTATATGATGCTGAAATCTATGCCACTGGTGTTTCAAATACCAGTGGGTCGCCCATGGTGGACAGGTTTCAGTGGACCTTTCTCAGACTAAGACAGACTAGGAAGAAAGGCCTGGAGATATACTTCCGAAAATTAACCAATGGAAACCTTATGGATTACAACAGAATATTGTCTGATATAGTGCTGGAAGACGAGCCCACTAGATTGGAAGGTACTACACATTACTGCAACAAAGGGTTCAAACATGTCAATGATTGTGAAGATGGTTCGGGACCAGGTGACATTTCATTCTGTTATACTAAGCCAGAACTGGCTAGACAGCAACTAACAAAAATCTACATATGTTATGTGTATGTGTATATATGTATATACACACATAATTTTCTAATTTGGTTTCTTAATTTTTTTTCCATTAGAAGACAGATTTGACAGGTAGAAAGTCTTAAAGTTATACAGTAAGTAAAAAGTAGGTTTATAAGTAAAATGTATTTCTCCGTCTTGAAGTCTACTATCCTTTTACATGATATCATAATGATGTTTTAGTTCACCCCACACACATGTCATTGTCCAAAGTAATTTACGTAACCAAGTCAAATGTCGACAGATGAGGGAGTAAATCCACTTAGAGTGAGTCCATAGTCACACTGTAGGTGCAAAGAGGGGCAAAGTATTGAGGTCAGCTATGCAGTCTAGCACATTATTTATACAAAATTGTTAATCAGAGTGTCAGTAATACTTTATATAAAGTGGCTTAAAGTAAATGGTTAGGATCGTTAAGTATGTTTCCTGTTGTTGTTGTTAGTAGGTCATTGAATCAGTCGCTGACTCAAGGTGACCTCATGTACAATGAAACAAAATATTGCCTGGTCCTGCGCCATCCCCATGATCAGTTGTGGATTGGACTGTTGTGATCCATAGGGTTTTCACTGGCTGATTTTTGGAAGCAGATTGCCAGGCTTTTCCTCCTAGTTTGCCTTAGTCTGGAAACTCCAGTAAAGCTTATTCAGCATCATAGCAACACACAAGCTTCCAGTGACACACAGGTGGTGGCTGTGCCTGAGGTGCATTGGCTGGGCATCAAACCCAGGTCAGGCACATGAAAGGTGAGAGTTTACCCTCTGAACCACCAACATCTCCATCTTTCTTGTAGATTTGGTTAAAAAGGTATATATATATATATATATATACGCACATACATATACATTTGTGTGCATACACACATACACACACATATATGTATATGAATCTGTTGCTGTCGAGTGGATGTGGACTCAGAGTGACCCTATAGGGTGCAGTAGAATTCACAGGGTTTCCAAGCAGCTGCTGGTGGAGTCAAACAGCAGACCTTTTGGTTAGCAGCCTGAGCCACTGTGCCACCAGGGCTCGCTCTCTATATATAAATATTTAAATACTTAGAGATAAATCATTTTACATTTTAGTTCATGAAAATTATTTATTACATCAAATAGAACATTTACTCACTTCACTCCATCATTCTTTCTTCATTTCTTTCCTTCTTTCCTCCTTCCATTCTTCCCAGAAAAGTATTATTTATTTCATGTTAGGGTGCCACCTATTAATGTCTGATTTGGGTTGCATCATTTATGTTCTCTAAGTGGTATTTCAGAACCCGGGGTGGCGTAGTTGGTTAAGAACTATGGCTGCTCACCAAAAGGTCTGCAGTTCAAATCCACCAGGTGCTCCTTGGGAACCCTGTGGGACAGTTCTACTCTGTCATGTGAGTCGCTATGAGTCAGAATCGACTCGACGGCAGCAGGTTTGGTTTTTTGGTTTGGAAGTGATATTTCCCTCAGCTGTGTAATATGCTAAAAAAGACAAAAAAAAAAAAAAAAAAAAAAACCTGTAGCCGCAGAGTCGATTCGGACTCATGGTGACCCTATAGGATAGAGGAGAACTGCCCCACAGGGTTTCCAAGGAGCGGCTGCTGGATTCAAATTGCCGACCTTTGGACAGCAGCCATAGCTCTTAACCATTGCACCACCAGGGCGCCTTATGCAACCTCACAAAGTTGCTGCAAGGAACAAATGAGATAAAGCAGGTAACGCACTTAGCAAGGTACCTGGAATATAGTAAGAGCTCAATAAATGTTAATGATTATTGTTTGTGGAAAGAAGAATTTTCTAAATCCTCGAAAATATATGTAGAAGTAGGCCTAGATTGGTTTTCCAGAAACAATACTGTCTGTTTCTTCAGCGAGATTTTGCCTAATCATAAACAATTTAATTGAATATGATTTTCTCCCTTGTGATGTGAAGACAGACCTAGGTCAAAAAGTTTCTATTTTCTCCACAAGGCCCTGTCAAACCAAACTTGTTGCTGTTGACTAGATTCTGACTCATAGCGCCCCTACTGGACAGAAAATTGCCCTATAAGGTTTCCAAGGCTGTCAGTCTTTGCAGAAACAGGCTGCCACATCTTTCTCCTGAGGAGTGTACGCTGTGTTCCACCTGTCAGCTTTCCAGTTAGCAGCCAAGCACTTAACCACTGCACCACCAGGGCTCCTTTTTCTCCATGTAGCCAACCAAAATCATTTTCTGTTTATCGTGAAAACTAATACTACTGGAAGAATTTACACAGGAAGGATTATAGTAAGTGACACATTTCTTCATCCAAATATCAATTTTGCTAGAACTTGAAATGATACTCAGCTTAAATAAGATTGAGTGTGACCTGCATAGTGCTTGAACTACTCTTATTTGAGTATTTACAATACACTTGTACATATTTGTGCCTAAAAATATAGCAGTGTTTTTTAATCAAACCCAAGTATCTTAAAGACCATGTTCTATATTCAACTGTTTAAGGGCTGTGCAAAACCACAAAGATTCCCTTGTTTATATATAGTATTTTATAAGGTGATAAGCTAAAAGCATGCGAAATATTGGCTAGAAAGCTAAGTTCGCAAGTGATCTTTGATTTATATTAAAAAATCATGTGTAACTAACTTTATTATTTAGATTTTACTTGGAAAAGGTAAAAACTGGTACTTTAGCAAATTATTGCAGAGAAAGATTTGGTAAAATCGTAGACGATGACTAAAGGAAATCAGAGAGGATAATTCCAGAGATTAACCCTAGAAGGACCTATTGCATTGACCTATTTGACCATTTTCTTAACGATATTTAATTGGCTACAGTGAAGAGGTTAAACATATAGAATTGGAGAAATACGATAAATATAAAACTAATGTATTTTTAAAAGTTTAAAAAGATAATTTAGAGTGAGAACTAGCATTATGTAAAATGTAAATGGATATTATGTAATAAGCAGCTAAGGAAAGGATAAAATCCTTCACACAAAGAAATCGTATTTTATTCAGTGACTATTAAATATACAAAATTTTATTTTCCCAAAAGAAGTAATAAATAATAGAAGACTAAATTTGTTATATAAAAATATTATAAAAAATGTGTAAGCAAGAAGATTTTATATGGTGGCTATTATCATAGAATTATTCCCAAAAAATGTATTACAAGGAGATGCTGACGGTGGCTATAGTATACTCGGCCTCAGGCCAAATTAAGTGGGCAAGGTGAGCTAATTAGATACTTGGAATACTCACATATGGTTTTCCACCACCCTTACCCATCTCTTCTGGGTCATAAATACCTTTTCTGCACTTCCTTCTGCTCTTCTTCCTACTCATTCTCTTTTCAAGAAGGTTAGAATAAATAAATAAATATGTACTCATGTATTTGTTATTATTAGGTGCTTTTGAGTCCATTATGAATTATAGCAACCCTATGTACAAAACAGCGACACACTGCCCACTGCTGCTCCATCCTCACAATTAATGCTACCTTTGAAGCCATTGTTGCAGTCATTGTGTCAATCCATCTCATTGAAGGTCCTTCTCTTTTTCATTGACAGTCTGCTAACCAAAAGATCGCAGGTCAAATTCACCAACCACTCCCTGGAAACCCTAGGGAGCGGTTCCACTCCACCCTATAGGGCTGGTATGAGTCGGAATTGACTGGGCATCAATGGTTTTGTTTATTTTGTTTTGTTTTGCTTTCCTCTACCATAAGTCAGAATCAACTCGACAGCAAGAATCGACTTGAATTGAATTCACTACTGAGCATGATCTTCTCCAGGATATGGACCCTCTTGATAATGCATTCAGAGGTTGTGAGTTGAAGTTCCATCATCCTCGCTTCTAAGGAACGTTTGTGTTGTGCTTCTTCAAACACCGATTTTTCAAATACAGATTTGTACCTTTGTCTGGCAGTCCATGGTGTATTCAATATTCTTCTCCAACACCGTAGTTCAAAGGCATCAATTCTTCTTTGGTCTTTCTTATTCATTCTCCAGCTTTTGCATGCATGTGAGGTGACGGAAAATACCCTGACTTGAGTCAGGTACACCTTAGTCCTCAGAGTGACATCTTTGCTTTTTAACACTTTAAAGAGAACTTTTGGCCCAGATTTGCCTGATGCAACATAGTACGTTGTTTGATTTGACTGCTATTTCAGTGCCTATTGATTGTGTATCCCAGTAAAATGAAATTCTTGACAACTTCAATATTTCCCATTTATCATAATGTTGTTTAATTGTCTGGTCCTGGTGATTTTTGTTTTCTAAAGGGTCGGCAGTTCGAATCCACCAGGCGCTCCTTGAAAACCCTATGGGGCAGTTCTACTCTGTCCTTATAGGGTGGCTATGAGTCGGAATCGACTCGACAGCACCGGGTTTTATGTTGAGGTGTAATTCATAATGAAGGTGGGAGTCTTTTTCCTTTATCAGTAAGTGCTTCAAGTCCTCTTCACATTCAGCGAGTAAGATTGTGTCATCTGCATATAGCACATATATCCCAAAAATGTAGAAATGAAAATTACACAGCTGTTAAACAAATCTTGCTCTGTTGAGCACTGGACTAAATGACAGCTTTCAGAAACAACCAAAATTCAGTTTTCTGTTTAACAGGGGAGAAGAACACTTTCAAAACCAAGAGATAAATGCCAAATCAGAGCAGAAGCAGGAATCTTGGTGGTCAGGAAGGCAAAAAAAAAAAAAAAAAAAAAGTGACATATAACTTGGCCTTTGAAGAATGAGTAAGGGCTTTCAAAGTGCAGAAAGTGCCCAAAGGTCACTTCAAGAAGAAAGAACATTGTATGTAAACACTTGCTGGTTTTGAAAATCATGCAGATTCTGAAATACGTAACACTCAAGCACAGACAATTGAACAAGACAGATGCAGCCCAGGACCCTCTCTCACACCTGTGCATATCTCAGACCTTGGACCCATCCTGTTGTCTTCATACTTAGCTGGTATAAGATTTCATTCGATTTTAACTAGGTTCAACTTTTGTAATAATGATGTATTATTCTGCTGTCCTTTATAATTGGCTACAAAAAAAAACCCCACAGTATTTGAGATTCCCTTGGTCTTGTGGCCTGAGCCAAATGATCCTGATGAAAAGCACTGTCCCCACTTGACCACGGTATGTGTCCATGTTAAAATATAGAAGTATGAAAACAAACCACCTTGTGTCTGTCAGCTTGTCATACTGTGGTGGTTCGTGTGTTGTTGTGATACTGGAAACTTTGCCACCTATATTTCAATTACCAACAGGGTCACCATTGGTGGACAGATTTCAGTGGAGCTTCCAGACAAAGACACACTAGGAAAAAGGAAGGACTTGGCAGTCTACTTTTGAAAACTTGGCCAGTGAAAACCTCTTAATAGCACCGGAACATTGTCTGATACAGTGCCAGAAGATGAGCCCCTCAAATTGGAAAGTACTCAAAATACGGTTGGGGAAGAGCTGTTTCCACAAGGTAGAGTCGACCTTAATGATGGGGATGGAGTTAGACTTTCAGGGTCTTCATTTGCTGATGTGGCATGACTCAAAATGAGAAGAAACAGCTGCAACCATCCATTAATAATCAGAACCTGAAATGTATGAAGTATGAATTTAGGAAAATTGAAATTCATCAAAAATGAAATGAACCATATAAAGATCAATATCCTAGGCATAAGGGAGCTGAAATGGACTAGCACTGGTCATTTTGAGTCAGACAATCATATGGTCTACTACGCCAGGAATGACAAATTGAAGAGGAATGGTATCTCATTAATCATTAAAAAGAAAATTTCAAGATCTATCCTGAAGTACAAGGTTGTCAATGATAGGATAATATCCATACATCTACAAGGAAGACCAGTTAATCTGACTTTTATTCAAATTTACACATCAACTACTAATGCCAAAGGTGAGGAAACTGAAAATTTTTACAAACTACTGCAGTGTGAAATTGATCAAACATGCAATCAGGGTGCATTGATAATGACTGGTGATTTAAATGCAAAAGTTGGAAATGAAGAAGAAGGATTGGTAGTTGGAAAATATGGCACTGGTGATAGAAATGATGCCAGACATTGCATGGTAGAATTTTGTTAGCTCGATGATTTCTTCATCGCAAATACCTTTATTTCAACAACATAAACAGCAACTACACACTGGACCTCACTGGATGGAAAACACAGGAATCAAATGTACTACATCTGTGGAAAGAAGCGATGGAAAAGCTCAATATTATCAGTCAAGATGCACTGATAATTATTGGTGATTGGAATGTGAATATTGGAAATAAAGAAGAAGGATAAGCAGGCGGAAAATACGGCCTAGATGATAGAAAAGACAAGAGAGTTAGAAAACCAAAAAGTAAGAACACAGGATTTCTCAAGCTGAAAGAACAAGAAAAAATTCACTCTTTGAGTTGCAACATTGAAGGATTCTCTGGGCAAAATATTGAGTGATGAGAGGAAGCATCAAAAGTGGATGGAAGGAATACACAGAGTCACTGTACCAAAAAGAATTGGTTCATGTTCAACCAGTTCAGGAGGTAGCATATAATCAAGAACTGGAAGTACTAAGGAAGAAGTCCAAGCTGCAGTGAAGGCATTGGTCAAAAAAAAAAAAAAAAAAAAGGCTCCAGGAATTGACAGGATATTAACTGAAAAATTTCAGCGAAAGGATGCAACATTGGAAGTGTTAACTCATCTATGCCAAGAAATTTGGAAGACAGCTACCTAACGAACTGACTGGAAGAAATCCACCTTTGTGCCCATTCCAAAGAAAGGTGATTCAACAGAATGCAGAAATTATCAAACGATATCATTAATTTCACAAAAAAAATTTCACAAGCAATTATAAATTTGCTGAAGATTGTTTCAAAATAGTTGCAATAGTACATTGACAGGGAACTGCCAGTAATTCAAGCTGGATTCAGTAGAGGACTAGGAATAAGGGTATGATTGTTAATATCAGATGAACCTTGGCTGAATGTAGAGAATACCCAAAAGATGTTTACTATGTTTTGTTGATTATGCAAAAACTTTTGGCATAACAAATTCCAGAACACTTAATTGTGCTTGGGCAGAAGCTGTACATAGACCGAGAGACTGCCATACAAACAGAACAAGGGAATACAGTGTGGTTTAAAGTTAGGAAAGGTGTGCGTCAGGATTGTATCCTTTCTCCGTACTTATTCAATCTGTATGCTGAGCAAATAATCCAAGAGACTGGACTATATGAAGAAGAACACGGCATCAGGATTGGAAGAAGACTCTTTAACAGTCTGTGATATGCAGATGACACAACGTTGCTTGCTAAAAGTGAAGAGGACTTGAAGCACATGCTGATGAAGATCAAAGACTACAGCCTTCAAATGGATTACACCTCAACATAAAGAAAACAAAAACCCTCACAACTGGACTGATAAGCAATGCCATGATAAACAGAAAATATTGAAGTTGTCAAGGGTTTCATTCTACTTGGATCTGTAATCAACACCCAGCAGTCAAGAAATCAAATGACATATTGCTTTGGGCAAATCTGGTGCAAAAGACCTCTTTAAAGTATTAAAAAGCAAAGATATCATTTGAAGGCTAGGGGCACTTGATCCTAGCCTTGGTATTTTCAATAGTATCAGTTGTTGCTATGTTTGAGTCTACTGTCGTAGCCACTGTGTCAATCCATCTCTTTGAGGGTCTTTCTCTTTTTTGCTGAGCCTCCATTTTACCAAGCATGGTGTTCTTCTCCAGGGACTGGCTCCTCCTGATAAGAAAAAAACCCATCTTGATAACATGTCCAAATTATGTGAGACAAAGTCTCACCATCCTTGCTTCTCAGGCGGATGTGCTTCTTCTGAGACAGATTTGTAGCTTCTTCTGGTAGTCCATGGTATATTCAGTGTTCTTTGCCAACACCATAATTCAAAGGCATCAATTCTTTTTTGGTCTTCCTTATTCATTGTCCAGCTTTCTCATGCATATGAGCCAATTGAAAATATCATAGCTTGGGTCAGGAGCACCTTAGTCCTCAAAGCGACATCTTTGCTTTTTAACACTTTAAAGAGGTCTTTTGCATCGGATTTGTCTAATGTTCTATGTTGCTTGATTTCTTGACTGCTGCTTCCATGGGTGTTGATTTCGGATCCAAGTCAAATGAAATCCTTGACAACGTCAATCTTTTCTCCGTTTATCATTAAGTTGGTTATTGGTTCATTTGTATTTGTGTTTTCTCCATTCTGAGATGTAACCCATACTGCAGGCTGTAGTCTTTCATCTTCATTAATATGTGCTTCAAGTCCTCATCACTTTCAGCAAGCAAGGTTATGTCATCCGTATATCACAGGTTGTTAATGAGTCTTCCTCGATTCCCGACTCTGTGTTCTTCATATACCCCAGGTTCTCAGAGTGTTTGTTCAGGATACAGAATTGAATAAATATGGTGAAAGGATACAACCCTGACGCACACCTCTCCCGATTTTAAACCAAGCAGTATTCCTCTGTTCTTTGGAATGACTGCCGTATGCCTCAAATTCATGCAAAAGCTGGACAGTGAATAAGGAAGGCTGAAGAATTGATTCATTTGAATTATGGTGCTGGTGAAGAATATTGAATATACTATGGACTTCCAGAAGAATGAACAAATCTGTCTTGGAGGAAGTACAGCCAGAATGCCCCTTAGAATTGAGGATGGCAAAACCTCATCTCACAAAATTTGGACATGTTATCAGGAGGGCCCAGTGCCTGGAGAAGGACATCATGCCTGTAAAGTAGAGATCAGTGAAAAAGAAAAAAACCCTCAAGGAGATTGGCTGACACAGTTGCTGCAACAATGGGCTCACAGTTAGCAAAGATTGTGAAGATGGCACAGGAGCAGGCAGTGTCTCCTTCTGTTGTACATAGAGTCACTATGAGTTGGAACTGACTGAACTGCACCTAACAGCAACAATCCTTAGAATTGTTTGTAAATCAAAGAAATAATCCTTGAAGGTGAAAAGAAAATTTTTAGTAATGGTTTGTGGAACCAAGAACTCTCAGTAATTCCGGGTTCTTCAGCTAGGTATCTATGAATACGACTGGGAAGCCCTTGGATAGAGTAGGAATGGAATTCTGCAGGGTAACAGAGTTGGACTACGAGGGGAAGGGTGAGTAGATGTTGGGAACAAAGAAAACAGAAGTTTACATGTGGTGAAAGGGAAAGAACACACACAAAACTTTGGGGGACTATTTTTAATATGGGCTCTAACAACGGACATGATGTTGACAAGTACCAAGTGGTAAGAAAGGAAGCCTAGAATTTAGAACAGTGTGAGTTATGTGTCCAAGGCAGGACGCACAGGTGCTCTAAAGGAGCAGGTCTTTTTGATTCCCAGAATTTTGCAGATATGCCCATTAAAATGCTGACTTGAAAGGAAAAAAAAAAAAAAAGAGTACCGTAATGCCATCTTCTTTCCCACTTTCTCTATTCCCCAGTTTTACCTTTATCTTTTTGACTACAGATGATTGGTGGAATTTCAATTTTCATTTTCTTTCTTAGTAAACACCTACACTGCACTAAAAAGTATAGTAACATGCTGAAGAAATCAGCATTGTTATTTTTTAAAGAATTTGGACTCTGCCATTACTGTAATTTATTGTCTACAATAATTTTTCTTTTTGTCTCCAGACAATGCTGTGAATAAACAAATCAATCCTCTCATTTTATTGATTCGTAGACAAATAATAATGATTTTCTTATTTCACCAACCAGTATTACATTTGAACATACTAATCTGCATATTTCAGAATGAATTTTTTTCTTCCAGTCAATCAACATTAGACCAATATGTTAAACAAAAAGTAATCTTTCCATAAAGTACTTCCAACACTTTATCCCAAAGCAAATTTCAATACAGCAAGCAAGAGCGAAACCAGTAATCAGGATCAGGTTTCCCGTACAATAAAAATATATTAAAGATCTTTACTTTAAGATTGTTCCAAGTAGGGTGGCGAAGGTGGCAAATGGCATCATTGTGATGTCATTTTATAACTTTATAATTCAGCATCATGTGATATATTTTATTACAGAGCAATGAAATACCATTTTTACCGAGATCATTCATTTTATCCAAATTCACTTGGATACCTGAGCTATCATCACCATTGGAATTATGAGTTATTGGTAAATAAAGTTTAAATATTATTTTAGAAACTAAAAATTAAAACAAAACAAAACAACTCTCTGTCTGCGACATTATTCATTACCAAAGAGAGAATGTTTTGTTAATGTCTGCATTGGATGGAATAGCACAGGGTAGTTTTTATGTTATACTCTCTAAGCTTTTGCAGTACTATACTTTCCAATTTATAACAGGAAATCCAATTCTATAAAAATCTAATTATTTCATCTGGTGGACTCAGCATGACTCTACCCTGTCCCCCCTTTATTTGACTTGGTGATGAGTGTGTTTCCTCTAGAGGTTTATATTTTTTTCAACCCAGCTACATTTTGAGAACACACGCACAAAAAGGGATTTGGCACACGTCTTTTCCCATCTCCTTTCGGTAATTATAGTTAATGAAACTACTTGTGTTTTTGCACTTGTGTGGTCTGTTGGAAAATAAGAAGTTTAGTTTATTCCAAAAAATGTAATTTCAGCATTTTGGTTGGTTCAATATTTTTATCTTTTTCAAGGGTAACAAGCAGATTCGTTCCAAAAATATGTTAATAATTATGGTATTAACCAGGACAGAAACTGCTGTACTTCACAATTAAAATTCCTCTTCAGCTGCTCTGCTCTGTAATAACTAGGTCATCAGTTTGGGTGCTCCTGCTTAGCATGCATTTAGCCTCCATGTATATTCCCTCACCTAGAGGCCTGATATTTTAATGAGATTATATCAAAGGAGGTGGAGGCTGCAGAGTAGTAACATCGTTTTACTGGGTAATTCCCAGAACTCTGATCCATTTCAGTCACGCAATTAAGGCAGCTGACTACAATAAACGATACTAAGAGATTATAGAGGTTTTCTGCTTAAGTGAGTAGTTAAAAAAAATAATTTAGGTTTACTTAACAAGAAAAAAAAAAAAAAAACACTTCCAGAGGAAGGAAAGAGTGAAGCCTCCCCCCACCCCACCCACCCTTTTCATTTTTCAATTGAACCGAAGGCACAGAAGCAATTTTTCTCTTGTGTGTGTGTGGCGCTTAGGCGCGCTCTGATGATAAACGACTTCTTTGAGATGTACTGGTAAAAGAAGTAGATTTTAATTGTACATTTTTCCTACAGGTCACTAATATCTAGAACGTTCATTAGCATTATATCTACTATATGGGCTAGCCAAAGAAGACCAATCAGCCGAAATACCTTTCCATCAAAAACTGCTGCATTTAATCCCCTCCGTCCCCGCCCCCTTGGGTTTATTACTACTATTGCCTCCGAAGACTATAGGAGAGTTCCTACAAACAAACCCAGGAAAATCAAAGTTTGTTGTCTTGAAGAGTTAATTCTGACAGCGAGGTGACCTTTATCCCTACATACTGACTCTTTTTATTTTATTTTATTTTTTTATCCAGCCTCTCCAAAGGGACTCATCATATGCAGGCCCCTATGAAGAGAAAAAGAAGAGCATTGTCCTTATCACCTCCTTCCAGAAAGTGCCAGAGTAATAGGACTTTGTAAGGCGAAATGAAGCCCAGTCTGATGGCTGCTGATTAAAAATTGACTCTGCCACATCAAAGAGGAGTTGAAGGTGAAAATGATGATCACTTCCCTCTCCCAGGGACCCTGCACCATTTCTTTTATTCAACCTTGAAAGGTTCTTTCTGAATAAGATAATATCCCTCGAGTCCATTCTGCCTTGGCAGCATGGAGAAATGTAGATCAGCATGCCTATTCTTTATGGAAAAAAAAAAATGGGATTTTGTTAATGACATAGCACTTTAAAGCTATGGCTTGTATGTGTTAAATGCTGAGAAATTAATTAGAAAATGCTTCTTAGACTGCAGATCAAATTAATTGCTGGTAGTTAGCTACTAAAAAGACCACTGTCAACCTTAACTGCTTTTATGGCTTTTTTCCTGATTATTTTCACCCTTGGCTCTAATATACCTACCTACCTCCTTTTTCTATTCATCACATTTTAGAAACATGGAATTCTCAGAAAGGTTGTCAACTGTAGTATAATATCCTTCTGCATAAAAGAAAATGTATCTTTTTTTTTTTTTATGTCAACATGCATTGTAGGTCTGTATTTCCTGAATGTCTTGTGCTACCCGTTTGGAAATGGAGTCCCCAGAGTATCTAAATATATAAATATACATGTATATATAACTACAGATACACACACAGATACGGTCTGACTATACAAGCACATGTATATAGATTT
Source organism: Elephas maximus indicus (assembly GCF_024166365.1). Classification (NCBI taxonomy): domain Eukaryota; kingdom Metazoa; phylum Chordata; class Mammalia; order Proboscidea; family Elephantidae; genus Elephas; species Elephas maximus. The sequence continues at coordinate 63,907,140 of NC_064833.1, read as the reverse complement.
AGTTAAAATGTCTGTGAAACTAGATTTTACAAACATTTATATATTTATAAACAAATACAGAATAAGAATCTATACAAACACATCAGAGACAGATGAAGAAAACATTTTATCCCATTTGGAAAGAATAAACAGTATATGTATAAAATACATCCATTAAAATGTGATACTTAGGAAACGTTCCCATGCATTCATTTTTAGATTTTTCTATTAACCCCTACTTGGTATTACAGCAGACACAACAATAGCATATTCAAGTAGGCCATTCCTAGCTTCCTCAATCCTGACTATAATTATAAAAAAAAGAATTTAATGTATTATTACAGAAATCTAAAACATACTGCAAAATTTGAAGAGTAATTTCAGTCTTTCAGAATGATTTCAAATTCTTAATATATAAATGAAATGTATACCATATATTTTGGTAAACTAAATATTTTAAAATATTAACTTGCTAAATAATTTTCCTAAGAAAATGAAATTACCACTCAGCTAACGGATTATGTAATTTATAGGTTCCATATTTCTACATCTATGCATTGACAATGAGTGTCTGTGTATATATGTGTATATATATATATAAGCTATTTTTGAATCCCAGAATGAAGTCATATATATATATATATAAGGTAATATACTTTTAAATTCAACACATATAATCAAAAGATTATTTGGTGTTTATGAAAGTTTGTGTATACGTATTTCTTTGCACCATTTAAATAAAATGATATAGTCTTGCTAATTACCAAGCAAAAATTTCTCTTTCTGAAATGGAGAAAAAATTATGAAACACAGAATTATATCAGAAAACAGCAAATAAACTTAATATCATTAAAGATTTAAGAATAATAATATTATTCTTACCGCTTCAGTGTCAACTTTAATTGCTTGCAATTTGCGGTAAATTATTTCAGTCAATTTTTACCTAGAATAGTTTGTTTACTTTCTTATACCCAGTTTCCAAACCTATTCATGTTTCCCATTAATGTAGATTTCTGAAGACAATCCCTCAAAATTTTAAGTGTATATGAGAAAATGACCCTCAGAGAAAAATAAAGTTTAGTATCATTTTATCACTGACTTTCACTATATAGCAATATGTTTCATATTAAAATGTGACAAATGCATTTAAAATATTTAAAATTTATTCTTTCTAAAATTTATTATATTAATTGTATTATTGGTCCATAGAAGTTATAGGGTTATTGGTATAAAAATGGCTTTTAAATGTGTTCATGCCTTTCTGCAAAATTATTCAATATTTCCTATCAAATTAAAATGTATTCTTAATCTGGTAAGTATAGATACAATCTGGTTTCACCCAAGATATAAGTTCTTTTTGCAGCAAAATAAAAGTGAATTAATCCTGATTTTTTTTTTTTTTTGGTGCTGTTTATTATAGAATATATATATTATTTTTAATTCCACAGGTCTCTAAGTTTCTTAAAAGAGCCTTTTTTTTAATTTAATTTACATAAAACCAAAACCAAACCAAACCCACTGCCGTCGAGTCGATTCCAACTCATAGCAATCCAGTGGGACAAAGAAGAACTACCCCATAGGGTTTCCAAGGAGCGCCTGGGGATTCGAACTGCTGGCCTTTGGTTAGCAGGCGTAGCTGTTAACCACCACTACGCCACCAGAGCTTCTAAATTTACCTAATGTCTTGCTTAATGCCTAGTACACAGAAAATTTTTAAAAACATTTTGAGTAAATATTTCGAATAAGTTTACGCTTTAAAAAATATTAGATTCACACAGAATTAAGTGAAAATGTACGCCACAATGGTCAAATTAACTTGATTGTCTTGGTAGCGATTCTCTAGTGCTGTCATAAACCTGTCCTTGTTAGTTGCTATCAAGTCATTCCAACTCATGGGGACCTCAGGTGTGCTCCATAGAGTTTTCAAGACTGACCTTTCAGAAGCAGAATGTCAAGTCTGTCTTCTGAGGAGCCTCCAGGTGGGTTTGAACTGCCAAGCTTTTGGCTAGTAGTCTAGGGCTTAACATTTGTGCCCACCAGCCGCCTTGTCATAAACCTAGGTGAATTAATTAATTTATTCAGTATCTTTGTCAGCTTCTGTGGGAAAGAGAGATGATTTATCTTGGTCATTAAGGTTCATGATGTTGCTGTTGTTGTGTGCTGTCTAGTCAATTCCGACTCATAGCAACCCTATATGACAGAATAGAATTGTCCCATAGAGTTTCGTAGTTTCTAATCTTTACGAGGGAGCCCTGGTGGTGCAGTGGTTAAGACCTTAGCTGCTAACCAAAAGGTCAGCAGTTTGAATCCACCAGCAGCATCTTGGAAATCTTATGGGGCAAGTCTACTCTGTCCTATAGGGTCATTATGAGTCATAATTGACAACAAGTCAATTTGTTTGTTTTTTGTTTTTGTAATCTTTACAGGACTGGACCTCCAGGTCTTTTCTCCAGTGGAGGAGCTGATGAATTCTAATCGTCTACCTTTTAAAAAAACCTTTCAATTAGCAGCTAAGTGCTTAACCATTGTGCCATCAGGGCTCTTTGAGTTTCATGATACAACATCTCATCTACTTTCTTCTAATTAGGACTTCTATTTGAAATGGAACTGAATCATTCCTCAGGCACATCTAACTCATATTTCTCACCAATTCCCAGGTTGCTGGAACATCACCCTTATGGATATCAGTAAAAATTCTCAACTTGTTACTTTAATGCAAGGTTTCTCAACCTTGGCACTATTGACATTTGAATTAGAAAAAAACTTGGTTGTGGGGGGTGTCTTGCACATTATAGGATATTAGCAGTATCCTACACATCACCTATTTGATGTTAGTAGTGCTCCCTTTACCCTAGTGACAACGAAGAATGTCTCTAGACATTACCAGTTACCCACTGGGGGGAGGGGAATAATCACACCCTCCTCCCACCTCCATCCCAGGAGAACCACAAATATTCTGAGCAGATTAAGCTCCTGGTGTTGCTGCAAAAGGCGAAAAGGGAATCCTAAAATTGTTCTGTGGTTTGAATTTGGTAGGTTTTTGGAGTTCTCAGTTAGAAAATCTTGGAATATATCCTATTCATATTCCTTAACATTTTGTTTACTAATTGCCTATAGTACCCTATGTTATACGTAATTGTGTTGTTTAATGCCCTCTTCCCAACTAAATTGCAAGCTCTATGTCATGGTAGACAGTATAACTTTTCTTCATCACTTTATCACAATCTCTACTTTTAATTATATTAGATCCCACTTTTTCTCTGTGTCTGGGTGTGATTGGACAAATGTCCTAAACTTTAAGTTACCAAAGTAGTCATATTCCGTTAATTGAAATTAATTTCTAGTTCACTTTAAATTTCAGCCTCCAACTCAATACAAAGTTGCTCTGCTTTGAACAACTCCTCCTTGTATTAGGAAAGGGTTAGCATGTTCTGACTCTGAGGTGTCTCTTCCCCATGTGTTTCAGATGCATTCTTTTCAGGGTGATGAAAGAAGAATAACACAGGCCTTCTAAGTTCCAGTCCCTTATCCCACTGCCCACTTGTCATTGCTGGGATAAATTTTTGTCCTTGTCCTTGTTCACTGATGCTGTAGGCCTCTGCTCCAGTGGTGGCTCCAAGTAAATATTGGGTGCAATTTTGGGATAGGCTGTATTCAGCACTCTCCAGCCCTCTTTGCACATGAGGAAGTTTTCCATAAAGACAACATACCTTTCCCCGATACTCCGAGAAGCAGACGGCCCCAACTCCTTCTAGGTGTTCAATATCCCTCACTTTACTTGGCAGCCATCTATAAAGCACTGTGGATCCTGGTTCTTAGCTAGCCTACTTTTTTGTTCTTATGGAACCACTAGCTAGGGATTTTGACAACATTTTTAGGACAAAGTGCAAAAGTCCTATACAACATCTTCTATCTGTACATGACTGGCGAGAGTTTGCTTTGTTCCCACAGGATTTACCTGACCAAAAAAAAAAAAAAAAGGTGCTGTTGAGTTGACTCACAGCGACCCTCCAGGACAGAGTAGAACTGCCCCATAGGGTTTCCAAGGCTATCATCTTTAAGGGAGCTGACTTCCACATCTTCAAACTGCTGACCTTTTTGGTTTGAAGCTAAGCACTTAACCCCTGCATCACCCACCAGTGCTCCTTGGATTTACTTTAATCAGGAGCAATTTGTTTCTTGATAGAATCTGATGATGGCAAAAAAGAAAAACTTGAATATTGACTTTGTATCTTCCCTCTCATTTATATAATTAAGAAAAAAATGGGGGGAGGCTCAACTATGTGTGTATTATATATACATATATATAGAGAGAGAGAGGAAGAGAGAGCCCTGGTGGTGCAATGGTTAAGCTCTTGGCTGCTAACGGGAAAAGTCAGTGGTTGAACCCACCTGCCACTCTGAGGGAGAAAAGACTTGTGATCTGCTCCCATAAAGATTACAGCCAAGGAAGCCCTGTCGGACAGTTCCTAGTTCTATAAATACATAAATTTGTTGCCATGGGGTCAATTCCAACTCATAGCAACTCTCTTTCTATATATAATATATATATTTACATATATATATACATATCATCTTTCCCCTTTTCTTTTCCTTCTGTCTTTAGAAGAGTCTGTTTTCCTGTTGCAAGAATGAATTTATTCAATTTTTATCAGTGGTGCAAGATTCATCTATGATCTCAAAATTAAAGTTAAAATTGTAGTTAGAATTTTGTAATTATTGGTTTTAATTTCTGATTTTTTTTAATTTATGTCTTTCTAAAAACACATAGAAAATGTTTATCCACATAGTAGTATTGTAGTTGAGTTTGTAAATAAATAAACTATATCTATAATATGTAAATGTTATTAGTATTTTGCAATTAGAAATTTTGCATATTAGAAAGTCTTTCAGATTACTCCAGTAGACAATGTAAACTTGTCCTCTGAAATTGGCATAGAATTCTTTTAAATATGGCAATGGCCTAATCTAAGACATCCACACTGAGCTGAGAGATTAATTAGAATTACTGATGAAGCATTTATAATCTGGGATGGTGATTAATGCCTCTCAAGAGAAAGAAAGTTTGAAAACAAATAAGATTTAAGTGATTTATTATTTACCAGGATTTTCTGTTTGGTGTTAGAACAGTAATAAAGGATGATCTTATGCTATTCTATGGTATTGTAGTGTAGCACTAGAAGACCCTGGATGGTGCAAACCAAAAGGCTGATGGTTTGAGTACACCCAAAGGTACCTTGGAAGAAAGGCCTATGGATCTATTTTTCAAAAATCGGCCATTGAAAATCATGTGGATTACAAGTCTACTGTGACATACATGGGATCACTATGTGTCAGAGTCAACTCAACAGATTAAATACAGGACTACAAAAAGAAGTTGAATCCAAGATACAACTGTTGGTCTTTACTCGCCTGAAGCCAAAGAAAAAGAAGGAAACCAAAGACTCAAAGAAGAAACTAGTCTACAGGACTAATAGCCTACATGAACTATGGCTTCATATATTCTGAGACCAGAAGAACTAGATGGTGCCCAACTACCACTACTGACTGTTCTGACCAGGGACACAATAAATGGTCCTGGATAGAATGGAAGAAAAATGTAGAATAAAGCTCAAATTCTTAAAAAGGCCAGACTTACTGGATCAGTAGAGAATAGAGGAACCCCCGAGACTATTGCTTTGAGATACCCTTTAAACTCTGTACTGAAACCACTCCCAGAGGTCACTTTCAGTGAGATAACAGATTGGCTCATAAAATAGACAATATCACCTGTGAGTACTATGCTCCTTTAAAATATTATCTGTATGAAACCGAATGGTCAACATTTACCCTAAAGCAAAGATGAGAAGGTAAGGGGGGCAGGGAAGCTAGATTAATGGAAACAGAAGAACCAGGACAGAAATAATGAGAATGTTGATGCATTGTGAAAAATGTAACCAATACCACTGAACAATATGTATAAAAATTATCAAATGGAAACCTAATTTGTTTTCTAAACTTTAACTTTCACCAAAAACAACAAAAAATTACGTCTATTAAAAAAAAAAAAAGGAAATTGGACTGCAAGAAGTTTTAAAATGCTAACATTCTAGGAGCTCTTTTTTTTTTTTTAGAAACTCAGAAAACAGAGGATAAGAAATCACATTTAGCTAATATAGAAAAAAAAAATGGATGTTAGCTACACTGTTATATATACTGTTATTTGTTTGCTGTCAGATTATCATATATTTTTAGAAAGGCATAAATTAAAAAAAAATCAGATATTTAAACCAAAAGTTTTTAAATTACAATTTCACTTTAATTTCAAAATGAAGTCTTCTGGACGAAGTATCCAGGATTTCAGGAGCAATATGAATTTAGAAGTGCTATTTCTTTTTTTTTTTTAATGTTTAAAGGAGATGAAAGTTGGCAATAATAAAAGACATAAAACAAAAGAATGTGTTGGGAAGCTCAAAAAATTTACAACAAAACATTACTGATTTCTTATCTGAATTTGTCTCTGATCCAGCCAATAATGTATAATTTAAAAAAAACAAAACAAAAACCATATATAGTCCTTGGTTTTCTCACCTCAGAGTGTTTTTTATTGGTCATTCCAACTCAGATTTTTATGCAGTGGTGCTGAGAAATGGTAAAGTTAATATTTTAACGTATTTTTCACTTTTATTTCACCTAAACATGTAGTCTATTTTCCCACTTACGTCAATACATTTTATATTCACTATGGAAATCCTTTGCCACTCTAAACTTTTTAGATTCAAGTTTGTACCAAAATTGTAAATAACAAGGCATCAATTATTCTAGGTATCTTTGGATTGAATTAAACTATATAGGGAACAGAAATACAGAGTTTCCTAAAGTTTATTTGATGAGGTATACATATATAAGTTCATAAGCTAATAGTATATAGGTCAATTGAGACTGTTCTGAGCTAATATGGATTATAGTGTGAAAGGTCATATAACTTTCTTTTAAAAAGAAACGCAAGCAATTTTCAATTAGAACACAAATTGTGTTTAAATGAGTTCCTAGTGAAATGTGTATGATCTCTGCCCTTCCCTCATTCAAACATTTTATCTGCAAGTTGAAAGAAGACAGGTGAAATAAATTTACAGAAGGCTTAGCTGAACAGATAGTATGTGTGATGACCAACTGGGGTAGTAGGTGAAATCAAGCATAAAAAATCATAATAGTGATGCATATAAGGGACTTGTAGAATTTTTGTCTGTGGTTCATAAAAGAATAATGTAAGAAGTGATAATTCTTCAATAATCTCCATGGGTTAGGCTATCCTGGAGGTTCTGTGCTCAGCATAGGAAATATATACCTGAATCAGCATATATTTCATGAAGAAAACACCAAGGTTTTGCTGTGTGTGAAACAGATGAAGGAAAGGAAAATGTTTAGTCCAGAGAGAAGAGACTGAAGAGAGGTATGGCAACTTTTGAATTCATATTTAGAAACAGGTATCATGCATAATCTAATGGCTCTAGGAGGTGGAACAAGATTCAATGAACTGTAGTTTTATGAGGGAAGTTTATGGCTCAATACCAAAACTTCTAAGTAGTTAGCATTTCAAAAATTGGGGTGACTCTTGTTAACGGAAATGAGTTTCTTATCATATAAACTTAGTAAGATTACTAAGAAATTTTGTTAAGCTGATTGAGGGCAGCCTGACATTTAAGGTTCCTTCCATTCTTGAAGTTTTATGATTCTGAAAAAGGGGGTAACAATGTTGTTGTTGTTCTTAGTTGCCATTGAGTTGATTCCAACTCACAGTGACTCCATGTATGCAGAGTGGAGCTGCTTGTTTTCAAGTCTGGACCTTTCAGAAGCAGATCGCCAGGATCGTCTTCTGAGGCACCTTTAAGTTGGTTAGAACTGCCAGCCTTTTGGGGGTTTAACTGTTTGTGTCACTCAAGGACTCTGGGACAATACATGATTTTAAATATGTATGCATTCCCTTCATAATTTTGTTTCTACTCTTAATTTTAATCATACATTTAACAAATGTTTATTGAATGTCTATATGCCCTCTATTTTGTGCTGAATAATTGTGAAGAAAAAAATAGTTATGGAGCATGCTCACATGGAGCTTATAGTTAAGATGAAAACAAAAATATTTAAACAATTCCCATAAATAATGAAATCTTATACTAGAAAAAAATTCACCTTATCTTGGGAGCTCATAGTAAGAAAAACTATTTCTTTTTGTGGAAGAATTATCAAGAAAAAGGTTAAATTACCCTAATATTGCAGAAATACAGGCAAGAGTTAAAGTGATAAAAGGGAAAGAATATCCCAGGACAAGGAAGCAGGTTTTATTAATGCATAGCGGTAAGAGAGCATCTGATATGGTCAGATGACCGTATTACAACATCTGGGGGTATAATAAAAGATGAAGCTTTGGAAAAAAGATTATGATTGTAACTCACTAGTGTTCTAAAGAGTTTATCACATGATGAAACTGAAATAATATCTAATATATATATATTGAAGCTTAACAAGTTTTTAAGTATTCTACATGTACATGTACTACTTCTCTTATTTATTACAATAATAATTAAGTAGGCACCATTATTTTACTTTTACAGATGAGAAATTGAGTCACATAAAGATTTAATAGCTTGCTAAGATTTCACAACTATTATGTGTTGGAACTAAGGTTTGAGCCTAGGTAATCTACCACCAGGACATGTGTTTTTAACCATTGTGTCTTTTTGTGCATTACCACCTTAGTAAAACCAACATGAATAATCAGCAGAAGAGGGATTAAAATTGACAAGATTGGAAATAGGAAAAATGGTTAAGATGCTTTTATAATAGTTCAAGAAGCAGCTCATAGCACCTGAACTAAAATCATAAGGATGGTAATAAGGAGCTTCACTTCCAAATGGCAGCATAAGGAGCGTGCACACTTGCTCCCCAGCAAAATATAGCTGTGAAAATTATTAAAAAAAAAAAAAACTATTTAAAATCCCTGGAAATTGTCCTAAGGGCACAGAGCAAATGAGGAAATGTTTATTAAAGAAAATCTACTAAACCTTGATAAAAATAGCAATAGTCAGTGATTATGATCCATTTTATTCCCATTATGTGACTCTGCATTAAGGAAGCTCCATCCCAGGAAGATGTGGACAAGAAAATGGAGTGTACTTATGGTCAACTGACTTTTATCAAGGGTGCCAAGACCACTCAGTGGGGAAAGAATAGTCTCTTAAACAAACAGTGCAGGGGCACTGGATATCCACATGCAAAAGAATGAAGTTGGGACTCTCACTTCAAACCATACACAATATTTAACTCAAAATACATCAGACATTTAAATATAGTGGCTAAAACCATAAAACTCTTATAAGACAGTGTAGGCTTGAATCCTCATGACATTGGATTAAGCAATAGTTTCTTAGCCATGACATCAAAAGCACAGGCAAGAAGAAAACAACTTGACGTACTGGACTTCATTAAGATTAAAGATATTTCTCTTTAAAAATACACCATCTAGAGAGTGAAAAATCAGCCCATATAATGTGAGAAAAGTTTTGCAAATTATATATTAGATAAGAAAATTTAATCTAGAAACAACACACAGACAAAAAATAAATACATACATATATGTTGTTGTGTTGTCGTTAGGTGCTTTTGAGTTATTTCCAACTCATAACGACCCTAGGTACAACAGAATGAAATAATGCCTGCTCCTGCACCATCCTCACAATCATTGTTATGGTGGTGCCCATTGTTGTAACCACTGTGTCAATCCATCTTGTTGAGGGTCTTCCTCTTTTTCACTGGCCGTCCACTTTACCAAGCATGATGTCCTCCTCCAGGGACTGGTCTTCCTGATAACATGTCCAAAGTATGTGAGACAAAGTTTTGCTGTCTTTGCTTCTGAGCAATATTCTGGCTATACTTCTTCCTAGACAGAAGTTGTTTGTTCTTCTGGCAGAACATGCTGAAGTGAGCATATGTGTATGTATATATATATATGTATGTGTACATGTGCGTATGTGTATGTGTACATGTGCGTATGTGTATGTGTGTACATGTATGTGTACATGTGTGTATGTGTATATACACACATATATAGAAACTCTGGTGGCATAGTGGTTAAATGCTACAGCTGCTAACCAAAAGATCAGCCGTTCAAATCCACCAGGCTCTCCTTGGAAACTATGGGGCTGTCCTACTCTGACCTATATGGTCACTATAAGTTGGAATTGACTCAATGGCAACGAGTTTATATATACATACATATATATATATATAAAACTAAAAAAAACAAACTCAGTGCCATCGAGATATATATATATATATATATATATATATATATATATATATATATATATTCTTACTACTCAACTTACAAATAGCCTAATTAAAAAATTGGGATATGATCTGAATACACATTTATTCAAAAATGATAAACAAATGCCCATGAGCACATGAAAAGTTGTTCAACACAATTCAAAACCAAACTCATCGCTATCAAGTCAATTCCAACTCATAACCACTCTATGGGACAGAGTAGAACTGCCCGATGAGTTTTCCAAGCCTATACATCTTTAGGGAAGCAGACTGCCACATCTTTCTCCCATCAAGTGGTTTGTGGGTTCGAATCACTGCCCTTTTGGTTAGCAGGTAAGTGCTTAGCCACTATGCAACAAGGGCTCAAAACTACAATAAGCCCACTCCTAGGTAAAAAAAAAAAAAAAAAAATTTTTTTTTTTTTAGGTATACACCTTAAAGATCTAAGAGCAGTGACACGAAGAGACATATGCACACCTATGTTAATTGCCACATTAGTCACAATAGCAAAAAGATGGAAACAGCCTAAGTGCTCAATGGATGAATGGATAAACAAAATGTGGTATAGGCATACAACGGGATACTATGCAGCTATAAAGAACAATGACAAGTTCATGAAACATCTTATAACATGGATGAATCTGGAGGACATTATGCTGAGAGAAATAAATCAAAAAAGGACATATATTCTATGATCCCACTTTTACAAAAAGACAAAATAGGTATGCACAGAAATCAATGTTCTTTGGTGGTTACTAGGGGTGGGAGAGGAATAACTCTCTAGAAAGTAGACACTTGTTATTTTTGATGATGGGAAAGGTAATATCGAATGTGGGTGAAGTGTGCACAACTTGACCAAGGCTAATGATGACACTAATAAAGGATGTTACTGGTGAATGCTATAACATACGCAATTTTGCAACTGCTTTTGGAAACCCTGGTGGCATAGTGGTTAAGAGCTACGGCTGCTAACCAAAAGGTTGGCAGTTCAAATCCACCAGGTGCTCCTTAGAAGCTGTATGCGGCAGTTCTACTGTGTCCTATAGGGTCGCTATGAGTCGGAATCAACTCAATGACAGCAGGTTTTTCGTTTATGGGAAGGCATACACATATACATGTTTGTGTGTGCTGCATATATATTCATATATATATAATAAAGCACATGAGGGCATTGTCACAGATACCTCCCAGACATAACCAAATACCTTGCAGGATTGATTTATTGGGTCTGAAGTCTTAGGACCACAGTCTGGTGGGACAACTCAATCCATAAAATTAGCACAACATAGTCCATAAAATTTATGTTCTACATCCTAGTTTGGTAAGTACCTTCTGGGGTCTTAAAAGCTTGCAAGCGGCCATCTAAGACACAATTATTGGTCTCTACTTGTCTGGAGGAAAAGAAAAAGAAGAAAACCAAAGACTCAAAGAAGAAACTAGTCTACAGGACTAATTGCCTATAGAAACCACAGCTTCATGTATTCTGAGACCAGAATAACTACCTGGTGCCCAGCCATCACTACCAATTATTTTGACCAGGGACACGATAGATGGTCCCATACAAAATGGCAGAAATTTGCAGAATAAAACTCAAATTCTTTTAAAAGGCCAGACTTAATGGACTGGTAGAGACTAGAGGAACACCTGAGACTATTGCCCTGAGATACCCTTTAAATTCTGAACTGAAACTACTCCTGGAGATCACTTGTCAACTAAATAACAGATTGACTTATAAAATAAATGGTATCACCCATGAGTACTGTGCCCCTTTAAAAAAAATTAAAAATCTTCTATATGAGACCCAGATGAGCCTTGGTGACTCAGTGGTTAAACTGTTTGGCTGCTAACCAAAATGTTGGTGGTTTGAACCCACCAACAGCTCCATGGGAGAAAGATGTGGCAGTTTAGTTCCATAAAGATTCACAGCCTTGGAAACCCTGTGGAGGAAGTTCTACCCTGTCCTGTGGGGCCTCTATGAGTCAAAATCGACTTGATTGCAACGAGTTTAGTTTTGGTTATATGAGACCAAACAGTTAACATTTACCCTAAAGTGAAGAGGAGAACATTGGGTGGAATGGGCAGGGAAGCTAGATTAATGGAATTGGAACAATCATAATGAAAATAGTGACACAATGTAGAAAATGTAACCAATGTCAATGAATCATATGTACAGAAATTATTAAATAGGAACCTAATTTGCTGTGTAAACTTTCACCAAAACACAATTATATATATATATATATATATATATCACAATAAGATCCCACTTCGTATCCACTAGGAATGGAAATAATTAAAAAAAAAAAAAAAAAGGCAATAACAAGTGCTGGCAAGGATGTGAAGAAATGTGAATTGTAACACATTATTAATGAGAATGTAAAATAATTCAGATATTTTGGAATATAGTTTGGCATTTCCTCGAAAAGCTAAACTTAAAGTTACCATATGACTGAACAATTCTACCGCTAGATATATACAGGCCCCCCCCCCGAAAAGAAAAGAAAACATACGTCCAGACCAAAACTTGTACAGGAATGGTCACAGCAGCAATGCTCATAATAGCCACATAGTGAAAGCAACCCAAATGCCCATCAACTGATGGATAGATAAATAAAATGTTGGATATCTATACAATGGAACACCATTGAACAATAAAAAGAGTGAAGTACTGACAGAAGCCAAAGCATGGATGAACCTTGAAAAGATTATGTTAAATTAAATAAGGCAATAACATAAGATCATTTGTCACATGATTCCATTTATAGAAATGTCCAGAATGGACACATCAATAAAGAAAGAGAAACAGAACAAACAAATCTGCCTTGAAAGATGTACAGCCAGAATGCTCCTTAGCAACAAGGATGGCGAGACTTTGTCTCATGCACTTTGGACATATTATCAGTAGGGATCAGTCCCTGGAGACGGACATTATGCTTGGTAGAGAGTCAGCAGAAAAGACGAAGGTCCTCAACAAGATGGATTGACACAGTGGCTGCAAAGATGAGCTCAAGTGTAACTACGATTGTGAGGAAGGCGCAGGACTGGGCAGTGTTTCTTTCTGTTGTACATAGGGTAACTATGTGTTGGAACCGACTAGACTGCACCTAACAACAACAGCAACATAGAGAAGAGAGTAGATTAGTGGTTGGATAGGGATAAGATGAACACAGGCATAGATTATAAATTACACAGAACCGGTAAGAAATTGGAAGAATTCTGGTATTTCTCCTCAGATCCAGGCTTGTCATCATATGAATAAGGGACCAATTAAACTTGATAAGCAACACCGGAGAGGAGCAAGTGTGAGGTTTATGTTAAAAGTGATACATTCAGCTTTCCAATCTTTGAGTTAAAAAAACCTGTCAGAAAAGTAAATGCAAGTTTCTTAGGGCCTAGGACCAAAGTCTAATCCAACAGCATTGGAATCAGCTGGGGACTTCTTAGAAAGGTAGACTCTCAGCCCCCTTTCCAGAACTGCTAAGAAAGAATCTGCATTTTAGGAAGATCTCCAGATGATTGATATGCGTATTAAAGTTTGGTAGGCACTGACCTAGAAGATTGTTAGATGTACAGGTACAGAGCTCAGTAGGAAATCTTGGGTTGGAGATAAGGTCATGGATTTCAATGTCATATATCATTAATGAAACCATGCTTAGGAATTGAAATTCCACTCATTCCATTATGCTGAAAGATTGCACACGGCACTAAACTTTTTTTTTTTTTTTTTAATATTTGCCTTGCAAATATTATAAAGTTCTAAAAAGCCAACTTCAATTCAAGTGAATATAATACTATTTTGGGGGGGGGTTGTTTATGTTTTGTTTGTTTCTGTCCCCTGGGATATATGTCACACCATATTTAAGCAAACTTATCTACTGTAACTGCACAATGACTACTCTATAGTATTATCTATCATAAGTCAAAAAGAAGATAATTGAAATCTCTATCATTGAGCAATTTGAATAAACTGGAGTACTTAAAAACTCTTTTTCTATAAACTCAATTTTCTATGATTTATATATTACAGACATTATAATATGTATTATAGACTACATAATATCTATAATATATGTAATAGGTATAATGTTATAGATATAAAATATAAATTTCTTATACATTATAATAAGTTAGAAAATGTTACACTTGGATAATTCACACAGAAAATGAATGCTCAGAAAATTTGTAATGTGTATAAACATAACTTTTCTACTGGTATAGATTTTAGCATCAACTATTCTCTTTTTCTTTTATTCTCTTCTATAAATAATTTGCTCCAGTGTGGTTTCACCCTTATATAGCCAATTTGTCAACCAGGACCCCATACTGGGCAGATGCGGTTAAAAGCTGTGTCTAAACTTGTCTACCTTGTACTTTTCAGTTTGGTTCCAACGTTTTAACTCAGGATGCTCACTCTGCCCTGAACAGTGTGAGTGCATTTAATTACAGTCTGACATGTGTATTTGTGAGAAACAAAAGGTTGTGAACTGAGGGTGATGATTAACTGTACTACTGGATAATTGCTTAAACTACTACTTATATTATGCTTTATTATCTCTTTTGAACAAAGTGATTATTGGCCTTTTGTGTAGTGATTATACAATGTAAGTGCAATCTTGCTGTTTTAACTCATGTGAGAGTTTATGTTTAATGTACCTCCATTCAAATAAAAGAGGGGTGCAGCTTTAGGTATTTTTTCATGGGTTCAGAACCCTCCTGGGAACAGTCCAACCACCGGTTGGATTTCTCTGCTCAGAAAATGCAACATCTCTGATCTTCTGAAAGAAACCAAAAACATGACGATACAGCATTCAGGAGGGAGATAAAACGCAGTCATCTCTTTTGTAGCATAGACCACAAGTGGCAAACACCTCCCGTGTTATGATTTAGTGAAAAAGTTTAATTTTTTTATTACAAAGACAGGAATTATGAGCCATGAACTTTATTCACATGTGCAAATATAGGATAATTACTCACAGATAGTTATTGAGTTTATTAGATCAGAAAAACATTCATATTTCAATCCTTTCAAAGTTTTAAACTATGTTCAGGTAATTATCTGACTCACAACTTTAAAAAAAAAAAATGCTTCTCCAAATGCTCTCATCTCTCAATCTCACACATTCTCAGGTCATTTTCTGATCCCATTGCATTTGGTGGATTTTGCTACACTAAAAAAATTGGCATAATTTCCATGAGAAGAACTGCCTCTAATAAAAATCAGAGAACATATTATTTTAGTGGTTTCTTGATGCATCATTAATAAGCAAGAAACTGCACATATGTAAAATGGACGATTTGACACATTCTTAAATATAGAGGCATCCCTCAAACAACACCACAATCATGAGAGTGAACATATCATTCATCCTCCAAAGTTTCCATGTGTCCCTTTCCAATCTCTCTCTCCTTCCCTTCTTGGAAATCTTCATTCGACCCTCAGACCACTGCTGCTGTTTTCTGTCACTATAGGTTAGTTTCCATTTCCCCCGTAGAGTTTTATATAAATGGAATCATAAAATATATAATCTGCTTTGTCTGACTACTTTCACTCAACATAATTATTTTGAGATTCATACATGTTGTTATGTGTATCAATTATCTGTTCCTTTTAATTGCTGAGCCCATGGTATGGTTATACCATAATTTGTTTCTCCACTTGCCTGTTGATGAGACATTTGAGTTGTTTACAGCTTTCAGCTATTACAAATAAAACTTTTATGAATATATGTGTACAAGTCTTATTTGGCTGAAGGCTTTTTCCTGTGTAAATCCCTAGGATTAAAATGGCGGTATCATGAACCTAAGAAAACCGACCCGATTGCCGTCGAGTCAATTCTGACTTATAGCAACACTATAGGACAGAGAACTGCCCCATAAGGTTTCCAAGGAGCACCTGGTGGATTTGAACTGCCAGCCTCTTGGTTAGCAGCCATAGCACTTAACCACTATGCCACCAGGGCTTCCAGGTGTTACCATAGGGAAGATATATGTTCTATTATTTTTAAAGAACCAACAGCCTCTGTTCCAAAGTGGATGTACCATTTTTCATTCATAGTATTTGTCTGTAAGAGTTCCAGCTTTTTCACATCATTGCCAACACTTGGCATGGCCAGTCTTTTTAATATTAGTCATTCTAATAGATGTGTAGTGGTATTACATTGTAGCTTTAATATGCGTTTCCATAATGACTAATGATGTTGAACATCTTCCCCTGTGCTTATCTGCCATTTGTTTATACTTGTTGGTGTAGTGTCTGTTCAAATATTTTCATTTTAATCTTAGATTTTTCAAAGATTTCCATTATCAGGTTGAGAAAATCCCATCTAGTCGTAGTTACATTTTTTTTTCTTCTGTAAGTAATGGTTGTTGGATTTTGTCAAATGTTTTACTGAAATAATTAATGATGTGTTTTTCTTTTTTAGTATATTAATGTGATAAATTCCATTAACCGATTTTTATTGAGTTGAAATTCACACAATATTGAATTAACCATTGAACAAATCATTGGCACTTTGTACATTCAAAATGTTGTGCAAAAGCCATCTCTATCTAATTCCAAAGCATTTTCATCACCCCAAAGGAAACTCCGAACCCATTAAGCCTTTATGACCCATTTATTCCTCCCCCTATCCCCTAGCAATCACCAATAACATACTTTTTGTTTTCATGTAAATGGAAACATACACCATGTGACATTTTGTATCTGGATTCTTTCACTTAAAGTAATATTTTTGAGGTTCATCCATTTTGTAGCATGTATCAGTGCACCCTTCCTTTTTAATGGCTGAATAGTCCATTTTGTGGAGCCCTGTTGATACACTGGTTAAGAGCTCAGCTACTGACCAAAATATCAGCAGTTTGAATCCACCAGCCACTCCTTGGAAACCCTATGGGGCAGTTCTACTCTATCCCACAGGGTCACTATGAGTCAGAATGTTACTCTACTGCAAATTTTTTTTTTTTTTTGCTCTAGTTCTTTTTATATGTGATGGAAATCTTTGAAAAGTCTAAGATTAACATGAAAATATTTGAACAAACACTACACCAACAAATATAAACAAATAGCACATAAGCAGAGGGAAAGATGTTCAACATCATTTGTTTATTCATTCATCAGTTTAACTATTTGGGTTGTTTCTACCTTTTACTTATTGTGAATAGTGCTTTTATTAATCTTTGCATCTAATCATCTGTTTGAAAGCTTGTTCAGAATTCTTTTTGGATGTTTACCTAGGATTGAAACTGCTGGGTTATATACTAAATTGATGTTTAATTTCTTGAGGAGCAACCAATTTGTTTTCCACAGTGACACTGTCATTTGTCATTTCTACCAGCAATGTATGAGCATTTCAGTTTCTCCAAAATCACTAGCACTTGTTACTTTCCTTTTTTTTTTTTTTTTTGTAATTTAGCCATTGTAGTCGGCATGAAGCTGTCTCTCACACGGTTATGATTTGTATTTCCCTAATGAATAACAATGTTGACAATCTTTTCATGTGCTTATTGGCCATTTGTATATCTTTTTTGAAGAAATATGTATTCTATTCTTTTGTCCATTTTTTAATTGAGTTGTCTTTTTGTTGTTGAGTAGTTAGAGTTCATCATATATTTTGGACTTTTATCAGATATATGATTTGTAAATATTTTCTTATTCTCTTGGTTGTCTTTTCACTTGCTTGATAAAGTTCTTTGATGCACAAAAGTTTTTAATTTTAATAAAGTTCAATCATTTTTTTCTTTTGCTCCTTGTCCATTTTGTTTCATATTTAAGAATCCATTTTTGAGTCCTAAATCACGAAGACTTATTCCTTATCACAGGTGGAATGATTTCAGTCTTTTACCATTGAATATGATGTCAGCTGTGGGTCTTACATAAATGTCCTGCATCATACTGAGGAAGTTCCATTGTATTCCTACTTTTCTGAGGCTGTTTATAATGAAAGGCTACTGGAAATTTTTCAAATGCTTTTTTTTTTTTGTATCAGAATGATCATGTGTTTTCTTTTTTCTCCCTTTTTTCTATTAATGCTATGCATTACATTGATTGATTTTCTTGAACCACTCTAGCATTCCTGGGACAAAATCCAATTGGTCACAGTGTATTATTCTTTGAATGTACCGCTGGGTTTAGTTTTCAGCTTCCACTGAGTCTCAAGGTCCTCCACAGGTGAGAGATTAGGACCTTGTCAGGTCTTTCCCGGGCATTTGCATTTTCTGGTCATCCTCTTATTTTTTCTCACAAGGTGTCACTGTTTCAGACAGCTGCAATGTTAAACAATTACTTCTGAATTTTATTTTATTTTATTTGTTTTACTAAATGCCCTGGGAATGGGACTTTTCTTTGTGAGCAAACTCTGAGTCAGAACAAGCCCTTTAAAACAAGAGGCTTATCAAGGGAGCTGCTAAAAAGGAAAAACAGTAATATTTCTCTAGGAATGGTTCTTTTTGGGGGATTTCCAAACCCATTATTTGCTCCTCCAATGGCTGCTAGGACACTGGTTTTCACAGCTACCATGGCTGTGAGGCTGCCCATTTTCAAGGCTACCTCACAGTGCAGAGAGAGATGTGGAACAAGTTAAACTATTTAAAGTCACCGTTCTTACCAATATTCAGTGGCTTTTTTGAATAAATTTACATTAGGTTGTAAGTCTTTGGTTAATTTTCAGAGTTCTAAAAGTTTTTATTTTGGCAATTTTTTCCTGGGTTGTCAGCTTTTATGGAGAAGTAGATTTTCAGATTTTTTTTTTTTTTTTACTCCACCATTCTGGAAGTGATTTCTTGCATTCATTTTGAAATATATTTTCATGATTTATACAAGCCTACAACAATATATATTTTCTCTTTTTCTTTCAGTACTTTAAAGATATTGCTCTCTCCAGGAATAAATATTCTGCCAACATAATGTCTGCTCATCTGTAAATACTGTGTCTATTTTCTGAAGTTGCTTCTAAGATTTTCTCCCTATCACTAGCTTGGGCAGTTTAATCGTGATAATTAGTGTGCTTTTTGTAATATAGTGTTTGTGTCTATTTAGCTTCTTTGAACTAGGTATATATAGATTTCACCAAATTTGAATATATTTCTCCCATAATTCCTTGAACTATTTTAAGCTCCTCCTTCTGCCAGCACAGTTCACAGAGACACTTTTTATTTATTTTTGTTCTTCTTTCTGTCTAATTTTGTTTAGTTAATATTGTTGAATCTTCAAGTTCTCTGATGATGATTGCTATTATTATTGTAGAGTATCTGCTGTTAGAGGGTCCCCAGGTGGCATAAAAATGTTTGCATTTGGCTGATAACCGAAAGGTTGGCAATTGAAACCCAATCAGTGACATCATGGAAGAAAAGTCCTGAAAATCTCCTCCCGTTAAGATTACAGCCAAGAAAAACCTATGGAGGAATACTACTTTATTAATACATTAGGTTGGCATGAGTTGAAATCAATTTGATGGTGTAAGACAACACTCTGTTGTTAAATCCATTTAAAAACCAAAAACAAACAAACAAACCCACTGCCATTGAGTAGATTCTGACTCATAGTGACCCTATAGGACAGAGTAGAACTGCCCCATGAAGTTCCCAAGGAGTGCCTGGTGGATTCTAACTGCTGACCTTTTGGTTAGCAGTCGTAGCTCTTAACCACTACATCACCAGGGTTTCCTAAATCCATTTAGTATGTTCTATATCTCAAGCACTGTAGTTTTCATCTTCTAGAAGTTTGCTTTGTGCCGTTTTTTATAATTTCTACATATAAATTTTATATATTATATCTTCCAACCACAATAACTGGTAGCAGTGTCCTTGTCTGTTAATAAAACATTTAAGTCAGAGTTGGGTCAATTTTGATTGATTTTTTTTTTTTTCCTGAATAAGGATTGCATCATCTTGCTATATTATCTTGCTTCTTGAGTGCCTAGTAATCTCTATTGTATGCCAGACATTGTGAAATTTTACCTGTTTGGGTGCTGGATATATATGTATATATACCAAACCCATTACAGTGGAGTCCATTTTGACTCATAGCTACCAAAAGGTCAGCAGTCTGAATCCATCAGCCATCTACTTCCAAATTTTTGGAAGTAGATCTCCAGGCCTATGTTTCCAGTCAATCATAGCCTGGAAACTCCACTGAAACTTGTTCAGTATCATAGCAACACACAAAATTCCACTGACAGATGGTTGGTAGCTGCGCAGGAGACACAAGACTCCCATATGGGAGGTAAAAATAGCACTGAACCGAATGAAGAACACCAAGGTCACAAGGTAATTATGAGCCCAAGAGACAGAAAGAGCCACATGAACTAGAGACTTACATCATCCTGAGACCAGAAGAACTACATGGTGCCCAGCCACAACCGATGACTGCCCTGACAGGGAGTACAATAGAGAACCCCTGAGGGAGCCAGAGAACAGGGGGATGCAGACTCCAAATTCTCATAAAAAGACCAGACTTAATAGTCTGACTAAGACTAGAAGAATCCCAGTGGTCATGGTCCCCAAACCTTCTGTTGGCCCAGGACAGGAACCATTCCAGAAGACAACTCATCAGACGTGGACTGGACTGGACAATGGGTTAGAGAGAAATGCTGATGAGAAGTGAGCTGCTTGTATCAGGAGGACACTTGAGACTATGTTGGTATCTCTTGTATAGAGGGGAGATGGGAGGGTAGAAAAAAAAAAGAGGGGGTTAGAAACTGGCAAAATGGTCATGAAAGGAGAGACTGGAAGGAGGGAGCAGGTTGACTCATTAGGGGGAGAGTAAGTGGGAGTATGGAGTAAGGTGTATATAAGTTTATATGTGAAAGAATGACTTGATTTGTAAACTTTCACTTAAAGCACAATAAAAATTATTTAAAAAACAAAAACACTGAACCACCAATAAATCAAAAAGCCAAACCCCCTACCATCGTGTCAATAGTGACCCTATAGGACAGAGAAGAACTGCACGATAGAGTTTCCAAGGAGTGCCTGGCAGATTCGAACTGCCAACCTCTTGGTTAGCAGCCATAGCACTTAACCACTACACCACCAGGGTTTCCGAACCACCAATAGTCATTGCAAATTTCTAGAATGTATCATGTATTTTTCCTGTAATTCAGATCACACATGAAAATATGTTTTGGCATTTTAGTTCTCTGATTGCTGCAGAATATATAATATAGAAGTTAAAGGAACGTTTCTAGGTTAACTTTATTAGCATGGACTCCATTTTTCTGATTCTGATTGTCTTAGTTATCTAGTGCTTCTATAACAGCACTACAAGCCGGTGGCTTTAACAAACAGAAATTTATTTTCTCACAGATTAGTAGGCTAGAAGTCCAAAATCAAGGTGCTGATTCCAGGGTAAGGCTTTACCTCTCTGGAGGCTCTACAGGAAGGTCTTGTCTCTTTTGAGCTTCTGTTCCTGGGCCATCTTCATGTGGGTTAGCATCTCTCTTCCCCCATCACTGTTTCTTTTGTTTGCTTGTTTGATCTTTTTATGTTTCAAAAGAGAGTGACTCAAGATACACCCTAACCCTGCTTCATTAACATAATAAATATAAACAAATCCTCACTGACATACTTAATTCTGCCTCATTAACATAACAAATACAAACTACTCATAAATGGAATTATAGCCACAGACAGAGGTTAGGATTACAATTTAGGGAGACACAGTTCAATACGTCATACTGATGCAGTTCGTCATACTGATGCAGTTTACCTTGCAGAACTCTATAACAAACTTGCCTATGATATTATGGATTTATAAACAGAATATGACTTGGCTATCTCATATTCTGGGTCAAAAATTACTGTTTCAAAAAGTTTTGGTAAAATTTGAATTTTTTTTTCTTTTATTAAAAATAAGATATTGAATTTCTTTTATGTTTCTTAGACAAATTAAATTTGGCTTCATAGGTTTTTTTGTTTATGTCATTCTAAACATATCGATTTTAACTTAAAATAGTACCCCTTTAAATCATGCTGATGAGGTTAAAATAAGTAAATAGCAAGCAATTCATTATATTCCCCAATACGCTTATGACATATTAGAAGATGATGCTAATTTTCTTCTAGCAACTAGGGAAAATCTGAAAATGGAATAAAACGGTTACCTGTATCCCTGAAGAAATTGATATTCCTACACATTTTGTCCAGGCAACCAGTGAGCATAAGCGATCTTGTTCATGATTTAGAGAGCTAATCTTCCAGACTTTAAAAACGCTGCTCTGATCAATGTAAAGCTAGACTTCAATTCTGGCTTTATCACTTACAAACTCTTTGACTTAGGCAAAATTTAAACTCCCTAAGCCTTAACTTTCTCATGTATTAAGTAGGAACTATAATAGAATGTAACCTAATAATAATTTGAACATTAAATAAGATACCATGTACAAAATACTCAGAATTCTAATTAGCCCACTAAATGCTCAGTAAATGTTAGCCATTAGTATTCAGCTGATGGATATTTTTAGCTGTTTCTTTTTATTCTCAGTCATGCCACATCAGCAAAAGACGGTCATGAAAGCTTAACTCCATCCATGTCATTAAACTTGACTCTACTTTGAGGAGGCAGTTCTTCCCTAGCCACACTCTGAGTGACTTCCAATCTGAGGGGCGTATCTTCCAGCATTATATCAGACAATAACCCACTGCTATTGTTATGGATTGAATTCTGTCCCTGAAAAAATGTTAGTCACCTACCTGGGCCATGATCTCCAGTATGGTGTGACTGTCCACCATTTTGTCATCCGACGTGATTTTCCTATGTATTGTAAATCCTGCCTCTGTGATGTTAATGAGGCAAGACTAGTGGCAGTTATACTAATGAGGCAGAACTCAATCTACCAGATTAGGTCGTATCTTGTGTCAGTCTCTTTTGAGAAAAAAAGGAGAGAAGCAAGCAGAGGTCACATGACAAAATTTTGCCAGGCCAACAGCTCATTCATTGGAAATACCTATCTTCAACAACATAAACAATAAGTACGGATCTAACTGAAAGGAATACACAGGAATCAAATCAACTTGTTGTTAAGTGCTGTCAAGTCGGTATTCAATTTATTTTAATGGCCCTACGTTTAGATCAAGCTGTTCATTGATAGAAAAACAACATTTGTTACTTTCGTGTGGCAAAAGTTCGTCCTGACCCTAGCACATGGTTAGAGACTCCTTAAGTGACAAGTTTGGGTTTAGAATTTGAACAGATCCCAAGCTAACATAATCTGGAAGACTAAAATTCCGTTCCTATAACGTGCATTTTTGACTATTTAAATGTAAATTAGAATAATTTGAAAATCAGTTCCTCAGTCATACTAGGTACATTTCGAGTATGAAGTACTCACCTGTGGCTAGTGACTACCATACTGGATAACGTTAACACAGAACGTTTCATCATTGCTGACAGTTCTATTAAAGAGTGTTGTTATAAACGCACATTTGCAGATGATATTGGACAAACATCCATAGAGTTTTATTCTATTTACAAATCCCTACTACACCTTCAAGTCTAAGAAATGGGGAAGGGAATTCTGCACAAAATTTTTAGCTCTGCTGGGAATTTGTCAAGTTTAATTTTTGTGAGACAGATGTGATGATACCTGCCTCATTCTTTATTCTGAGGTATATAACAGCGTAAACAAAATTATGAAATATATTTAGACAGACAAAGTTGCATATTTGTATCTTATTTTTTAACGTTTAATTCTATCTTGCAAGGATAATTTTATCTTAATACTTAGATGCAGTCAAATTGTCATATATCATTTTAATGTTAGACAGATCAGAGCATTTACTTATTAGGGATTTCTACAGATAAGACAACTCAGAAAATTAAAGATAGTAACATGCTAAGTATGGCATTTGTATGATCAATATTTCCTGACCCAAAAAAAAAAATCAAATGTCAATGAAATGCTCCACTGGACATTTTAACCTATTTTTATATCTTTAGGAACATTTAATTCATTGAGTTGTTCACCTGACATTTTTACAGATTGCTTTGATTGTAAAAACGTCATTTTAAAATGACGTTTTTACACTGTCTGGGTCTTAAAAACATCAAATGGGGGATAATTCTTCATTTGCAGTTATTAAACAAGGCTATAATCATAAAAATGTCATTTTAAGATAATTCTTCATGTGACCTTTTTTTACACTTAGCTGCTCTTTTATTTTTTCCCTTAAAAAATTGATATTAGAAATGGAAGTTAATAGAATTTTAAGACTGCACTTAAAAATTCAAATCAGAATTTCACTGCTGGTGTTGCTATAGTCCTCAGGGAATGGTTTTACTACCTAGTTCCTACCCATTACAATTCTGGGTATTACTGGTGGAGTGTGTGTGTATGTTGTACATGTGCACAGAAACACACGTCTGTGAACCAACAGTAATATGCAACCATGCTTACTTGAATCTCCTCACAAATAATCTATGGCTCTTCATAGCTTTCAGCTCTATTCAAATTCTGTAATACATAACTCTCTATGGGTGACTCACACAATAGCTGTTTTCTTTCAGTTAATGTGACTGTGAATACAGCTTTGGAGTCATGAAATTGTGGCAACTGCTTGGAGACAGGATAGATACACTCTATACATCTCTGCATCTTAACTTTTATTTTGTTCATATACATGCTTGAAGAGAAGACAGAAAAAATGGTGCTCAATATTTGTGTTTATTCAATGCCTTTTGAGTGTGCAATACATATACTCATGTTTTAGGTGAATTAAAGATTAATAATAATAATAATTTTGAATACATATTTTGTGCCATGCATTATATTGATTTTACTAATATATATATATATATATTTACTTCTCAGAACAAACCTGTGAGGGAAGTATTGTTAGTTTATGACTAAAAACAATAGGACACGAATTTGAAACCAGGCAGGTAGAACCACCAAGATACATTAACTCTCAGGGTTTTTCTCAAATGATAGTTAGAAACAAAACAAACCAGTTGCTGCCCAGTTGATTTCGACTCAGAGCAATCCCATGTGTGTCAGACCAGATCTGTGCTCCACAGGGTTTCCAATCGCTTATTTTTCAGTAGTAGATCAACAGGTTTTCTTCTGAGGCACCTCTACGTAGACTCAAACCAGTAAACTTTTGGTTAATGGACAAGTACTTAATGATTTGCACTACCCACTACCCAGGGAATCCAATAGTACTTGCAAATGGTAACATGAACCTTTCTTCATGCTTACTTTCATTGGGTAAATCACTGGGCAAATATTTAATAATTACTACTACGTGTTTAGTTTTGTGAAGAGGATAACCGAAAGAATCAAGCCATGGTGACCACATATAAAAGCGCCTGTTTTAAATGAGTAGATGAAATGAAACAAAATGAATATCTTACAGTTACATTTTCAAGCAGGGAAATATATGTTTAATTACTGTTGTAAACAGAAGAAAAAAAACTCAGAATGAATGTGTTAATTTGTTTATTAATTCATTTACTCTGTCAAAAACTGTGTATTGAGTGTTTTAGAAGTAAAGGGATACTTTGTTAGGCTTGAATATACCCTGGGAAGCTTAGACAAAGCTCTGTCTTGCAGGAATCCAGCTGTGCACAAAAAGAGTTAAAGGCAAATCAGGAATTGGAAGAATTTGAATGTCAATAACTTGCAGGCAATGGAGACTTTTGGGAGATATTATAGCAGGTTATTGGCTTCAGCAAAGGACATTCTGAGAAAGTGTTACCTGAAAGCATCTTGCTTCCCCTTCCTGCCATTTCGCCTATGAAATATTATCCAGTTGCGAGCCAACCAGACACTGGGGCCAGAGGCAGCTAGTGTATAGCGAATACATGTTAGATGTTGATTGTGGATTTTCTCTACTCTGAGACCTCAGAGTGTCTGGAAACTACCAAAGCCTAGGAGCCCAGGAGGAATGATCTGCCAGTGATAAAATCTGCTGAGATTTTGGCCTATAAACAGCACTGGACCCTCCAATGGATGGCTGATACATGCTATCTTGACTGTACTGAGCTTTTCCACTTTCCAGGGAATTAAGGAGGAGAAAAAAATATGAATTGAGTTTTCCACCTCAGACTAATTGAGTTAGTCTGAGAGAAGCCCAAAAGCCTCTTCCTGGCATGCGAAGAGGGCACTAAAGACCAGCTCTTAAACCACCAACCCACAATATGTAGGCCACCCTAGCTTCCCCTATCCTTGGCAGGGATTTCCTTTAAAATTATAGAACCAAAAAGAGGATGTATTTTAAGCTAAAAAGTCATTAGAAAAAAATTGAAAGAGAAGAATGTCATCATTGAGATTCATGCTCATAGATAGCCCAGTTGACCAATTTAAAGAAGCAAACAATGCATGAGACTCAGTCTACACTAAAGAAACAACTCAATTTTCAGACTGAATGGGTTTAGCAAATTTCATAGGTATTGACGGGAAAAAAACACATTCTCAGGCATTTAATGGTAAAATTCCTGAACCTAAAGGAGTAAAAGCAAAAACAAAACAAAACAAAACACAAGCTTCTAAACTGAAAGAAAAATAAATTATCTAAGAAAAAGAATTAGATCAGCATAGAAGTTCTCAGCTGCATCTGCAACTCTTTAGGCTTGAAGATGGTGGGATACCATTTATAGGCTATTGAGGGAAAAGGTGTTAGGAGAAAACAGTGGCATCATTCAACCATCAAGGAAAGTAAAAGCAGACATGCAGTAACTAAGAGAACACACCAACTACTGAAAAGTAAAATACTCACCAAAGAGTGCCAACCAAACAGGAAAAGTAGAATAGGAAAGAAAATAGGGGTGAATAACAAATATTTTCTTATTTGAGATATCCCTCCATTGTTCTTCTTCTACCTTTTGCTCTCACTCTTTTTAACCAGCTAGTGATATAGTCACACCCCAAAACATTACAAGCTGTCATGTGTAATTTAAGTATTAATACAGATGGTTGAAATTGAAGAGCTATGATGTAAGGGAAATTGAAAGCAATGGAAATGAAAACAGTAAAGTAAATCAGTTAACATAAAAACAGAAAAAATGGTACACAGCAAGATGGAGGGAAATGTAAGTGGGATGGAAGGATAAGCAGTTGGGGGACCGAATGTCTTTTTATGGGGAGAAATAGTACCTTATTTTCATGTAATATTCAAGATCGGTATTTGATTGTGAGCACAGGAGAGAGCAAAACTATTAGAATAGGAAAATAGAGCAGAATTTACAAACTATGAACTGGGAAGAAAATAAGAAACATTACCTTATTTGTATCAGAAAATGATATAAAATGAAAAGGAGAAATAAAAGCTAATTAAAAAAAAATAAAGCAAAAGGATTAGAAGAGCAAAACCAAACTGAATATTCCCGTTAAACTAAATAGGTTGTCAAACTCAGTTAAGAAGCACAGCCTTATTCTACATTTGCTGTAGACTGTAAGAATGATTTTTATTCCTTCCTGTAGCCACATCTTTTGTCATATAACTTTGCAGTTCCTCTTACCAAAGAAGAAGAGTCTTTTCCACACGGTTTGAATTGGTGACTTGAATTAGAAATGCCAGTGTGCCTAGGTCTGAGGCTAGGTCTCCAACGTCATTACATATTTACTCTTCATTGCAATTGCTCCTGGGCCCAGACTAGGACAGCAAGCCCTGGATAGCCTGCTGGAGGATGAGACACACGATTCAAGCTGGGTTGCCTTCAGTTGTCCCAACAGAAACCATTCAAGATCAGCCAAAATACAGCAGAATCCCAGGTAAGGGAGACAAATGAGACAACGTATCAAGAATCCCCACTCATATGCATCTGACTACGGACACGTAAACAAATCCAACTGAGATAAGCCAGACACAGCCCAGAACAGCTGAATCCTGCCACAAAATTGTTGTTAGGTGCTATGAAGTCGGTTCCAACTCATAGCAACCCTATGTACAACAGAACGAAATGCTGCCCAATCCTGCGCCATCCTCACAATCATTTTTATGCTTAAACCCATTGTTACAACCACTGCATCAATCCATCTTGTTGACGGTCTTCCTCTTTTTCATTGGCCTTCTATTTTACCAGGTATGATGTCATTCTCCAGGGACTGATCCTTCCTGATAACACGTCCAAAGTATATGAAAGGAAGTTTCACCATCCTTGCATCTAAGGAGCATTCTGGCTGTACTTCTTCCAGAACAGGTTTGTTCCTTCTTTTAGCAGTCCATGGTATATTCAATATTCTTCACCAACACCATAATTCAAAGGCATCAATTCTTCTTTGGTCTTCCTTATTCATTGTCCAGGTTTTGCACTCATATGAACTGATTGAAAACGCTATGGCTTGGATTAAAAAAAAATAGGCATACCTTAATCTTCAGGGTGACGTCTTTGCTTTTTAACACTTTAAAGAAGTCTTTTGCAGCAAATTTGTTAATGTAATGCATCTTCATTTCTTGACTGCTGCTTCCATGGGTGTTGATTGTGGGTCCAAGTAAAACGAAATCCTTGACAACTTCAATCTTTTCTCTGTTTATCATGATGTTGCTTATTGGTAGCCTTGTGAGGATTTTTGTTTTCTTTATGTTGGTGTAATCCATACTGAAGGCTGTGGTCTTTGATGTTCATTACTAAGTGCTTCAAGTCCTCTTCACTTTCAGCAAGCAAGGTTGTGTCATCTGCATAACACAGGTTATTAATGAGTTTTCCTCCAATCTTGATACCCTGTTCTTCATATAGTCCAGCTTTTCAGATTATTTACTCAACATACAAAGTTAGTGAGCTATAAATAAATGATTATTGTTGTGAAGCACTTGGGTTTTCTGATGCTTTTTTATGGCACATAATTGTGGCCATAGAAAAGAGAAAATGCTTATAAGTTTATAAGAAAGACACGAAAACAGTATATCTAATAAAGAAAATTAGGAAAAGAAGATTACGCAGGGAGAGCCTAACTAAATGAAATCAGGAAGAAAGCAGGAAGACTAATACAATATCAAATAAAGTGAAATACAAGGATAAAATCATTTATCAAAACAGAGAGGAATACTGCATAAGAATATTGCATAAAACACAATTTATGAAGAAAATATTGCAACGATTAAACTGTATATAGTAAAGTAGCTGTTGACTATATAATATCAAAACTATTAGAAGGAGCCCTGGTGACGAAATGGTTAAGTGCTTGGCTGCTAAACAAAGGGTTGGCAATTCAAACCCATCAGCCACTCCGTGGGAGAAAGATGTGACAGTCTGCTTCCATAAAGATTTACTGTCTTGGGAACCCTATGGAGCAGTTCTACTCTTTTCTGTAGGGTTCCTGTGAGTCGGAGTTGACTCGATGCCAACGGGTTTCAGGTTTTTAAATGTCAGAGCTGAAAACCTGATTTATTATATGATATTAATAGGATATTTCAATATGCCTCTTTCAAAATCTAAAATCTCCTGTAGAAAAAAAAAAAAATAGATGTAGAGCATTTAATTCAATCAGCAAATATTTTATTGATATACAGATTCTTAAATTCCTTTAATACCCTTTTATTAATAATTTCTGACCATTAAAAAAGCAGTGATCATATATTTGTTGCTGTTATTAGGCATCAAGTTGGTTTTTGACTCAGAGCAACACCATGTGACAGAGTAGAATTGCCTTATAGGGTTTTCCAGGCTGTAGTTTTTTCAGGGGCAGATAGCCAGGTCTTTCTCCTAAGGAGCTGCAGGTGGGTTTGAACTGCCAGCCTTTCAGTTAGTAGCCAAGTTCTTAAACTTTGTGCCACCAGGACTCCCTATAATCTAATCTTAATCCAATAAATTTAGAGATAATTAATAACAAGGTGCTTTTCCTCCACTAAAACTTTACCTAGAAATTACTACCTCCACACAGAGCTTGGGTTTTATATATATATGTACATATATATATAATCAAAACTCCTATTATCAACTATGTAAAAAACAATGCAAAGTAAAGCATTGTAAGCCCAAACTTACATGACACACTATGAAAGCTAAATTCAGAAGAGATTTGTATCCATGGCCAAATTCACCATAATAAGAAATAAATAAAGCCAAAAAAAAAAAAAAAAAAAAAAACTTTAAATTCATCTTAAGAAATAAAACAAAAAAGAAAGGAAGACATTTATAAATTTTAAGCCAAAATGAATATACAAATATTAAAGTAATTATAAAACATTTTTAAAATAAGTAGATATATAAACATCATAAGAGCCTGGTTACAGAAAAAAAGAGATTGAAGTACATAATATTAAGAAAAAGGAGACAATCAAATTAATTATAAGGAAATGCATCCATCTCTATGAAGATGATTTTGAAAACCTAGAGGAAATAGAAAATATCTTGCTTAATCTAAAATTTCAAAATTAACTCAGTAAGAAGTGAAAAATATGAATATGCCAGTTACCATAGAAAACAACACATGACTGAATGTCTATCAATGAAAAAGTAACCAGGAACAGATCTTTTCACAGTTAAATTCTACCTAATTTTTTAAAAATCCATTTCAGATTTCTGAAAATATGGAAAGCTCTCAAAGTCATTTTTCTCAAGCCAACATAACTTTAAAAGCAAAGTTATGTTGGTTTTACAAAACAAAGTTACTCAAATATACATAAAAGTAAACTATAGACTAACGTTATTGTTGAATATGGATAACAAAATCTGCCCCCCCCAAAAAAACTGGTAAACTCACAACTCATATATGTGTTAAAAAGTTACAATAATAAGACACTTTGGTGTTTATTCTAGATCTGCAGTGATGTTTAGATATTGCAAAATACATCATTATAATTTATTATGTCAAAATGTTAAAAGAAAAAATTTTCAAAAGATGTCAAAAATGCAAAATCAACTGTTATTTTTTCACAAAATGTCGAAGACAGAAGTACAAAACAAAGAAATAAAAATGAAGGTAATACAGATTATTTACCAAAAAATCATTTCTGATGAATATGTCTTGTAATTAAGGGCAAGAGGAAATAGATGACTAGATTTGGAAGAAACTATAAAGCCAACAAGAAATAGTCATTTTATGTGATTTAAGGAGTCCCCGTGGTGCAGGGGTTAGGCACACGGCTGCTAACTGAAAGGTCCACAGTTCGAACCCGCCAGCAGCTACACTGGAGAAAGGCGTGGTAGTCTGCTTTCCTAAAGATTACAGCCTTGGAAACCCTACTGGGCAGCTCTACTCTGTCTTATAGGGTTGTTATGAGTAGGAATTAACTCGATGGCAATGAGTTTGATTTGGTTTTTATATGTAATATATAAAGAACCTCTAAAAACTGACCAAAACAAACAAAAAAAAGGTTAGACAATTCATTAATAAGTAGGTAAATGACAGCACTGGGTAATTCATAGACCCAAAAACTTTTGAAACTCTCTAGGTAGACAGGGTTATACAAATTAAAATAACAATGAAATATCCCTTTATCACCATTAGCTTAGCAAAGGAAAAACGTGTGATGGTTAAGTTTGTGTGTCAGCTTGGCTGGGCCGTGATTCTCAGTGGTTTGGAAGTCCTATGATGTGATCACTTCCATGATGAGATTTTATACTATGTGATCACCTCCATGATGAGATCTGCTGTGAGTAAACAATCTGTTGAAAGAGAGTTTCCTTGGGCATGTGGCCTGCACTGAATATAAGTGGATAGTCTGGCAAGGCTTGGGTGCTTTTTGCTCATGCTGGATACTGCAGCTGGCTCCTCTTTGACTGACCTCCAATTCCTGGGACTTGAGCTAGAAGCTTACCTACAGCCTTGCCTGTCGATCTTGGGATTCATTGATCTTTGCAGCCTGTGAGAAAGAGCCCTGGTCTCTGACCTGTAGATTTTGGGTTCGCCAGCCCCTGTGGCTATGTGAGTCAGGGAAAGCCTCTATCCTGACCCAAGGATTTGGGACATTCCAGCCTCTACAAACTCGAGAGCCATTTCCTTGATATAAATCTCTTTCTCTCTCTCTCTCTATACATATATATTTATACGTATTACTGGTTTTGCTTCTTTAGAGAACCCAGCCTAAGATAATGTGATAAAATCT
Source organism: Elephas maximus indicus (assembly GCF_024166365.1). Taxonomy (NCBI): domain Eukaryota; kingdom Metazoa; phylum Chordata; class Mammalia; order Proboscidea; family Elephantidae; genus Elephas; species Elephas maximus. The sequence continues at coordinate 63,874,872 of NC_064833.1, read as the reverse complement.
TGTATTGGCAGGAATTTGGGAAACATGGTATGCCTCACCGTGCTAGTAGAAGTATAAATTGTTACAGACACCGTACATTCATTAAAATAAAACATGCACATACTTTTTGGCTCAGGAATTCAGCTTCAATGGCAATCTGTCCCATAGATATAAACACATTCATTATATAATTATATACATTATAGAATTTTGCATAGTGGCCAAATAATGAAAACAAATTGTACACTAATAAGAGAATGATTGAATAATTTACAGTGCACTCAAATTGTGGGTAACCGTACAACCATTAAAAAGAATTATTTCGCTTTCATATTTCTTTGTTGTTAGTTGCTGAAAATTGGCTCTTACTCATGGTAACTTAGTGACTTATATGTGGCATTGTTTGGTACGAATGTTAAAATACAAAAAATGGTATAATATGTTCTCATTTTTAAAACAAAGGCAACAAAACTCCTGTATGTGTATGTATAATTGCATTATATATGGACTATAATTATGGAGAAAATATAGAAGAATACACATTATATTGTTAACCTGATTTGGGGCAGAGGTATGTGTGAGGAAGAGAATGTGTCAAATTGCAAAGGGGGATAATGAGGGAAAAGAAACATGCAATAAATATAAAAAGACAAAGAAAAGATGAATTAACTAAAGACCTTGAGGTGTCAAACACTGTTACAATAGTTCAAGCATGAAATATTGACAGTGCAAATAAGGGCATTAGTGATGAGAAAGGAAAGGCAGGGACCAAGAGCTTGTGTGGCACCCTTTCCCAGTCATTCTTATGGACTATTTGAATTTTTGAGGGAAATCAATAAATAACAGTTCTTTTTTAGACCTGCGTTCTAAACTAATTGAGGAAAAAAATAAAAACAATGCAGATGGTGGCTATGACATAAATGTCATTACTGAGAAAGCTGATGTTGAAAAAAATGTGGCTTGAGAAGGAAAGCCAAATAGACTTCCAAATTAGACAGAGTACACACCTGAGTCACAGAACAGCACTAGACAGAAGATATCTCCATTTTGTGAGGGAGGGTCTTCTGTAATAAGACTTACCCCCTGGATGAACCAAGAACTCCTGCTGTTTGTAGATAATTGGCTCCATGTGTAAGAAAAAGTATGGGGCTGGGATATCCACGTCCTGTTTCTTTGTCCAAACTCACCATTCCATAATTCATTTCACCACCTCTGAGGTAAAGCAAGGGATGTTTTAAGCCTTTAAGTAAGCCCCCAGACTCATGGGAACCACATGCACAACTGAATGAAACACTGCCCATCATGCCCATGATCAGTTGTGGATCAGACCATTGTGATACACAGGGTTTTCACTGGCTGATATTTGGAAGTAGATTACCAGGCCTTTCTTCCTAGTTAATCTTTGTCTGGAAGCTCTGCTGAAAACTGTCAACATCATAGCAACATGGAAGCCTCCACTAAGAGATGGGTGGTGGTTACACATTGGGTGCATTGGCAGGGAATCAAACTTGAGTCTCCTACATGGATGGCAAGAATTTTACCACGGAACCACCAATGTCCCTACAAAAAAATAGTTGCCATCGAGTCAATTCTGACTCATGGCTACCCAATGTATGCACAGTAAAACTCCTCCATAGAGCTTCCATAGATTTTAGAGCAGATTGCCAGACCTGTCTTCTGAGGTACCTCTGAGTGGGTTAGAACCACCAACCTTTCAGAGAGTAGTCCAGCACTTAACGGTTTGTGCCCTAGGAACTCCAAATACGTAGTAGGATAATTAAATTGATAGGTATAGCAAAGTTGAAAAGGGAGATGGGTTTTCACCAGCTGATGCAAGAAAGATTATGTTAAATGTAAGAATTTTGAGGGCTGAGGTGTTGCATGAAATCCACTTTGAAATACATATGGTCCCCAACTTATGACATATTCAAGTTACAATGAACCTCACTTAGGGTGGTGACTGTATCTGCAGCATTGCATATTCCTGGGAAGAAGTTACAGGGAAATAGATGCAGAGCATATGGAAAAAGTTGCCGAGTTATGTGAGCATGCCACAAGCATTTGATGAGGATAATATGATGGAAGGACAAAAAACTCATAACAACCCTACAGGACAGAGTAGTACTGCCCCATAGGGTTTCCAAAGAGCAGCTGGTGGATTTGAACTGCCTACCTTTTCGTTCCCACATGTCTGTCAGTTTGTCGTACTGTGGGGATTGTGTGTCGCTGTGATAGTGGAAGCTATGCCACCTGTACTCAGATGCCAGCGGAGTCACCCATGGAGAACAGGTTTCTGCTGAACTTCCAGACTAAGAAAGACTAGGAAGAAGGACTCAGCAGTCTACTTCTGAAAAGAATCAGCCGGTGAAAACCTTATGAATAGCAGCAGAACATTGATATAGCGCCAGAAGATAAGCCCTCCAGGTTGGGAGGCACTCAAAAGATGACTGGGGAAGAGCTGCCTCCTCAAAGCAGAGTTGACCTTAATGATGTGGATGGAGTAAAGCTTTCAGGACCTTCATTTGCTGATGTGACACAACTCAAAATGAAAGAAACAGCTGAAAATATCCATTAGTAGTTGGAACATGGAATGTACAAAGTATGAATCTAGGAAAATTGGAATTGTCAAAAATGAAACGAAACGAATAAACCTCTATATCCTAGGAGTTAGTGAGCTGAAATGGACTTGTACTGGCCATTTTGAATTAGACAATCATATAGTCCACTATGCAGGGAATGACAACTTAAAGAAGAATGGTGTTGTGTGCATAGTCAAAAAGAACATTTCAAGATCTATGCTGATGTACAATACTGTCAGCAATAGGATAATATCCATACACCTACAAGTAAGACCAGTTAATATGACTATTATTTGAATTTATGCACCAACCACTAAAGCCAAAGATGAAGAAATTGAAAATTTGTATCAGCTTCTGCAGTCTGAAACTGATAGAACATGCAATCAGGATGCATTGATCATTACTGATGATTGGAATGTGAAAGTTGGAAATGAAGAAAGATTGGTAGTTGGAAAATAATGCCTTGGCGATAGAAATGATGCCGGAGATTGCATGCTAACTTTTGTAAGACCAATGACTTCTTTGCAAATACCTTTTTTCACCAACATAAATCACAACTATACACATGGACCTTGCAAGATAGAATACACAGGGATAAAATAGACTATATCTGTGGAAAGTGATGATGGAAAAGCTCAATATCATCAGTCAGATCAAGGCCAGGGGCTGACTGTGGAACAGACCATCAGTTGCTCATATACTAGTTCAAGTTGAAACTGAAGAAAATCAGAGCAAGTCCACAAGAGCCAAAATACGAACTTGAGTATAACCCACCTGAATTTAGAGACCATCTGAAGAATAGATTTGCCTCATTGAACCCTAGTGACTGAAGACCAGATGAGTTGTGGAATGACATCAAGGACATCATCCATGAAAAAAGCAAGAGGTCATTGAAAAGTCAGGAAAAAAAGAAAAGACCAAGATGGATGTTAGAGGAAACCCTGAAACTTGCTTTCTAATGTTGAGCAGCTAAAGCAAAAGGAAGAAATGATGAAGTAAAAGAACTGAACAGAAGATTTCAAAGGGCAGATCGAGAAGACAAAGTAAAGTATTATAATGACATGTGCAAAAAGCTGGAGATAGAAAACCAAAAGGGAAGAACACGCTTGGCATTTCTCAAGCTAAAACAGCTGAAGAAAAATTCAAGCCTCAGGTTGCAACAGTGAAGGATTCCATAGGGGAAATATTAAACGACACAGGAAGCATCAAAAGAAGACGGAAGGAATACACAGAGTCATTATACCAAAAAGAATTAGATGATGTTCAACCATTTCGAGAAGCAGCATATGATCAGAAACCGATGGTACTGAAGGAAGAAGTCCAAGCTGCTCTGAAGGCATTGGCAAAAAAACAAGTCTCCAGGAATTGATGGAATATCAATTGAGATGTTTCAACAAACAGATGCAGCTCTGGAAGTGCTCACTCGTCTATGCCAAGAAACTTGGAAGACAGCTACCTGGCCAACCGACTGGAAGAGATCCATACTTATGCCTATTCCCAAGAAAGGTGATCCGACTGAATGTGGAAATTATAGAACAATATCATTAATATCACACTCAAGCAAAATTTTGTGGAAGATCATTCAAAAGCAGCCGTAGCAATATATCAACAGGCAACTGCCAGAAATTCAGGCCAAATTCAGAAGAGGATGTGAAACCAGGGATATCATTACTGATGTCAGATGAATCCTGGCTGAAAGCAGAGAATACCAGACGGATGTTTACCTGAGTTTTATAGACTATGCAAAAGCATTTGACTGTGTAGATCATAACAAATTATGGATAACATTGGGGAGAATAAGAATTTCAGAACACTTAATTGTGCTCATAAGGAACCTGTACACAAAACAAGAGGCACTTGTTCAAACAGAGTAAGGGGATACTGAGTGGTTTAAAGTCAGGAAAGGTGTGTGTCAGGGTTGTATCCTTTTACCATGCCTGTTCAGTCTGTATGCTGAGAAAATAATTGGAGAAGCTGGACTATATGAAGAAGAACAGAGCCTTAGGATTGGAGCAAGACTCAGTAACAACCTGCGTTATGCAGATAACACAAGCTTGCTTGCTGCAAGTGAAGAGGACATGAAGCATTTACTAATGAAGATCAAAAGCCATAGCCTTCAGTATGGATTACACTTCAACATAAAGGAAACAAAAATCCTCACGACTAGACTGATAAGCCACATCATGATACATGGAGAAAAGACTGAAGTTGTCAAGGATTTCATTTTACTTGGCTCTACGATCAATACCCATGGAAGCAGCAGTCAAGAAGTCAAAAGGCACATTGAATTGGGCAAATCTGCTGCAAAGGACCTAGTTAAAGTGTTGAAAAGCAAAGATGTCATCTTGAAGACTAAGGTGCGACTGACCCATTCCATAGTATTTTCAATTGTGTCACATGCACGTGAAAGCTGAAGAAAGAATAAGGAAGATAGAAGAAGAACTGACACCTTTGAATTGTGGTGTTGGTGAAGAATATTGAATATGCCATGGACTGCCAAAAGAACGAACAAATCTGTCTTGGAAGAAGTACAACCAGAATGCTCCTTAGAAGGAAGGATGGTGAGACTATATCTTATATACTTTGGACATGTTGTCAGTAGGGATCAATCCCTGGAGAAGGACATCATGCTTGGTAGAGTGTCAGCAAAAAAGAGGAAGACCCTCGACGAGATGGATTGACACAGTGGCTCCAACAATGGGCTCAAGCATAATAAGGACTGTAAGGATGGCACAGGACCAGGCAGTGTTTCATTCTGTGGTACATAGGGTTGCTATGAGTAGGAACAGACTCGACAGCACCTAACAACAACAACCTTTTGGTTAGCAGCCAAGTCCATATGGCAAGAACACTACATTTGGAGCTTGATATCATTGATGTGGAAAACCTGGTGGCGTACTGGTTAAGTGCTACAGCTGATAACCAAAGGGCTGGCAGTTCGAATCCACCAGAAGCTCCTTGGAAACTCTATGGGGCAGTTCTACTCTATTCTCTAGGGTTGCTATGAGTCGGAATCGACTCCAGGGCACTGGGTTTATCATTGATGTGGAACAGCTCATAGATTATGAAGGAGGGGAATTGACAGATCAGAGCTTAATGGATTTTGAAGAGGAAAGAAACAGTGGAGAAGAAAGAAATAATGAGGAAGACAAAGGAGAGAATTTGTCAAAAAATTTTTACAATGAAAGGATTAACTGAAGTTTTTTCTAAACTAAATCATGAGCTTTAGTCGCTTGAAAACATGGGCCCAAATGCTGACTGCTTTGCTAAAGTCAATAGACAGATATGGAAAGCAATGAGGTGTTATCAAGAAACAGATGAAGAAAAAAAGAAAAGGACCATACAGACAATTTTCACTAATTTTCTGACTAAAAACACCATCACCATTCCCAGGGATAACCCAGATGATTCAGAACCTTCCACAAGTGGAGTATTATAGCAACTGACAAACTGCCTATGATGTCCAACTCTTCTTCATTGTTGGAGTAAATTTTTATGATTTGTGTATTTTTTATGTGTGTGTATACATATTAAAATATATCTGTAAGTTTATGTGTAATGCTTCCAACCCCCAAACACAAAGATTGGATTTATAAAGATACTGAAAATAAAAGGCAATAATAATGTAAACTTAAAAAAAGAAAAATGAGTTATTAGACTTACGTCAGAATGGTGTCATTGGAGCAGAACCCTGTCCTAAATCAGGGACTACCTATATCTTATTGGAAACTCTAGACACTGAACTGGGTGCCATATAAGATGGCTGGACATCATGTAAGGTCTCAAAAGCCAATGAAAGATAGTTGCAGAAAGAAGAGTGTGCTTGTTCATGTAAAATCTGTATTTGGCACAAAATTGAAGAGCCCATTCAGTATAGAGTAAATAAAAGAAATGACTGAGATCAGATCTTTAATAAGTACGCCAACAATATGAAAGCAAAATGGCAGTAGAAAGAGGCCACAGTTGGTTCTTGGCTCTTCTCTCAGAAAATGATACATAAAAGGCAACTGAGATAACCAGTATTTGGGATAGAAGTTTAAAAAATTAAGTTAGTTAATTGTTAGTAGAAAGTATAAAACATATTCTGCATGCCTGGCCAAAAACATTTTAAGTAGGACCTCAACTTTCACCATGAGGAACCAAGGCCCAGCAGATTGTTGCTTTTTGGAGGATAAAGCCAACACAGAGAGGAGTACGTGCCAGATTAGATTAGGAGTTCGGGCTGAGTACCACACATATGCATACACACATAGGATACACTCACATGTACCCTGAAGCAAGAGAATAATCACATTGTGAGACAAAAAGCTCCTAGATTGGGGTGGGGGAGGGTATAGTCTAAATCTGTAGATTTTAACTGAAATGAATTAGTTGAAAGAGTCTTAAAAGAAATAATCTGATTCAGCCCTCTTATCTGAGGTAGGTATGATATTACAATCCTTATAAGAAAGCTGAAGCCACTGAAAGACAGTGAGGTTAACCAATTGCCCAAGTTCATGCAGCAACAGCCGGAAAATGGAATAGTCCAATGGCTATCTTCTGTTCCTTTGCAACACCGTAATACCATGCTGAATTCAATAAACCTCACTTCCTAAACCAGCCACTGTCTTCATTATGTAGTTGCAATTGCATATCCAAATGCTAGTTATATGGTCTTACAATACTTACCTAGCTGATTGCAAAACAGAGACAACTGCCCTCAGATAGTCTCCTGTCTACAGATGGAGCAGTGCAAGGATGGCTTTACCCCTGAGGTGCTCAAGAAACACAGAAGAATTCTGAACATTGGTAAAACAAGGACCTTCTGATGAGATGGCCTTCCTGAAATTAGTATCAATATTGGTGACCTTAGTTTTAAAAGCCTCCCAAAACCCCTGGATGTTGCAGGTGTGGACTGATTTATTTGGCTGCCTCCTGTATTTGGAAGCTAATTTTCATACATAAAAACTACTAGTCATCAAAATGGAAAGGGATATAATTTGGAATTTTTAATACATGGCTTTCCTTGCTTTTTTTTCTCCATGTAACTTATCTGCTCATATTTGCACGGTAGTATCAATTAATGCTGTGGCAAATTACAATAGGATTCCTGCGACATTACATTTTTCATCCACATGAATACCAAAACAATTCAGGATGATTCATATTCTAACGATGAGTTCTAAAGGAAGTAATAGTGATTGTGTCACTTATTGTAGCATGTTGCCAAACAATTTTTATGTGGAGTTGATGAACATTTGAATAAATGCCATCATACTCTGTGCTCAATTAAAACAACAACGTTAATAATTAATATTACCATTGTTCATATCAAGTTATGGCTGCGGGTATTGTGTGTTCTAGGAAATGACTGGAGGAATAAATGTTCATGTTAATTCCATTTATATCTTCCCCTGAAGTATTAAAATGCCATTTACATGAAATGTATGCATCATTCTCAAAGTAGCTGTATTCAAAAAGGAAGCTTTCTAATCTGCTAGATGACTGGGGAAAGGCATGCTTTTCTAAAAAGAAAAACTACAAATGCATAGTTGAATACAAATGCCTCATTCTTTAGAGTTTGTCAAGAAAACATTTAATATTTGTTTACTGATCAATAAAATGCAATTTGTAGGGAGTTAAAATGAGTAGTTAAACAAACCACAGAAAAACAAACTATTCTATAAGCTAGATCTACTCAATGTCTGGGGATTCCCCGGATAGTGTAAATGATTAAGTGCTCATCTACTAGCTGAGAGATTGGTGGTTCAAACCCACCCAGAGGCACCTCAGAAGACAGACCTGGCGATCTGTTTCCAAAAGGTCAATGGAGCAGCTCTCCTCTGCAAACATGGGGTCATCATGAGTCAGAATCAACTCAACAGCAACTAAAAAAAAACACAATAACAACAACAACTCAGTGTCTGAAGTAAAAGTTTTATTTAATTACTTAGGTTCTTATCTAAGGTCATAGAAATTGTTATCTGGGCGATATGAGCATTAAGCAACTTCAATTATTAATGTATAAATGGACCAAATTAAGCTGTTAAGATTAGCTCCAAACCTGAGGGTGTGAGACACAAAAGAGGTATGTTTTGATGGTGGGGCAAAATTAAACATTATATTTCTTGAAACAAAGATGGGTACACCCTATAACCCAGAGATGTGTTAAATTTTATCTGGTCTTTTCAATAAAAAATGCCACTGAATTGAAATCTCCAAAGATGGTCTAGCTCCTCACTCTGCTGCCAATTATAGCTGTGAGAAATCTGAGTATAACTTGCACTTTTCTCCCCACTTCCAACTCAGAAGAACACTAATTAGTTGCCTTTTTAGAACATCTCTACTTCCTTGCAATATCTTATCTATGTTTAAGTCATTCTGAGTTTTAAAGTACAATGTTATATAACATGTCACAACATAAAATGGGCTTAGTGGCACAGTAAGAATGGAAAATGCTAATATATCCCTTACTCCATGATTAAAGCCAAAAATGGATTCACTGAAACATTAACCTACTGAAGAGGACAGAATTAAAATAGCCGTCCTGTGAAATATGCTTCTACTGATTACGGGGTAGATGCTTCTATGTAACAAAAGAAGGGAGCTAACTGGGTTAATCTGCTGGCAAATGTGCTGATAACTCACCTCCTGTTATACAGACTAATATTTGCTAGCAAAGGAGTTCTGATATATGGAATGCTTTTAGCGGGATGACCCTGGTGTAAAATTGCTTACAATAAACAAATCTATGATTTATGGATTTATGAGGCATAGTTCCCTAGAGAAGGTCATGTAAGCTATGTAAAGCCCTTGAATATGAACTAGAGATGTTTCATAACTTAAATCCATCTTAGCTTCTGTGAATAACCTGGATATCTCTCTAGAGACTCAATCTACTCTCACTTCACTCCAAGAGGTCATGACCATTGAAGGAAGGAAGGACCCGGAGAGCATCATCTCTTCCTGCTGTATCTGTATTTCTTTTTTTTTTTAATTATTGTGCTTTAGGTGAAAGTGTACAGCTCAAGTTAATTTCTCATACAAAAATTTATACACATATTGTTATGTGACACTAGTCACAATCCCTATAATGTGACAGCACACTCCCCCTTTCCACCCCAAGTCTCTTGGGTCCATTCAACCAGTTCATGTCCCTTCGTGCCTTCTCATTTTGTCTCCAGACAGGAGCCGGCCATTTAGTCTGGTGTATCGGATTGAACTAAGAACCACAGTCTTCACAAGTACTATTTTATGTTCTATAGTCCAGTTTAATCTTTGTCTAAAGAATGGGCCTCGGGAATAGTTTTAGTTTTGGGTTAACAGAGCGTCTGGGGGCCATGGCTTCAGGGGTTCCTCTAGTCTCAGTCAGACCATTAAGTCTGGTCTTTTAACTAGAATTTTTGAGTTCTGCTCTGCAGTTTTTTCCTGTTCCCCCAGGGACTTTCTGTTGTGTTCCCTGTCAGGGTGTCATTGATGGTTGCTGGGCACCATCTAGTTCTTCTGGTCTCAAACTCATGGAATCTCTGGTTTATGTGGCCCTTTTGTGTCTTGGGCTCATATTTTCCTTATGTCTTTGGTGTTCTTCATTCTCTTTTGCTCCAAGTGAGTTGGGACCAACTGATGCATCATCAATATTTCTTGATTACATTCTTCCTTAAAGTTGTTAGTGACATTTGATATTATGTAAGATACAGTGTAAGATCTGTGATTTGTTAATTTAGCTGCATCCCACAAATTATAAAATGTTTTATTTTTATTTTATTCAATCTACGTATTTTTTTTCAATCTGTACGCTGAGCAAGTAATCTGAGAAGCTGGACTATATGAAGAAGAACATGGCACCACCCGTAGGCCAAAGATTAGATAGGTGCATAAAACAAAAGGAGACTAAATGGGCTCACCAGCCCAGGGGGAAGGATGAGAAGGCAGAAGGGGACAGGAAAGCTGGTAATGGGAAACCAAAGTTCAAGAAAGGGAGAGTGTCTACGTATCACGGGGTTGGCAACTAATGTCACGAAACAACACATGTATTATTTGTTTAATGAGAAGCTAATTTGCTCCATGAACCTTCACATAAAGCATGATAAAAAAATAGTAATTATAAAAGTGAAAAAAAAAAAAAACTGTAAGCAACCAATAGGCCCTTCGAGTGAATGTATAAATGAATTGTGGTACACCCAGTGGAATATTATTCAGCAGTAAAAAGAAATGAGCTATCAAGCCATAAAAAAAAAAAAAGAACATGGCATCAAGATTGGAGGAAGACTCATTAATAACCTGCAATATGCAGATGACATAACCTTGCTTGTGGAAAGCAAAGAGGACTTGATGCACTTGCTGATGAAGATCAAAGACTTCAGCCTTCAGTATGGATTACACCTCAACATAAACAAACCAAAAATCTTCAGAATTGGACCAATAAGCAACATCATGATAAATGAAAAAAATATCGAAGTTGTCAAGGATTTCATTTTACTTTGATCCATAATAAATGCCCACAGAAGGTGCAGCCGAGAAATCAAACAGCACAATTGCATTGGGCAAATCTGCTGCAAAAGACTTCTTTAAAGCTTTAAAAAGCAACTTTGAGGACTAAGGTGTGCCTGACCTGTTATGATAATTTTAATTGCTCTGTTTGCTTGTGAAAGCTGGACAATGAATAAGGAACACCAGAGAAGAATTGATGAATTTGAACTATGGTGTTGGTGAAGAATATTGAATATAAAGTGGACTGCCATAAGAACAAGCAAGTCAGACTTCAAAGAAGTAAAACCATAGTGCTCCTTGAAAAGGGAGGACGGCAAGATTTCATCTCACGTACTTTGGGCACTTTATCAGGAGGGACTACTGCCTGCAGTACATCCTGCTTGGTAAAGTAGAGGGTGAGCAAAAAAAAAGGAAGACACTCAACAAGGTGGATTGATACAGTGGCTGCAACAGTGGGCTTAAACAAAGCACCAACAGTGAGGATGGCACAGGGCTGGAGAGCATTTCATTCTGTTGTACATAGGGGTCGCTATGAGTTGGAACCAACTCGATGGCACCCAGTAACAACAATAACAATGTATTTTTAAATTTCCCTGTATATTTTCTCTTTGACATATGGACTGTTTGGGAAATATATATATATATATATTTTTCTAAGTCTTTGAAAATTTTCCGGTTATCTTTCTGTTATTGATTTCAATTTGATTAAATTATGGTTGGAGGAGAAAAAAAAAAAGATCCGTGATTTGTGTGAATCCTATCCTCTCTATTACCTTACTTGTGTTACCTCTGCCTCTCGAAGCAAGGATTGGGCACAGCAGAAGAGAGGTATTGATATGTTTTCAAACTGCCCTCATAAGTCTCATGTAAACTTTCACTCTCCTAGGCCAAGGCTATAAGCCCAAATGACCCTAATTTTTTTTTTCCCCCTTAAGGTCTAGTGACAGTATTACCAACCCATTTGTAGCTTTTTTATAAATTCATAAAGGTTCTTTCTTGTAGGTATATATCACTTTACACTGGTTACTAATAGGTGACCAATTGCCAAGGAATTTAAAGTAAGGCTATTTTTTTCATTCTTTAACTTTTAATTTTTTATTTATTTTTCTCTCTCTGTGTCCCATCCAATTAAATAGTGAGTACTAGTCCTTACTTTTTCTCCACACAAAGCAAGTTAACCATGCTCCACTCAAAAATCAGTCAGTTTATGCTCCTTTCAAAATACATCTCTCTTTATGAATCTTCTTCAGTAGCAGAATAGTATAAAAAGATAATTAATGCTTGCAATTTGACTTTGATGCTTTCTCTTTTCCAGTGGCTCTCAGTTACAGCTTATCAGAATACCTGGAGAATATTCTCAACCTCCAATTAACACCTCCAGCTCACAGTCTACATCCAAAGGAGACTTTACAATATGCAACATCTCCTCAGGTGATTGTGATAAGCTTGTGCCTCTATACACACACACACACACACAAACACACACTCGTTAAGAATGATGGCTCTGAGATAATTCCACTTCACTTTGAAATATTCCTGAAATGGCCAGCTGATGCTAGAATTCCATTTCATAGCCAAGAAATCAAGTTCTTCCTCTGAGCAAAGCCATGATTCATAATCTGGGTCTCATTAGCACTTTGCTTTAATCAGTTGTACTGATTAACTCTTAAAGGGGAAAAATATATATTATATTTGAATGTGATACATTATATTTGAAAATACTACAAAGAGGAAATGTATAAATCCATCTACAACATGCTTTGTTTATTTCATGGACAGAGATCCTGAATTTAGGAGACTTATTAGTGGGCTAAAAAATGTGTCTTGCACTAGATGTATAAGGAAACATGACACCTAAAATCAAGAAAATGTATTTCGATCCTGAATTTATCCTTTAACAATATATTTGGCACACTATTATCTTTGGGGAGTCTTTAGTTATTCAGTAGAAAAGCTCATTTTCTCATCCAAAGGTTGTAGTAATAGTATTTATCTGAAATGTAAATTAAGACTTGCACCAAGGAATGTATGTTTCATTTTGAATTTTTCTCTAATCAGAATGCCCTATGAATAATGTAGTTTGGCACCAATGTCCTCATTAAACAAGTTTCCCATTATTGCATTTTCTGATTATAATCTCCTCATCAAACTTCCTTTACTTTTCCTACTGATGATCATTCATATACATAGGTCTTCAATATTGACCTGAATACACACACACATACACACATAGCCTCCTGTAGATGAGAATCAAATTATATTGATGACCAGATGTCTTTTAAATAAAGGGTTGTTATCCATTGTATATCCAAGAAATAGCATGGAATTGTATTGTCAGACTAGCTAAGAGAGAAAATTAGTTTCTAACTAGTTTCAATTTATATCCATCTACGAAGCTATTTCACAATTATACTTGAGTGACAGCAATGGCCAAGAAAAAAAATAGGATGGCAAAAGTAATGGGACCAACTAGATTTCTTCTCTTTTTTTTTTTTTTTTTTGATTGTTGTTTTCTTTTTTCGTTTGCTTTTAGTTAAAGAATCACCATATTACATAATTTTAGAATTTGCCAAAAACTTTAAGATACCCATCCTTTAACCATATCAGAGCTCAAAAGAAATGCTTTTCATAATCAGGATACAGATTTCATCTGTATAACTTTAAAAAAAATACAGCTCTATAGACTGTTATGAGGTAAATTTACGTTTTAGCTCCTTGAAACCTTGAGACTAAAGGAGAAGAGAAGATGCAACCTTAAACAGTGATGGTAAAGAAAGGCCAAAACCAAGCTGGAAAGAAGGCTCACTTTTCTAGCCACATGCTTTCCTTCCTGAGGTCTCTAGAAACCCTCAGCCATATTCAAGGTCTTAGGAACAGATCTATTAATCAGGGAACATTTTCCTACGTGATTTCACTTGTTCATGTCAACTTCTCCTCAATGAAAGTAAAAATGCTCCTTGTGCCCTGTACAGAAGTGAATCATACACATTTAACAATGATATGTTAAGGACATAGAAAAAGATATAAAATATACATACAAACTATAAACAGTGGTTTCGTGTGGGATTTTATTCCAGTTGCCTTCGAGTTGACCCTGACTCATGGTGACTCCGTATGTGTCAAGTTAGGACTGTGCTCCATAGGCTTTACAGTGGCTGATTTTTTGGAAACAGATCATAGACCTTTCTTCCAAGAAGCCCCTGGGTGGACTCGAACCTCCAACTTTTTTGTTAGCAGCCAAGCTCATTAAAATTTTGCACCACTCAGGAACTCCTTCCTCTGGGGATGGCATTGAAAAAGCCAAAGGGACTTTCAAAATTTAGTGTAAATATTTCTCTATTATTTAATTGTGACTATGGCATTAACGATGCACAAAATCTCCATAGGTGATTGTAATAAACATATGGCTCCACACCCAAACACACACATTCATTAGGAATGATGGCTCCAGGATGATTCATCTTCACTTTCAAGTATTTGGGATATGGCCAGCAAAGGGTAGGAGTCCTTTTCATGACTTTATATTTGCAATTACAAAAACAATACATTATTTTCTTCAAACTTTCATACTCGTAAAGGTTTTTATGAGTAGTCCTTTTAGCTGTTGGAACTGATTTCCAAAATTTCCTCAAATACAATTTTCCATATACATCATATTGAATAATTTTTATGCTTGTCTTGAAACCTTTCCAAGTTATTTGTGTTGTACTTTATTAATGTTGTCCAGAATTAGACATGGTCTTCTTGGAAGCATTTTGCTAATACTGAATTAATAAGAAGATTATGTATCTCTAGGTGGACTTTCAATCTTTTTAAGGAAAATTTTATATATAGGCATATTTTCAAAGGAATGAAATGGATGAGGTAATTATTCTATTGAACTTATTTGTCTGAATATAAGCTTAAAAATCACCTGCCAACATTAAGCAGGGTTAGGCTTGGGTGATCTAAGTATCATTCCACGATTAGAGCATGGAGAGCCCTATATTTAAAGATTTTACATTTCTAAGGCATTTGCTATTGGAAATCACCAGGGTCACACCAAATGTTTTCTTTTCTTCAGAGCCTTGGAATTCAGCCTCACTGTAAAAACTTACTATTGATACTTGGACTGTTTTCTTTATGAAAAATAATGGAACTGCTGTTAGACCTGAACCGCCAACCTGTCGGTTAGCAGTAGATCACTTTAACCACTGTGGCACCAGGGCTCCGTATATCCTATATAATCCACGCCAAAACTGTGCAATGAGCAATTACCTTATTCAAGATCAGTACTTAGGGATCTAATGGAATAAAAATACCCACTTCATTAATAAAAATACCCACACTTACTGAGCTCATGTACTAGATACTATGCTATTCTCTTTTAGTGAATTATTTAATCTTTGTAATGCTGCTTTGAAATAAGGCATTGTGTTTATAGATAAGGGAAGAAATTTGGGTTTGGTGACTGCAGTAGTAAAATATAGTTGAGCAGCAGGGGCAAAAGAGGTAAACTTTCACCCTCTAAGAGTCGTACCTGTGATAAAGTCAAAGGTGCATAGTTATTTCACAAATTTCCTAAGAACAGATAAAGGGAATTTGGTATCAGGGCCAATGAGAAGTAGGACTGAAGTTTTGTACATTTCTCTGGCCTCTTCTTACTGCTGACCCTTCTCCCCACGTAAGGATCTAGTTCTGTCTTCTCTTCTAGCTACCTTCCTTTTCAAAACAACAAAACATCTGTCATTGATTTCATATAAGTTACCTCTCATTGTAGTATTTGCATTTTAAACTTACATCTGTGATGGTAGAATGAAAGCCTTTGTGCCCTGCCTAAGGAATTTCATGCCTCAGCAAAGTATGTAGGGTGCGAGAGGGCAGGAGTAATTGATACAATGCTGCTGACATCTTACGGAAACCCAGAAATTAAACTTACCTTACGAGTTTTAAACCCACAAAAACAAACTCACTGTCGTCGAGTCGATTCCAGCTCATAATGTCCCTATAGGACAGAGTAGAACTGCCCCATGGAGTTTCCAAGGAGCGCCTGGCAGATTCAAACTGCCGACCCCTTTGGTGAGCAGCTGTAGCACTTAACCACTAAGCCATCAGGGTTTTCTTAGCACCTAGAAATGATGAGGTTAACTGAAAAGAGACCCTGCTCAGTTGCACCCTCTGTAGACAAAACAGGATCATAAATTGCTTGCTGCTGCTGCATCCACTTCTGCTGTTGCTATGATTCAACTTCAAGAATACAGTTTCCTGAGAGCTTCAGAGCACATGGGAATCTGCCCTGGAATTATTGCCTCTTTAGATACTCTCATCTTATTTCCTGGAGAGAGCCCAGGCTTGGTACAACCTGCCTCCTACGTGTCATGCTAACATATACTCCATTATTTGTACTCCACTTGTTTCTTCCATTTAAACTTTATGATCTAAAATCTACTCTTTCTTAAAGACAAAGTAGTCCAACGAAATATCACCAGCTCTCGAATAAAGTAGACCTGAATTTCCATTCTGATTGAATTATGTAAACAACAGCCACCTGAACCTGAGCAGTAGCTTGTTTCTAAAGTTTGATATTCTAATCTATAAACGGGAAAATTGTTGCAAAAATTATGATTGAGGAATCTAAAGACTCTGGTGCATAGAAGGTCTTCAACTAATGCTACTGCTTTTGGTCCTAATTCCCATATTCTAACTCTTGCAATGAATTGCTCTATGTCTAAGCCTTCTACGTTTTTTTTTTGTTAAATCCCTTTGAACTAATAGTCTAACACAATTTAGAAGTTAACTGTTCTTTAATTGTCTCACGTAGATTGTATTTGTCTTATGAATTTAAATGTATGTTAGCCTGTCAGAGACCATTAATATTTCTGAAAACAAAAATTAGTATTGAGAGTTCTGGAAATAACTATTGAAGATACTATGAGTGGATAAGGACTCCAAGATAATTCCTTAGATCTAGAGAGACCTGCAAGTGTTTATGGGAGAAGTGGGGCCTTGGTGAGAATAAAAAAAAACCCAAACCTAGTGCCGTTGAGTCGATTCCAACTCATAGCAACCCTATAGGACAGAGTAGAACTACCCCATAGAGTTTCTAAGGAGTGCCTGGAGGATTTGAACTGCCAACCCTTTGGTTAGCAGCTGTAGCACTTAACCACTACGCCACCAGGGTTTCCTTGGTGAGAATAGGAGTTATTAAAATTGCGGTACAAGTAAGGTTGATAACAAGTATAAAAGCATACTTTCATTAACAAGATCAGGGTAAAAGCTCACAATGTGGTCACAAACAAGGCTAACCTGTGTGTGAGCCACCAATCTAATTCCCTCTATGATCCCAGAGTTTAAGGCCAAGTTAAGTGTCCATGAATTGTATGCATTGCTTGATTTGTGCAATTGACAAGCCGTGAGTATAGGAAAGCAGACAAAATAAAAGGTAAAGGAGGCATAAGGAGAGATTTCAAAACAGTCAGAAGATAAAAGAACAGTTGGGGGCTGAAGAATATTGAGACACAATAAACTTAAAGAAAAGGAGTTTAGAGTGGGACATTTTCTGTGACTGGTAATTTATAACAGAAAAAATATTCCATCAATAATATTTGGAGACTTTAATAGGAGAAACAATATTTAACCAATAATATTTAGAAACTTCAATAATGGATAACACAACTAAGAAGGACAAAAACAAGGAACTAGAATATAGAAAAGTTGAACAATACTCTATATTGTGTTGCTTACAATAGAAAATCCCATCCCACAACAGCAGAATATATAACCTTCTCAAGTACACATGGGACATTATCTAGGATGTGCTGTATGACAGGACATAAAACCAATCACTAAATTTTAAAGGTTGGAAATCATACAGAGTACGTTGTCTAACCACAATAAAATGAAATGAGAGAACAAGTTAATATTAAGAAGAAAATTCAGGATATATTAAATATGTGTAAATTAAAAAAAAAAAAACTCTCCTAAATAAATCGCTCAAAGAAGTCACAAGAGAACTTAGAAAACACTTTGAGATACATGAAAATGATGTCACAATGTATCAAAATTTTGCAAAGCAGCTAAAGCAGTGTGCAGAGGGAAAATTATAGCTTTAAAAGCCTATATTTATAACAAAGATCTCAACCAATTCTTTTACCATAAGAAACTGAGAAACATGATAAAACTAAGCAAGCAGACAAAAGGATATACTAAAGGTTAGACAAAAAGTAAACAGAGAATAGAAAAAAAAGAGAAATTCACTGAAACCAAAACTTGGTTCTTTAAAAATAGTAACCGTATTGACAAACGTTTAGTTAGACTGACCAAGAAAGGAAAGACCTAATCATTTAAAATCAGAAATGAAAAATGGGACATCATTACCCACCTTATAAAAAATAGAAATAAAAAAAGGTTATAAGGTAATATCATGAAAAACTGTATGCCAAAAAAATTAGAAAGCTCTCATTACATCGGGAAAAAATCTAAAAATAACAAAAACTACAGAAACTGACTCAATAAGGAATAGAAAATGTGAGTAGATCCTTAACAAGTAAAAAAGCTTGAGTTACTTATCCAAAGTCTATCTACAAAGAAAAGCTCAGCCCAGATGGCATTAGTGAAAATTCTACCAAAATGTAAAAAGGAATTACTACCAATACTTCAGTTGCTCTTCAATAAACTGTAAGAGAATAGATACTTTTTTAACTCATTCTATAAGGCCAGAATTAACCTGACACCTAAAACATACAAAATCATCACATTCAAGACAGCCGAAGGCCAAGACCTCTTTTTAATATAAACACAAAATGTTCAACAAAACACTACTAAGCCAATCTGTAGTTGTTAAAGGTGCCATCAAGTCAGTTCTGACTCACAGTGATGCTATGTACAACAGAATGAAATGTTGCTGGGTCTTGCTTCATCTTCACAATCATTGCTGTGTTTGAGCTCATTGTAACACACACTGTGTCAATCCATCTTGCTGAGGACCTTCTTTTTCACTGAACCTCTACTTTACCAAGCATGATGTCCTTCTCCAGGGATTGGTCCCTCCTGACAACTAGTCTTAAGTAAGTAAGACAATATCTCGTCATCTTGCTTCTAAGGAACATTCTGGCTGTACTTCTTCCAAGACAGATTTGTTCATTCTTGTGGCAGTCCATGATATATTCAATATTCTGGGCCAACGCCATAATTCAAATGCATCAATTCTACTTCCGTCTTCCTTATTCATTGTTAAGCTTTCACATGCCTGTGAGGTGATTGAAAATACCATGGCTTGCTCAGGTGTACCTTAGTACTCAAAGTGACATCTTTGCTTTTTAACACTTTAAAGAGGTCTTTTGTAGAAGTTTTGCCCAATGCAATGCATCTTTTGATTTCTTGACTGCTGCTTCCATGGGTGTTGATTATGTATCCAAGTAAAATGAAATTGTTGACCTCTTCAGTCTTTTCTCCATTTATCGTGATGTTGCTTATCGGTACCTTTGTGAGGATTTTTGTTTTCTTTATGTTGAATTGTAATCCATACTGAAGGCTGTGGTCTTTGATCTTCATCAGGAAGCACTTCAAGTCTTCTTCACTTTCAGCAAGCAAGGTTGTATCATCTGCCTATCTCAGGTTGTTAAAGAGTTTTCCTCCAATCCAGATGCCATGTTCTGTGTTCTTCTTTATATAGTCCAGCTTCTCAGATTATTTGCTTAGCATACAAATTGAATAAGTATGGTGAAAGGATACAACCCTGACACACGCCGATTCTGAACCAGGCAGTATCCCCTTGTTCTGTTCTAACCACCGCCTCTTGGTCTATGTACAATTAAATGTTCTGTAATTCCTCTTCTTCACAATGTTATCCCTAATTTGGATAACACTGCCCAATACCTTTGCATATTCAATAAAACACAGGTAAACATCTTTCTGGAATTCTCTACTTTCAGCCAAGACCCATCTGACATTAGTAATCATATCCTAGTCCTCTTTAAGCCAAGACCCATCTGACATTAGTAATCATATCCTAGTCCTCTCCTGAATCCAGCTTGAATTTCTGTCAGTTCCATGTCAGTGTACTGCTGCAACCACTTTTGAATTACTTGCATGTAGTGTTAATGATACTCCTCAATAATTTTTACATTCTGTTGATCATCTTTCTTTTGAAATGGCATGTATATGGATCTATTCCAATCAGTTGGCCAGGTAGCTGTCTTTTGAATTTCTTGGCACAGACGAGTGAGTTCTTCCACCATTGCATCCATTTGTGGACCTCAATTAGTATTCCATCAATTCCTGGAGCCTTGTTTTTCACCAATAACTTCAGTGCAGCTTGGACTTATTGCTTCAGTACTATTGGTTCACTACCTATCAGTGTGTCGTATTGGGGTGGTTTGCAGGTCACTGTGATGCTGAAAGCTATGCCACTGGTATTTCAAAAACCAGCAGGGTAACCCATAGTGGACAAGTTTCAGTGGAGCTTCCAAACTAAGACAGTCTAGGAAGAAGAATTTGGGAATCTACTTCCAAAAAAATTGGCCAGTGAAAACCTTATGGATAGCAGCAGAATAAAGCCAATCTATAAGGAAAAAAATTTTTTTTTTTTTCCTTAGCAACATATAAAAGGTATTTCCTACCGTGACCCACTGGATTTTATTCCATGAATATAAGAGTATTTTAACAACTGAGAATCAATTTATATAATATACCATAGTGAGAAAGTGACAACATAATAATCTCAATAGTCACAGAAAAAGGATTTGAGTAAATCCAACACACTTTTATGATAAAAATATCAATGAACAAGAAATAGAAAGAAATTCTTTAACCTGATAAATGGTATCTATGAAAAACTAGCAGCTAGCATTGTACTGAATGTTGAAAGACTGAATGCTTTTCCCCTAAATTCAAGAACAAGTCAAAGGTGTCCATTCTCACCAATTATATTCAATATTATATTGGCAGGTATACCTAGAACAATTATACCAGAAAAATAATTAAAATATATTGCAATGAGAAAGCAATATGTAAAAGTATCTCTATTTGCTGATGACTTATTGAAAGCCCTAAAGAAGCTACTAAAAAGTTCAGGAAGATTGTAGGATACACAATAAATATAAATAGTAATTATATTTCTATACACCAGCAGTGAACAGCCCCAAAACAATTTCATTTAATAAAATATCTAAGAATAAATGTAGCAAAAGAAGAAGGAAATCTGTGCTCCGAAAACTACAAAACACTTTTTGAAAGGATTAAAGAAGACCTAAATAAATGGAAGATACACTGTATGCATAGGTTGAAAGGCTATTGTTAAAATGGCAATTCTCCCCAAATTGTTCTACCACTTCAATAAAATCTTTATCAAATCCCATCTAGATTTTTGTGAAAATAGACATGCTGATGCTAAGATTCATAAAAAACGCAAGGAACCAAAAATAGGCAACACAATCTTTAAAATGAAGTACAAAGATGGAAAATTCACACTTCAGTGTGAAAGCAATCAAAATAGTGTGTTCTGGAAATAAGGATAGACATAAGATAAATGGAACAGAATTGTGAGTCCAGAAATAAACACATTTATGTTCAATTGATTTTCATCCAGGGTTCTAAGACAATCCAATGGGTAAAGAATAGCCTTCTCAACAAGTGGTACTGAAAAATGGCATATCTATATGCAAAACAATAGAGTTGAACTTTCTTATACCATACACAAAAAATAACTGTAACGGATCATAGTCCAAAAAGTAATAGCTAAAACTATAAAACTCTTACAAGAAAACATCTAGCAAATGAAACTAAAAGCACAAGTGGCAAAAGGAAAAAAAAGAATCAGACTTGACCTAAGCAATAATAATTTTTTTTTTTAAATAACATTTTGCGCTTCAAAGAGAATCATCAAAACAGCCCATAGAATGGGCGAAAATTTTACAAATCATCTATCTGACAAGGGAATTTTATACAGAATTCTTACAACTCAACAGTAATAACACAAAAACACACAAAAATTGAAAATTTATTGAGGATTTAAACAGGCATTTCTTTAAAGAACATATACAAATAGTTAAAAAGCACATTAGGTAATATCATTAGCCATTTGGAAAATGCAAGCCACAATGAAATACCACTTCACGTCAAATCAAAAAGAGAATAAGAAGTGTTGGTGAGAATGTGGACAAACTGGGAGCCTCATAAATTGCTTGTTGGAATGTAAAGAATTTGGCAGTTCATCGAATGATAAACGTGGGTTAATTATGCTGCTGTCGTTGTATGCCATCAAATCCATTCCCACTCATAGTGACCCTAAAGGACAGAGTAGAACTCCCCCAAAGGGCTTCCTAGGTAGATATCTTTAAGGGAGCAAGTCTTTTCTCCCATGGAGATACTGGTTAATTCAAACTACCAATGCTTTGGTTATCAGCCCAGCACTTAAACATTGCATCACCAGGGCTCCTTGGAATAACTATACGATGCAGCAATTCCTCTTTAGAATACAATCTAGGGTAATGAAAATATATATCCATGTCAAAACTTGCACACACAAGTTCAAAGCAGCATTATTCAAAGTAGCCAAAAATGTGAAATGATCCAGATTCCCTCAACTGATAAACTAATAAATAAAACATGACATACCCAAAAAACATGACATAGATCCATAAAATAGACTATTATTCTGCAATAAAAAGGAATGAAGTACCGATACATGCTACAATATAGAAGAACCTTGAAAATATTAGGCTAAATGAAAAAAACCAGTCAGAACACATCACACATTGCATGATTTAATTTATATGTAATATCCGGAATTGGATCCCTGGTGGTAGGGATTAAGAGCTCAGCTACTAATCAAGAGTTTGGCAGTTCGAATCTACCAGTCTGGTCTGGTCCTTGGAAACTGTATGGGGCAGTTCTACTCTGTCCTATAGGGTCGCTATGAGTCAGAATCGACTCAACGTCTATGGTTTTTGTTTGTTTGTTTGTTTTTATAGAGTCAGAGCAGATTAGTGGCTGCATAAGGGGCTTGGGGAGTGGCTGGGAAACTGGAGAACGACTGCTAATGGATATGGAGTTTCCTTTTGAACTAATGAAAATGTTCCAGAATTGACTGTGGTGATTTCTACACAACTCTGAGAATATAATAAATACCACTGAACTGTACACTCTAAGTGGACGAGTTGTATAGGATGTAATTTATGTCTCAATGAACCTAGAAAAAAATTCAAAATCTTTGCTTTGCATATCAAAAGCAAAGTTCAACATCTAAGTGCAAGTTATTACTATAAGCCTGGACATGTGAACATATATTCCATATCATGATATTGAGACTTGAGGAGGGAGTCAAGACACTCATATTTGAATTGTGACGCATCTAAACTGTCTCCTTACTTCTAATCCCTAGCAACCAGCCATGCTTTCTTTTTGGTTGGTTTGGCTTGATTTTTTTCCCTGTAGATTGGTATCACCGAGTACATTATACCAATAGAAACAGTAGAGTTAGGGTCTGTGAAAATTTACATATCACAAAATAAGTTTTCTCTACATATATTTTTATATATAAACATATTTGCAGAGCAGAAAATCCCTTTATCATACCATATTTCTTAAGATATAGTCACTGTATCCAAAGTAGATTTAAGTTTTCTGTCAACTTGAATATCCTTCCCATCAAATTTGACAAGACTTTATACTTTTATTTTGCTGTTGGCGTTAGTTGCCATTCAGTTGGCTGAGACTCATGGTGACCCCATGTACAACAGAACAAAACATAGCCCTGTCCTATGCCGTCTTCACAATCGTTGGTATGTTTCAATCCATTATCAAAGCCACTGTGTCTTTTGAGTGCTCTCTAAATTTAGAGGGCTTATCTTCCAGCACAAGGTTTTGATGGACTAATTTTTGGAAGTGAATTGCCAGGCCTTTCTTCCCAGTCTGTCTTAGCCTGTAAGGTCCACTGAAATCTTCTCATCATGGATGACCGTGCTGGTATGTGAAATACCAGTGGCATAGCTTCCAGTATCATAGCAACAGACAAACCATCACAGTACTACAAACAGACAGACGGGTAGTAGATTTCTGATTTACTGCCCCAAATTTGAGATTGCAAGAAAAATCAAAGCTAAAGGAATTATTCTGCAGTACCCACTTGTAGGGTATGATTTAACCTGAACCTACCTAAAATATTCTCAGGCAGATGATCCAAATCAATGGGAAGCTTTATATTTACATGTATTTCCTTTTAAAACTTCATACCTGCTGAAGAGAAGGAAATGTGTTAAATCATATCACAAATTCCCACAGATTATAACCATCAACTCACATTTTTATATATTTATGAGATTGTAGCCTATGAAACTAGATTTATCAATGATATATACTCATATCACTGCCCAAAGAGGGAGGAATTAATTATAGATATGTCCGTTGATCAGTGCTTTTGCTAGACTACAGTGATTAGAATAATGGAGCCTAGTTAAAGTAGCCACCAGGAAATGTGGAAGAGAATCACACATTGGACTTGATAGACCTTGGACAAAATTGACTCTCTTGTAGTATTAGAAAAACAAAAAAGAAATTAATTCTTTTGATGTTTCCTTTTATATGTTAATATTATTAAAATGTACATTTTTATTACAGTGCCATCTCCTGAGGCTTATTCAACAGGCGTCCTCTGATCTATCTTTATTAGTGATGCCAGTGTTGTGTCCCATCCCTCAATCTGTTGCCTCTCTTCCTCTATTGCCTACCCTGCCCTTCTCTCTTATTGCTATCCCTTAAGGAAATTCTTTTGTTGTGAAGTTTGCTCAAAAGAATTATTTAAATAATTAGTTACACAATCCACAATAGAGAACAATTACGTTTTTAAATGTCCAGTTAAGCCTTCTAGACGAGTTATAACAATAAATTCAATGCTGTCTTTGAAAATGTATTGACGCCTAACTGAAGAATTTCTCCTTTTCCTACTAACCTCTAACAACTGTCAAGTCCTCTTAACCTAAGACAGTAAACAGATACTTGCAATTAACCCTCAAGCCAGGACTAGAAGACCCAAAAACCAAACCAAACCCAGTGCCGTCGAGGGGATTCCAACTCATAGCAACCCTATAGGACAGAGTAGAACTAGCCCATAGAGTTTCCAAGGAGTGCCTGGCGGATTCGAACTGCCGACCCTTTGGTTAGCAGCCGTAGCACTTAACCACTACGCCACCAGGGTTTCCAGACTAGAAGACACATGCTAAAAATTCAGCAAAGGGGCCTGAAATTTAAACATTCCAAAGAATTAATTAAGAATATGCAATGTCAAACAATAGAGTTGTTGATCAAGCCCCTTTTAGAAAGTTCTTTTTTAGCATGGGTTTTTGGGTTTTTTAGCATAGTTACCTCGGGAAGTTTTTGTTAGGTCTATAATCATAAGGGATGAATGTTTCACTGTTGTTCAGGAGTGTTCAATCCCCATTCCTGAATGGCATGAGCTGTTTGAGGATGGAAGTGACTCTGAAGGCTGCAAGGGCACAATAGGGCAGGGAAGATCTTACCAAATGTTTATGTGTGAATGTGAAAGGTGAATAAGTGACTTGTGTTCTACTTTAGTGCTAAATGCTAATAAAAGTAAGTCAAGATCTGTGTATGTGTGCGCACAAGTTTTGGAGAAAGCTAGAAAATTAGTGGTGCTAAAGAATGAATTGCTAACAAGCGATAATTCTTACTAGTAGGCAGAAGTACCAGATACAAAATTCTGAAGTCCCTACATCCAAGCTCCCTGAGAGCCCGAATTCCTGGGATGGTGCTGTGGGAACCATAGTCTTGGGGAACATCTAGCTCAATTGGCATAACATAATTTATAAAGAAAATGTTCTGCATTCTACTTTGGTCAGTAGTCTGGGGTCTTAAAAGCCTGTGAGTGGCCATCTAAGATACTCCACTGGTCTCACTGTTTTGGGAGCAAGGGAGAATGAATAAAACTGAAGACACGAGGGAAACGTTAGTCTAAAGGACTAATGGACAACAATTACCACAGCCTCTACCAATCCGAGTCCAGTACAAACAGATGGTGCCCAGCTACCACCACTGACTGCTCTGACGGGAATCACAATAGACGGCCCCAGACAGAGCTGGAGAAAAATGTAAAATAAAACTCTAACTCACACACACACAAAAAAAAGACCAAACTCACTGGCTTCACAGAGACTGGAGAAACCATGAGGGTATGGCCCCCGGACACCCTTTTAGCTCAGTAATGAAATCACTTCTGAGGTTTACCCTTCATCCAAAGATTAGACAGGCCCATAAAACAAAAGAAGAACTAAAGGGGCACACCAGCCAGTGGCAAGGACTAGAAGGCAGGAGGGGACAGGAAAGCTGGTAGTAGGGAGCCCAAGGTTGAGAAGGGAGAGTGTTGACATATCGTGAGATTGTTAACTAATGTCTGTTTAACGAGAAACTAGTTTGTTCTGTAAACCTTCATCTAAAGCACAATTAAAAGATTCTGAAGTCCCTCACAGAAAATTGGAGTTTCTTTCTGGATCTTCCACCTGACTCCAAAAAGGAAGAGTGCAGATTCCGATATAATTATCAGAAGCCAAAAGCAAAACATTTTATAAAGACAAAGCTCTCGTACCTTTGCAGACCAAAATAGGATTGATTTCATAAACTGAGTGAGCAGAATTAGAAAATTTGGCAAGTTAACGAGAAATCTTTAGTCACAGGTTCAAGAGATTTTCAATTAACTTCAGAAATGAACAGATTATTGAGGACAAATGAGGATAGCGAAGACCAAGACATAGGGACACATAGTTCACTCAATCACCAAGCCTCAGATACCTTCTTTAATTCTTTCATGAGTCCATTTCCTCTTCCAGGCCCAAGGGTTTTACTTGTTTTTGTTTCATTGATTAAAGCTATGACTAAACAAACAAAAAACAAGCCCTTTGCCATCAAGTCTATTCCAATTCATGGTAATCCCATGTGTTAAAGAGTAGGACTTCTCCATAGGATTTTTTTGACTGCAGTCTTTACTGAAGATCTCCAGACCTTTTATCTGCAGTGTTGTTGCTCAAGTTCAAACCACCAAACTTTAGGTTAGCAACCAATAACAAACTGCTTGCACGATCCAGGCTCCTAAGCTATGACTACTTACTGTAATATTTTTCCTGATTTCTTCTTCCAGCAAAAATGACTCCACTATCAGATATATTTTTTCTAGAATTTAAAAAAGATGTTTTGTCTTTGTAAGATCTTTAAACACTTTTCATTTAAAGGAGTTTACTGCTAAATAATGTAAAAGTAAAAAAAAGAATTACAAAAATCACAAACAATGGAAGTCAAAAAAGCTTCCGTGGATCATAGAAACCAGGCTTAAAAAAAATCTTTGATTTTCAAATTTAGGGCTTTTTCCAGTGATTATTGGTTAGGGGACTGTTATAAACATCCACATGGGAAAATAGGTGCAGTTTATGACAGTCAGAGAGACTATAAAGAAATGCAGGAGAAAGATCTTACAAAACACCAATGACATTAATGAAAATGCTGTTTTTCATAAAAAACCATTTACTGGCAATACATTAATTCTCAGATATATGGATAGAAACTGGCTAACAAAAATAATTTTATATATACATGTGAGAATGGAAAGATAAAGAAGAATTAAAAGTTGAGATGGAAAGGTAACATATTTATAAATTAATCATGCTCTTGGACAAGTCATATGATGATACAAATTCTATCCCCAGTGTATTTCATTTTTAGAGTGCTGAGAAATTATTATTCCCTCTACAGAAAATTAAAGAACAAAAGTTGCAGGCTAAGAGTAAAATATTTCACCAAACTCTTATCACTGATCCTAAAGACTTGCTCTTGATAAGATAAACTTTTTCTGTTAATGTTATGGCTTATTATCCCTAAGCTGCCACAAGGTACATTCCTGGATCAAATGGGACACTTGAACCTGATGTTATAAAAAACATATTCATTAACATAAGCAACAGATTTTAATTTTATGTAAACTATATATATCTTCATTTTTTTTTCTGCCTTTTAGACAGACCTAATGGTTATTATTTAGTTGGATTTTTTCACTTTGATTAGAATAGAAATGAGTTTTTAGTTTTTCTTGTTGTTAGGTGCTGTCAAGTTGGTTCCGACTCATTGCAACCCTGTACAACAGGACCAAACACTGTTTGGTCCTGCTTCATCCTCACAATTGTTGCTATGTTCGAGCCCACTGTTGTAGCCATTGGGTCAATCCATATCATTAAGGGTGTTCTTCTTTTTTGATGACCCTCTACTTTACCAAGCGTGATGTCCCTGCCCAGGAACTGGTTCCTCCTGATAAGATCTCTAAAGTATGTGAGGTGAAGTCTCACCATCCTTGCTTCTAAGGAGCATTCTGGCTGTACTCCTTCCAAAACAAATTTGTTCTTTTTTCTGGCAGTCCATGATATACAAAATATTCTTCACCAATACCATAAATGAAAGGCATCAATTCTTCTTTGGTCTTCTGATTCATTATCCCGCATTTGCATGCATATAAGGAGACTGAAAATACCTCAAGTGACATACTTACTTTTTAACACTTTAAAGAGGTCTTTTGGAGCAGATCTGCCAAGTGCAATATGTCGTTTGATTTCTTTTTTTCAATTTAATTTTATTGTGCTTTAGGTGAAAGTTTACAGCACAAGTTCATTTCTCATTCAAAAATTTATATACATATTGTTTTGTGACATTGTTGCAATCTCCACAGTGTGAAAACAAGCTCCCCCTTTCCATCCTGGATTCCCTGTGTCCATTCGTCCAGCTCCTGTTCCCCCCTCTCCTTATCTTGCTTTTGGGCAGGAGTTGCCCATATGGTCTCAAATATTTGATTGAACTAAGCAGCACATTCTTCAAGTGTGTTATTGCTTGTTTTGTAGGCCTGTCTAATGTTTGTCAGAAAAGTGAGTTTCTGAAGTGGTTTCAGTTACGGATTAACAGAGTGTCCGGGGGCAGTAGTCTCAGGGTTCCTCCAGTTTCTATCAGACTGGTAAGTCCATTTTTGCTTTTCTTGTGTCTGTGAATTGTGAATTTTGTTCTACCTTTTTCTCCCTCTGTGTCATAAGCCTGTCAGAGCAGTCGGTGGTGGTACCCGGGCACCATTGTTTTGGGCTCAGGTTGATGGAGGCTGTGGTTCATGTGGTCCATTAGTCCTTTGGGCTAATATTTTCCTTGTGTCTTTGGTTTTCTTCATTCTCCTTTGCTCCAGACAGGATAGGACCAATAGATATACCTTAGATGGTCATTCACAAGCTTTTAAGACCCCAGATGCTACTCACCAAAGTAGGATATAGAACATTTTATTTATGAAATATGTTATGCCAATTGACCTAAATGTCACCTGAGACCATGATCCCCCGCTCTTATCCCCAGCAACTCAGTGCCTCAAGGTGTCTGGATGTGTCTAGGAAACTTCTATGCCTTTGCTTTGGTCAAGTAATGCTGACTTCCCTTATACTGTGTGTTATCTTTCCCTTCACCAAAGGTGACAATTGTCTACTATCTTGTTAGTGATTTCCCTTCCACCTCCCTCACCACCCTCCTAACCAAATAATTTTTTTTTTCCCTGTGTGTAAATTTTTTTCTTGAGTTCCTGTAATAGTGGTCTTATACAATATTTGTCCTTCGGTGACTGACTTATTTCACTCAGCATAATGCCTTCTGGATTCATCCATGTTGTGAGATGTTTTGCAGATTCATCATTGGTCTTTATTGCTGTGTACTACTCCATTGTGTGCATGTACCACAATTAGTTTATCCATTCGTCTGTTGATGGGCATTTAGGTTATTTCTGTCTTCGTGCTATTGTGAATAGTGCTGCAGTGAACATGGGTGTACATATGTCTATTCTTGTGACGGCTCTTATTTCTCTAGAATATATTCCCAAGGAGTGGGATTGCTGGATCATATGAAATTTCTATTTCTAACTTTTTAAGGAAGCACCATATAGTTTTCCAAAGTGATTGTACCATTTTACATTCCCACCAGCAGTGAACAAGAGTTCTAATCTCCCCACTACCTCTCCAATTTTTGTTATTTTCTGTTTGTTGATAAGTGGCAGTATTGTTGGGGTGAGATAGTATCACATTGTATTTTTGATTTTCATTTCTCTAATGGCTAATAGAAGCCCTTGTGGCAAAATGGTTGAGTTGGGCTGCTAACCAAAAAGGTCAGCAGTTGGAATCCACTAGCCACTTCTTGGAAACCCTACAGGGCAGCCATTGCTGTCATATGAAGTTGCTATGAGTTCACTATGAGTCGGAATCGACTTGACAACAATGGATTTGTTTGTTTGTTTTTAATGGCTAATAATCGCAAGCATTTCCTAATGTATCTGTTGGCCACCTGAACGTCTTCTTTGGTTAAGTGTCTCTTCATATACTTCATCTATTTTTTAATTGGATTATTTGTCTTTTGTTATTGAGGTGTTGAAGTATTTTGTGCATTTTAGAGATTAGACCTTTATTGGATATATCATAACCAAAAATGTTTTCCCAGTCTGCAGCTTCTCTTTTCACTCTTTTGGTGAAGTCTTTTGATGAGCATAAGTGTTTATTTTTAGGAACTCCTAGTTTCTCTTCTGGTGTTTGTGCATTGTTAGTTATGGTTTGCCTGCTATTTATGCCATGTATTAGTGACCCTAGCATTTTCCTTATTTTTTCTTCCATGATCTTTCTTGTTTTACATTTTATATTTAGTTCTTTGATCCATGGTGAGTTCATTTTTATGTCAGAGGGAAGTGTGGATCTCGTTTCATTTTTCTACAGATGGACATCAAGCTATGCCTTCACCATTTGTTAAAGAGACTTATCTTTATCGTTTTAGATTTTATATTTAGGTCTTTTTTTTGATCCATGGTGAGTTAATTTTTGTTATAGTGTGAAGTATGGATCTCATTTCATTTTTTTACAGATAGACATCCAGTTATGCCTTCACCATTTGGAAAAATCACAACATGACAAAATGGTGGACACTCACACAATACTGGGAATCATGGCCTAGGCAAGTTGACACACATTTTTGGAGGACACAATTCAATCCATAACAGTAGGTTTTTCCACTTAGGTAGGTCTCTTTTGGTTTCTTGCAGTAGCGTTTTGTAGTTTTCTTTGTTTATGTCTTTTACTTCCTTGGTCAGATTTATTTCCAAGTATTTGATCTTCTTGGGGGCTATTGCAAATGGTACTGATTTGGTGATTTCCTTTTTGAAGTTCTCTTTGTTGGTGTAGTGGAATCCAAATGATTTTTGCATGTTAAGCTTATATCCTGTTACTTTGCTGAAATTTTATCTTAGCTCCAGTAGCTTTCTTGTGGGTTCTTTGGGGTATTCTGTGTAGAAGATCATATCATCTGTGAACAGGGATAGTTTTACTTCTTCCTTATCAATTCAGATGCCCTTTATTTCTTTTTCTAGGTTAATGGCTCTAGCTAGGACTCCCAGCAGGATATTGAATAAGAGTGGTGATAAAGGGCATCCTTGTCTGGTTCCCATTCTCAAGGGGAATGCTTTTAGTTTCTCTCCATTTAGAATCATGTTGGTTGTTGGTTTGGTATACATTCCCTTTATTATGTGGAGAAATTTTCCTTCTATTCCCATTTTGCTGAGAGTTTCTTTTAGGAAGGGTATTGGAGTTTGTCAAATGCCATTTCTTCGTCGATTTAGATAATCATGTGATTCTTTTGTTTTATTTATGTGGTGGATTACTTTGATTGATTTTCTAATGTTGAACCACCCCTGCATACTGGGTATGAATGCCATTTGGTCATGATTTATTAATTTTTTTATATGCTGTTGAATTCTATTGGCTGGGATTTTGTTAAGAATTTTTGCCTTTATGTTCATCGGAAATATTTGTCTGCAGTTTTCTTTTTTTTGTGTGTCCTTGTCTGGCTTTGGTAACAGGGTTATGCTGGCTTTATAGAATGAACTCAGGGGTATCCTTTCTTTTTCTATGCTCTGAAATACCTTGAGTACTATTGGTGAGAGTTCTTTGAAAGTCTGATAAAATTCTCCAGTGAAGCCATCTATGCCAGGGCTTTTTATTTGTGGGGAGTTTTTTTTTTGTTTTTTTTTTTTTTAATTACCTCTTCAATCCCTTCTTTTGTTATGGGTCTATTAAGTTTTTCTACCTCAGATTGTGTTGGTTTAGGTAGGTAGTGTGTTTCTACAAATTTGTTCACTTCCTCTAGATTTTTTAATTTGTTGGAGCACAATTATTCATAGTATTCTGTTATGATCCTTTTTATTTCAGGTGGATCTGTTGTTTGCTTCTTCTCCTGTTTTTCTTTTGTCAGTTTGGCCAATGGTTTGTCGATTTAAAGAACCAGCTGTTGGTCTGGTTGATTCTTTCTGTTGTTTTTCTGTTCTCTATTTCTGTTCGAATATCTATTCCTTCCTTCATTACGGTGACTGAGGACTTCTTTTATTGCTCTCTTTTGATGGCAATAGTTTTGGTTTTTATTTATTTTTGGTTTTATCCCCTGTATGGGGTTCATCAAGCTTCTTGGATAGACATCTTCTTGTCTTTCATGATATTAGGGAATTTTATGCCAGGAAATGTTCAATGATTCTGTGTTTTCCATTATCTTCCCCTGCTCCCCTGTTCTGGAACTCATTTCTTCCATTCACTCTAGCTACTCTACATTCAAGAGCAAGTTTAAGAGTCTCTTCTGACACCTATTTTGGTCTTTTCTTTCTTTCCTGTCTTTTT
Source organism: Elephas maximus indicus (assembly GCF_024166365.1). Taxonomy (NCBI): domain Eukaryota; kingdom Metazoa; phylum Chordata; class Mammalia; order Proboscidea; family Elephantidae; genus Elephas; species Elephas maximus. The sequence goes on along the minus strand of NC_064833.1, from coordinate 63,842,147 downwards.
AATGACCTTTTGCTTTCTTCATGTATGATGTTCTTGATGTCATACCACAACTCTTCTGGTCTTTGGTCATTAGAGGTTTATGAGTCAAACGTATTCTTGAGATGGTCTCTGAATTCAGAATGAAAATACTTAAATTCATACTTTGGTTCTCATGGCTTTGTTTTAATTTCCTTCAGCTCCATTCGAACTTGCATAAGAGCAATTGATGGTCTGTTCTGCGGTCAGCTCCTGATCTTGTTCTGACTGATGATATTGAGCTTCTCCATCGTCATTTTCCACAGATATAGTCAATATGATTCCTGTGTATTCCATCTGGCAATGTCCATGTGTATAGTTGCTATTCATATAGTTGAAAAAAGATATTTCCAATGCATAGTTCCTTGGTTTTGCAAAATTCTATCATGTGATCTCCAATGTCATTTCTATCACCAAAGCCATATTTTTCAGGTACCAATCCTTCTTTTTTTCCGACTTTTGCATTCCAATAGCCAGTAATTATCAATGCTCCTTGATTGCATGTTTGATCAATTTCAGACTGCAGAAGTTGGTAATAATCTCTAGTTTCTTCGTCTTTGGTATTAGTGGTTGGTGCATAAATTTGAATAATGGTCATATTAACTCTTCTTCTTTGTAGGTGTGTGGATATTACCATATCCCTAACAGTATTGTACTGCAGTATAGATCTTCAAGTGTTGTTTTTGGCAATAAATGTGACGTCATTCCTCTTCAATTTGTCATTCCTGGGATAGTAGACCATATGATTTTCTGATTCAAAATGGTCTATATAAGTTCATTTCACCTCACTAATGCCCAGGATATTGATCTTCAAGTCTTTCATTTCATTTTTGACAACTTCCAATCTTCTCAGAACCATACTTCATACATTCTACTTTCCAATTATTAATGATGTTTGTGGCTGTTTCTTCTCATTTTTTTTATTGTGCAATATCAGCAAATAAAGGTTGACTCAATCCACGTCATTTAGGTGGACTATACTTTGGAAGAATCAGCTCTTCCCCAGTCATATTTTGACTGCTTTCCAACCTGAGGGGCTCATCTTCTGGCACTATTTCAGACAATGTTCAGCTGCTATTCACAAGGTTTTCACTGGCCATTTTTTTTCAGAAATAGGTCACCAGGTTCTTCTTCCTAGTCTGTCTTAGTCTGGGAGCTCTGTTGAAACCTGTCCTTCATGGGTGACCTTGCTGGCATTTGAAATATTGTTAGCACAGCTTCCAGCATCACAGCAACATGGAAGCCACCACAGTATGACAAACAGACAGTGGTGGAATTTTTTTGGTACACAGAAAATTTTAATTAACATAATATTCTGAAAAGGAGTTAACGTCTCCATTAGTTTCTAATATTTTCTAAATATATGGATCATAAAATAAATTTTCTCTCTGAATTATTTTATAAAGATACTGTTTTTGCTTTGTCCCAAACCGATAAGTGGTCTTCAATAGCAAGTTATTGGCCTTCTAATATAATGATGTTTTAAAGTATTATGAATTACTTAATGATTCACTAACAACCACATAATTTCTGATTTAAAATTTTATTAAAATAACAATATAATATCATTCTTTTCCAACTATCTTATATTTGTAAAAGTTATTAATAGACTTTGAAGTATTGACATTGAACTTTTTATAATTTTGAATAAATGCTGATGAACTGCTTGCTAGATACTACAAATATGGCAGATTAAATAAATCTGAAAAGACTTTCATTATGAAGATAAACAAATACACACACGTACACATCTTTGTATTGTAAATTCTTTTCAATTTTTACCTAAATTAGCAGAATAAATACAGGTAGTTTCTGACTTACTATGTATTTGAGTTAAGACAAATCACACTCACAATCATGTTTTTTTGTTGTTCATTTTATTGTTAATAATATGTACTACGTACAATACTGCACCACATAATTTGCTGATGTTATCGTTCTCAGTTGCTCACTCATAGACGTTCACAGATCAAATTTATAAAGGCACAGATAATAAAAAGCAATAATAAAAACTAAAAAGAAAAAGGCATTCACGGTAACAGAACCCCATCATAAATCAGGGACTACCTGTATAAAAATGAATAAATAAATAAATATTTAAACAAAGAAATTCATAAATAAAGTTAGTAGGAGCAACTTCTAGGTATCACAAATGAGGAGGGACATAAAAATCTGAGCAATAAACTTACAAGTTTTTTACTGAAGCTGTCATGCAGTAGTGGGAAGGGAAGAGAGTCTATTCCTCTTTGTTTTCTTGACACAACTTTTAGTTTGTACACTGGTATTCAGGAGATGGAGCATGGGCGTGTGCAGCTTCATAAATCCAGCAATCCAAAAAAAACAGGAGCTGGGAAAAATGTAGCTAATAGCATAGGAAAGGCAACTCTCCTGTTTTAGCTTAAACTCAGGGCAGATAAATTACAAAACATCCATTTAAGCTATTGGCTAAACTGAGAATTAACAGAGTTAACAGAAAGGTTAGTTGTTCCGAAACTTAATATAATTGAGCAGTGTGATAAAACCCATTGCCAATGAGTCAATTTGGACTCATTGAGACCCTGTAGGACAGGGCAGAACTGCTCCACAGGGTTTCCAGGGAGCAGCTGGTAGATTTGAACTGCTGACCTTTTGGCTAGTAGCCAAGCTCTTAACTACTGCATCATCAAGGTTCTGAGCAGGACGATATAGATAATAAAATAACAATGAGTAAAGACTCTAAATTCAGGAATTAATATGTAAAGCATGATAATAAATAATAGAAAACAAATTATAATAAACTAAAATTAAAAAATGATTATTTCCGTTAAATATTTAACACAAACTTCAAAGAATAGTAAACTGGAAAGAAGATATGAGGAAATAACGTGGAATTCTGTATAGGGTTGCAACATTGGGAAACTGAAAGAAATTTTAAGAGACATAACAGGATAAGGGCTAATATATAGCTTATTCAAGTCCAAGTGGAGGCAATACAAAGAATGGAAGGAAAACAATATTTAAAGATACAACAGCTGAGGATTTTAAATATATAGCAAAAGACATGATTCATTCAGGAAGCAAAGCTAATCTTCAGAAGAATAAATATAAATGAGTATGAATAAGTATAAGTAAAAATTCACACAGAGATCCATGGCTGTGAAACTGGAGAATAATAAATACAAAAGCAGCTAGAGAGCACAGATGCACCATCCAAACAATGACAATAAGGCTGAAAATTTCTAAACACAGTAACAGTATGTGTTAGAAGTAAGGACCATTAATGAAAGATAGCTTCTATCTGCTATCTTTCAAATTATAACATTCTAGTCAATTAAATTATCAATCAAAAGGAAGAAAAATTTAAGACATCTACAGGTAAAATATTATTATATACAGGTAAAATCTTAGAGTCTCTGAAAATAAGATTTGGTTGAAAGAACTTCAGCAAGATGTAATTTAAGAAGCAAGAAATCCAACCCCAAAGAATGAAATGAAATAAAAGAAGCAATAGTAAGCACTGCAACAGGTAATCACCTGGTTAAATCTAAACAAATACTGAATGTATTGAAAATAATAACAAAAATTACTTATTTTTTAAGTACGCTAACAAGATGGATGTAAAATCAGGGGGAAAAACATAAAAAGAGGGATGGTTGAACAGCATTAAAGGTTTTTGTGGCTTTTCAAGAAAAGGTAGAGGAACTGAATAATTTCAGACTTTGTAAAGTCAAGTAAAACCAAACCAAACCGGTTGCCATCAGGTCGATTCTGACTCATAGGGACCCCATAGGACAGAGTAGAAATGCCTCATAGGGTTTCCAAGGAGCAGCTTGTGGATTTGAATTGCTGACCTTTTCGTTAGCGCCGTAGCTCTTAACCACTGTCACCAGGGTTTCCAAAGTCAAGTAGGCACACCAAAAGAAATGATATATAAGATTTCTAAACTAGCTATAAAAGGAAGGAAGAAATATAGTACTAACTGACAGAGATATAAGGTTTGTTTTGTTTTTTTAAAGCAAGGTGAGTTATATATAAGGCCCACACCTATAATTACACAAAAGGGTTAAAAATTAACGAAGGAAGAAAGCTAAACTACACAAATAAAGAAAGCTGTTGCAGTTTATCTTGACTCACATTAATAGAACTTTAAGGCAAAAACAACACTTAAGGAAAAAACGCGTATATACTACATAATGATAACTCTAAGACTGCCGCTAATCACACAGCTTAAAACATACAGCGAAAGTGACTTAATTTCAAGGAGATATTTTCAACTCTATACTCATAGTAAGATATTTTAAAAATATATATTTAAGTAATTTCTGCATGTATACAACTACTCCTCACTTATCGACTACCTCATTATCCAACATTCACATTTATGGCTAAAAAATATCTACTATCTGTCTTCTTTGCGCGTTAACGACCCTGCTGACCCGCACACCCTCGCCAGGCACAGCTCGTCCAGGGCATGTGGAGGTGGGAGCATGCTGTGCTTGGGTACTTAACCCCAGTCTGGAACTGAAAGGTACCCAACCGTCCGGCTCCTCCCAGCTAGCTGCCTCCGCTTCCTTCTTCTGGCTCACTGCTGGTGTGCTTCACATTCTACCCCATGCTCCATACTCACCTTGCACGCGGGCAACAGTCAGGGAGCTCCAGGAGCGGGGCGTAGTGGCAGACATTGCTGGCCTCTGGGGAGCCAGCCCCTGGCCTAGGCCACCGAGCTCCACGCCCAGCCTGCACTGCCTGCTTCCCCCACCTCGTGCATTGTGGAGGCCAAGCTGAGACGCTGGGTGGCTGAGACACTGGGTGGCTGAGGACAACCGTCCGCAGCATGGATTCAGATTCTGGCCAGCAGAGCGAGTGCTAACCCATGACCACCGAAGGTATAGAGGAGCCATGGCCTCCCAGCTGGGAGGGCTGGGGCGAGCAAGGAGGGGAGGCTGGGCAGGAAAAACATGAGTATGCCAACTTTGGCTTAACGACCTGGTCTTTGGAACCTAAGTGTCGATAGTGGATAAGTGTTGAGTGGGTGTGTTTGCATATATATATATATATAAAAAATTTTTTTATGGTATATATACATATGGTATATACATGTATATATATATATATATATATACACATAAGCCCAACCTACTGCCATCAAGTCAATTCCGACTCATAGCGACCCAATAGGACAGAGTAGAATTGCCCCATAGAGTTTCCAAGGGTCCCTGGCAGATTCGAACTGCCAACCTCTTGGTTAGCAGCTGTAGTGCTTAACTACTACGTATATATATATATGTATATATATACATAGGTGACTAGTATATATATTTCTTATATATATATATATGCATACCTATGTACATATATAAGAAAATTTTAGTAAAGATATAAAAATGTTCCATTGGGCAGAGCAGGATTAATTTGAAAGGGGAGACCCAAACACATGTTAATATAGTTCCCCAAACAGGGTATACATGTTAATATATAAAAACCTTCTGTAATTTACCTTCTCCAATTAAAATATTTATAGTATCAATTAAAACCATTTTTTTTTTTTTTTTTTTTAGCGCAAGACACCTCCATCTAATTACCCATGAACATTTTCTTGAAAGATAGGATAAATGTTTGGTTTATTACTATGAAGCATTATGAGGCAATTATCTTTAATTGCTCTCTATAACAATTCTCCACTTATAACTAACATTTTGTAATCATTTAAAAATAGATTAATTAAAAATACATCCTTATGATCATAATTTATGCTTTATAATTAAGAATATATCAGTTTTTATGTATATCTGTGGAAAGCGTTCTTCAACACACTCAAAGCTGTCCTTCTCTTGAATAAAACTTCATGTGGAAAAATTAGGAATATTGTTTCTTTGTGTAAGCCTGGAGATTCAATGTTACACTCTAATATAAATACATACATGATAGATCATAATTGTTTAATGTAATGATACCTACTATTTTTAGAAAAGGAAAAAATATTTGATATAAGAACTACATATTATATATTATAAGCATATCTAGCTCATTTATTGTTTTTTTTTTTGAAAAATAGAGACTTAATTAAAAATAACTAGAATATCTTGGAAAAAGATTTGATTTTAGTTCTAGGACAGGGAATGTATGTGGTAAGCCTGGAATATCTTTTGTGCCAGAAAGCTGAGAAGTACTCAAATACTTTTAGAAATGTGTTGAAAGAGTGGCCCTAAAGAACCTCTTACTGGGCCAAATCAGGAAAAATTGGAACTTCCAAGATAATGATGATGTAGTCAGGTATAACAAATCAAATAAAAAAGAGCCCCACTCTTTTAGAACCCAGCAATAATCATTGCCTTGGTCACTTTATTCCAAAATGGCAATTTTCTAATTCTGTTATTTTTCTTCACAATTATTAGCTGGAATTATATTTTTAAAAAAAGACATTCCATTGTCACATAGTTTGCTTTCCTTCATACTCACCCCCTCTCTTTTTTGTATTACTGTTGATGAATTAAAACAAGAACCATCATTAGGTGGTAAAATTTACAGATGAAAGTTCATTGAAGAATGTTATCTTAGCTCAATCTCAAAGCATTACCTCAAAGTTTATTTACTAATTACAGTGGAGAAAATATTCAGTTACATTAAGAAATCTAGTATAAATAAAGTAGACAAACTGATCAAAATTAGCATCACCTATGATTAAATTTGGAAACCCTGGGGGCCTAGTGGTTAAGAGCTATGGCTGCTAATCAAAAGGTAGGCAGTTCGAATCTACCAGGTGCTCCTTGGAAACTCTACAGGGCAGTTCTACTCTGTCCTATAGGGTCGCTATGAGTCAGAATCAACTTGATGGCAATGGGTTTGGTTTTGTTTTTGTAATCAAATTTATATTATATGTCCATATTATGTGTCTGATGATGTGGAGAAGTTCAAATCACCCAGGTAATATTCTTGCCAAAAATGCTTAACTTGAACCTATTCATATGAATCAACCAGTCAAATCTAGACTGTGTGACATTTTACAGACTAACAGTGTGCAGTCTTCAAAATTATGAAAATCACGCCCACACACACAAAAGACTGGGGGTCTGTTTAAGAGACTTGAAAAGTAAATACACTTGATCCTAGATTTTAAAAACTAAGTTATAAATGTCATTACAGAAACAATCTGGAAAATTTGGAAAGGCACTGAATATTAGATAACATTATTTTACAACAGTATTAGTTTTGCTGGGCGTGATAATGGTTTCATTGTTATGAAGCACAGTGTGCTAGTTCTTTGGAGATGCAAGTCAAAGTATTTACAGGTGAAGTGTCACGGTGTCTATCATTTACTTTCAATGATTCATCATTAGAAGAAGAAGGAGGAGGAAGGGAAGGTATGGGGAAAGCAGAGAGTGGGGAGAAGGGAGAAGAAGAAGGAACAGCAGCAACAAATATGGCAAAATGTTAACATTTGGTGACTGAGTCAAAGTTGATTATTTCAATATTTCCAACTTTTATAAAAGGTAGAATTTTTTTTAATAAAAGCTAATAATGATTGCAGTGCTGACCCTGCCATATGGAGAGAAGTGGGACCCTAATAAAATGATATTCAAACACATCTGGAAGAATTATAAAGTCAGAACATCAAGTAAATATTGTGAAGTAACAGTAATTATGGGAAGAGGAACTGCTGTATTTAATGATAGCACACGATATAAATTTCTAATAATTATAATTGGACGGAACTGATGCAATTGTTGATACACAATACACTGGAACTGAGTTGAAAGACAAAATGCAAGCCAAGTGTATACACATTTTTGTAAACATCATAATTATATTTTAGTTCAATGACAAAAGATGGAATTTTCCCATCCCAATTGCCTTAGTATTTGGGAAATAATTACAACCACACTTCACACTATATACCAAAAAATGCTAGCTGGATTATAAATGTTAGCTGTACAAATGCTATAAAAAATATTCATTTGATAATATAACTATATAATATTTTGGAAATTGAGAAGACTTTTCTAAGCACTTCATCAATGTCAGATTTAATAAGTAAATATTATATGATTAAAGACTTTAGTTACAATTATCAATAATCTATGTGCAAGGAATTTTTTCAATAGACTTTTATTTTTTAGAACACTCTTAGGTTTATGGAAAAATTGAGATACAGTACAGTGTTTCCATATACCCTATACCCAGTTCCCTCTACTAATACCTTACCCTCGTATGGTGCATTTGTTACAATTGATAAACTGATATTAATACATTATTATTAACTAAAGTTCATGCTTTATTCAGATTTTTTTTTTCTGATTTTTTTCCTAACGTCCTTTTTCTGTTCCAGGATCACATTTAGGAAAACACATTACCTTTAGTCATCATGTCTCCTTAGGCTCCTCTTAACTGTGACAATTTCTCAGACTTTCTCTGTTTTTGATGACCTTGACATTTTGAGGAGTACATTGTCAGATATTTTGCAGGATGCCGCTCTATGGGAATTTGTCTAAAGTTTCTTTCATGATTGTACAGGGTTATGGATTTTGGGAAGGAAGACCACAGGGGTAAAGCATTGTTTTCATCACCCCATATCAAGGGTGCATGCTAACAACATGGTTTATTACTATTGATGTAAACCTGGTGCTTATCAGGATTTTCCACTGTAAAGTTTCTCTTCTGCCCCCCTCTCAATACCATACTCTTTGGAAAGAAATCACTATGTGAAGCCTACACAAGGATTTTGGAATTATGCTTCCCCTCTTTTGGTGCCAGGAGTTTTTTTTTTTTTTACTTACTGAAACACTAAGTCAAGAAGACCCCTGCTTTAATGGAGTTTACATTTGAAGGAGAAAATAATAAGTAAATAGTAAAAAAAAATTATCAATTTTATCTTGTAATTTTTATGGAATGTATATAAATGCTATAAAGAAAATAAAACAGTGTCATGAGATGAAAAATCAAACTGTATTTTAACCAGAATAGCTTAAGTAAAGTAAAAACAAACAAAATATTAAACAAAATTAAAATAAGCTGGGGTAAATAATTGCAAAGCATAGCAGGCAAAAAAATAATATCTGCGGTAACTAATGAGTTCTAATAAATCACTAAGAAAATGAAAAAGTCCACAAGAAAATGAGAAAAGTATATTACCAGTTCACCCGTTAAAAATAGAAATGGCCAACAAATAAAATAAAATTAGTCAGTAATCAAATAATGCGAATGTTAGATTTTCAACACACAGTCTTTTCCACATCAAATAAATAAAATATATAAAACAAAGAAGTGGATAGTATGCAAAGAAAAAAGCACTCATATGACTTCTAGTGAAACTGTAAATAAGTATATTATTCAGAGAGAAAAACATGCATTGCATATTAAAAGCCTTAAATTTTTCCCAGTCTGTGACCTAATAATTCTAAAGATATAGTTATAAAGATATTAATTTTAGCATTACTTCAAAAGCAACAATTTAGGCATAACCTTAATAATAACAGTAAAATTGATTTAAAAATGAGAGAAAATTTGTAAAATGTAAAACACACAAATGTAAAATTACTATTGCTAACTCTGGTCCTGACCACGCACAGTAACTGGCACTGAACTTCCTCCCATAAACAACTAGAAAACTGGACAAAATAGTATATCCATTTTCAGACACTGACAACAGGTAATAACAGAATGTGATGCCTCAGAGAAGGAAAACACACAAGGTAAGCCTAACAATCTCCTTGACTTTCTTACAGAAACATTTTCCAAACTGCAACTACCTACGTGAGAAGAGGAAAAGGTAGCAGGATAGTGCATATAGCAGTTTTTCTCAAGACATATATGTGTGTGTATATATATATATATTTATATATACATATATGTATATATATAAAGATAAATTATGTAAAGAAATATTATGGTTTAAGTGTATAAGTGTATGAAGATGAAGATGATAATGTTGTTGTTAGGTGCCATCGAGTCAGTTCCAACTCATAGTGACCCTATGTAAAACAGAACAAAACACTGCCCAATCCTGCGCCATCCTCACAATCGTTGTTATGCTCAAGCCCATTGTTGCAGCCACTGTATCAATCCATCTTGTTGATGGTTTTCTCTTTTTTGGTAACCCTCTACTTTGCCAAGCATGATGTCCTTCTCCAGGGACTTGTCCTTCTTAATAATATGTCCAAAGTCTGTAAGACGTAGTCTTGCCATCCATGCTTCTAAGAAGCATTGTAGCTGTACTTTTTTCAAGACAGGTTTGTTTGTTCTTTTGACAGCCCATTGTATAGACAATATTCTTTGCCAACACCATAATTCAAAGGGCTCAGTTCTTCCTTATTCATGGTCCAGCTTTCACATGCGTATAAGGTGATTGAAAACACCACGGTTGGGTTCAGGCACATCTTAGTCTTCAAGGTTAAATCTTTGCTTTTCAACACTTTAAATTGGTCCTTTGCAGCAGATTTGCTCAATGCAATGCATCTTTCAATTTCTTGAGTGCTGCTTCCATGGGCATTGATTGTGGATCCAAGTCAAATGAAATCCTTGACAACTTCAATCTTTTCTCCGTTTATCATGATATTGCTTATTGGTCCATTTGTGAGGATTTTTGCTTTCTTTGTGTTAAGGCGTAATCCACACTGAAGGCTATATAGTCTTTGATCTTCATCAGTTAAGTGCTTCAAGTCCTCTTCACTTTCAGCAAGTAATGTTGTGTCTTCTGCATAATGCAGGTTGTCAATGAGTCTTTTTCCAATCCTGATGCTGTGTTCTTCTTCATATAGTCCAGCTTCTCAGATTATGTGATCAGCATACGCGTTGAATAAGTATGGTGAAAAGATACAACCCTGATGCACACCTTTCCTGACTTCAAACCACACAGTATCCCCTTGTTCTGTTGGAACGGCTCTGCCTTTTGATCTATGCATAGGTTCCTCATGAGCACAATTAAGTGTTCTGGAAATCCCATTCTTTGCAATGTTATCCATAATTTGTTATGATCCACACCGTCTAATGCCTTTACATAGTCAATAAAACAGAGGTAAGCATCTTTCTGGTAACTTCTGCTTTCAGCCAGGATCCATCTGACATCAGCAATGATATCCCTGGTTCCAAGTCCTCTTCAGAGTTTGGCTTAAATTTCTGGCAGTTTCCTGTGAATATCGACGATAATAGCTAAGAAAAATAATATATTCTTCTAAATTTGGGTCACAGAGCTTTATGGATTGAATTGTGTCCCCCCAAAATATGTGTTGTAAATGCTAATTTTTTATACCTGTGGATATAATCTCTTTGAGAATAGCGTTTTCTTTTTGTTATGTTAATGAAGCAGTGTCACTGTGGTGATGTGTACTAAGCCTAATCACTTCTGAGTCATAAAAAGGGCAGAAAAAGACACGGAAGGATACCCAAAATGGGGGGAAGGTAGATGTCATACGAAGATCTCCAATGAATTGAGAAATGCTGGGACAAGAATATTTCTCCAGAGCTGGCAGCGAGAGAACCCTTCCTCTAGAGCTGATATCCTGAATTTGGTCTCCTCTCCTCCTAAACTATGAGAAAATAAATTTGTAGTCTTTAAAGGCACCCACTTGTGTATTTTTGTTACAGGAGCACTAAGAAACTAAAGCACAAAGGAAATCTGGAGGAGTGGGGAAAAGAAAGGGAATACTGTATTTTTATGCAAATGACATGAATCTTCTTTGTTCGCCAGCCAGTGCCCTCCCTCATGAGGCATTCTCTCACAAACACCACCGCGCCAATCCCCGTCCACATGTTGCTGTAAAAAATTGGCATAACACGCTTATAAAAATACCTGGTGGGGGAAGGGTGCAACCTGCAAACAAATGTAGAAAGTGTGTATTATTTGTGAAAACTATGTTTTTTTTTTTTATGGTATTAATTTTATGATCCATTAAAAAATACATTATTTTTTAATTTTTTAATATAGGAGAGACAAAAGATACTGGACATATAATTTTGAATTTTTCGCTGTATTATCCCTGTTAAAATAAAAATTGATTTTAATAAAAAAATGTATGATATGAGCATTTGATTCTGGTTAGAATGGAATAAGCATATTCCTCCATGTTCCTCCAACTAAACGCAACTAAAAAATGGACCAGAATGCGCTCTGCAAAGATCTGAGTAAACAGAAAAGTTAGTGGTAGCAAGTGTATCAGGAACTAAAATGTGAAATAAAGAACAACCAGTTCAGCAGTGAGTTTCCTGTATTTTTTTCTATCCTAGTCTCTTGGCTAGACCTAAGGGGCAACCTGAACGAATCCTGGAACTTGTACGTTGGGAGCAGACAGAATGAGCTCCAAGAGAAGTTTTTGTTTTTGTTTTTTTTAATCTGAAATAAGGGGCATCAATGGAGAACCTTAAAAGACAGAGTATTGAAAAATCCTGTTTTTTTTTTTTTTTTCCTCCCCAGGCTCTGCCTTCAGGTGAGTCCCTGTCCTGAAGCTGCAACTCAGTGGGGGCAAAAGCAATGAACTAGCAGGCACCAAAGCTGTAAAGGAAGGGAAACACTTCTCTCTGACTAGAGGAACTGTGTTCTAAAGAGTGTGTGGAGAAATTGTAGTGCTTTTTTCTCTCTCTGTCAACCTGCCACTTGAGTGTGGAGGCAGACACAGTCACAGGAAAGGCGCAGCAAAGTGGAAAGGTTGAATCCCTCCGTCAGTAGCCAGAGGACCAGGAAGGCAGTCACTGGGAGTTAGAGGGCGTAGGAGTATTGCAGAGATATTGCAGCTGGTTTAAGAAGCAGAGTCCATAATGCTGTGTATGAACTCTTAAACTCACTCCTAAACTGTATAGGCATGAATTCAAGCCTAAACAGCACATTAGAAGTTTTAAAACCATAAACAGCACACCGCAAGTTTTGAGCACTAAACTGTGACATAGAACACCACCTTGAACTCAGATTGGTACCTGGATGAAGCACAAACGGTACAATATCAATAATGTTCAGACGTTAAAAAAGAAAATGTTGGTGAACAAGTCCACAAAACTTGGATCAGAAATTCCTGCCTGTGGATTTATTTTATGAGTGGATTGGCTGCTAAAATGAACAAGCGAAGAAGAAAAAACAAACAAACACACACGATCTTTATAGCATTTAAATAAGACTTAAAGTCTCCTAGTATAACATTCAACATGTCAGGAATGCAATCCAAAATTATCTGACATAAAAATAATCAGGAAAGAATGACAAATTCTTAAGGAAAATGGCAACCAACAAATGCCAAACGAAAAACGTCTTAGATGTTGGGATCAGACAAAGACTTCACAGAAGCTATTAAAACCCTGCTCAAAAAACTTAGAGAAAGCATCCTTGACACAAGTGTAAAGAAAGAATCAGCAGAAAAAAGAAGCTATAAGAAAATGCATATTTTATTACTAAGAAATAATAATTGGGCTCAATAGCCAAATGGAGGCACAGAGGAAAGAGTCAGTGAAATTGTACATAGAGTAAGAGATTTTATTAAATCTACAGATTGGAGAGAAAAATATAAATAGATAGATAGATAGAGCCTTCGGGACATATAGGAAAAGAGCAAAAGTTCTAACATCCATATCATTGAAAGCACTGAAGGAGAGGTCAACAAAGAGTGGTTTAGAAAAAAAAGGAAGGAAGGAAGAAAGGAAAGAAGAAAGGAAGGAATTAAAACTAAGGCCTGAAAACTTCCCAATTTGACAAAAAGACTTAAACTGCAGTTAAAGTTAGCAAGCCCAAAACAGTATCAACTGAAATAATTCCAAGCCCAGACACATTTTTTTTTTTTTTGCATCTTGATGAAAGTTTTTGTATGTGTGTGTTTTAAGTGAAAGTTTACAGTGCAAATTAGTTTTTCATTCAACAGGCATACGTACATTGCTTTGTGATCATTGGCTGCAATTGCCACAATGTGTCAGCACTCTTCCCCTTTCTCTTTCCACCCTGGGTTCTTTGTGTCCATTCATCCAGTTTTCCTCTCCCTTTCTACCTTCTCATCTTTGCTTTAGGGCAGGTGTTGCCCATTTGGTCTAATATACTTGATTGTACTAAGAAGCACGTTCCTCACATGTGTTATTGTTTACTTTTTATGCCTGTCTATTCTTTGGCTGAAAGGTAGACATCAGGAGTGGCTTTAGTTCTGAGTTAGCAGGGTGTCCGGGGGGGCCACAGTCTCTATTATGATCCCTGTCAGAGCAGTTGGTGGTGGTAGCCAGGCACCATCTAGTTTTTCTGGGCTCAGACTAGTGAAGGCTGTGGTTCCTATGGTCCATTAGTCCTTTGTACTAATATTTTCCTTGTGTCATTGGTTTTCTTCATTCTCCTTTGCTCCGAACATAATGGGAACAATAGATGTATTTTACATGGCTGCTCACAAGCTTTTAAGACTCTGGACACTACTCACCAAAGTAGGATGTACAGCATTTTCTTTATAAACTCTGTTATGCTGATTGACCTAGATGTCGCCTGAGACCATGGTCCCCAGCCCTCAGCCCCAGTAACTCTGTCCCTCAAGGTGTTTGGATGTGTCTAGGAAGCTTCTGTGACTTTGCCTTGGTCAAGTTGTGTTGTGTGTTGTCTTTCCTTTCACCAAAGTTGATACTTGTCTACTATTTAGTTAACGATTCCCCCTCCCTCATAACCATCAAAGATTTTTTTTTTGTGTGTGTATGTAAACATTTTCTTGGCTTTTTATAATAGTGGTCTTTTGGTGAAGTCTTTTAACGAGCATATACATTTAATTTTTAGGAGCTCCCAGTTATCTGGTGTTTATGTATTGTTAGTTATGGTTCATATACTATTTATGCCATGTATTAGGGCCCCCGGCATTGTCCCTGCTTTTTCTGCTATGATGTTTATCATTTTAGGTTTTATATTTAGGTCTTTAATCCATTTTGAGTTAGTTTTTGTGTGTGGTGTGAGGTAGGGGTCCTGATCCATTTATTTACAGATGGACGTCTAGTTTTGCCAGCATCATTTGTTAAAAAGGCTGTCTTTTCCCCATTTAACAGACTTTGATCCTTTGTCAAAGACCAGCTGACCACAGGTAGATGGGTTTACATCTGGGTTCTCGATTCAGTTCCATTGGTCTATGTGTCTGTCCTTGTACCAGTACCAGACAGACTGCTTTGACTCCCCTGGCTGTAAATAGGTTCTGAGATCAGGTAGTGTGAGGCCTCCTACTTTGTTCTTTTTCTTCAATAATGCTTTGCTTATCTGGGGCCTCTTTCCTTTCCCTATAAATTTGGTGATTAGTTTTTCCATCTAGTTAAAGGATGCTGTTGGTATTTGGATCAAGATTGCATTATATCTATAGCTCACTGTTTCACAATGTTGAGTTTTCCTATCCGTGAGCACGGCAAGTTTTTCCATTTATGTGGGTCTCTTTTGGTTTCTTGCTGTAGTATTTTGCAGTTTTCTTTGTATAGGTCTTTTATGTCCTGGGTTAGATTTATTCCTAGGTATTTTGTCTTTTTAGAGGCTATAGCAAATGGTATTGTTTTTCTTATTTCCTTTGTTGGTGTAGAGGAATCCAACTGATTTTTGTGTGTTGATCTTGTATCTTGCTACTGTGTTAAATCTTTCTATTAGTTTCTGTATTTTTCTTTCGGAATTTTTGAGGTTCTCTATGTATGGGATCACATCATCTGTGAATAGGGATAGTTTTACTTCTACCTTTCCAGTCCGGATGCCCTTTATTACTTTTTCTTGCTTTATTTCTCTAACTAGGACTTCCAGCACAATGTTAAATAGGAGTGGTGATAAGGGGCATCCTTGCCTTGTTTCTGTTTTCTGGGGGAATGATTTCAGCCTCTCTCCATTGAGAATGATGTTGGCTGTTGGTTTTGTAGAGATGCTGCATATTATTTTGGGGAATTTTCCTTCTATTCCTATTTTATTGAGGGTTGTTATCAGAAACCAATATTGGACTTTATCAAATACCCTTTCTGTGTCAATTGAGATGATAATGTGGTACTTTTCTTTTGTTCTATTTATGTGATGGGTTACATCAATGGTTTTTCTAATGCTGAACCATCCTTGCATACCTGGTATGAATCCCACTTGGTTGTGGTATATTATTTTTTTTATATGATGCTGAATTCTATTGGCTAGAATTTTCTTGAGGATTTTTGCATGTATATTCGTGAGAGATATTGGTCTATAATTGTCTTCTTTTTTCTTTTTTTTGTGGTGTCTTAGCCTGGCTTTGGTATCAGAGCTATGCTGGCTTCATAGAATGAATTTTGGAGTATACCTTCCTTTTCCATGCTCTGAAACAGTTTGAGTCGTACTGGTGTGAGCCCTTTGCTGAGAGTTTGGTAAAATGCTCTGGTGTTTTTTTTTTTTTTTTTTTTCCTTATTACTTCTTCAATCTATTGTTTGTTATGGACTTGTTTAGATTTTCTACCTCAGCTTGTGTTAGTTTGGGTAGGTAGTGTGTTTCTAGAAATTTGTCCATTTCCTCTAGGTTCTCAAATTTATTAATTTTTTCACAGTATTCTGTTATGATTCCTTTTTATTTCAGAAGGTTCCTTTGCAGTGTCCCCCATCCCATTTCTTAATTGGGTTATTTTCTTCCTCTCCTCTAAAATCCTGAAATTCTTGACAGCAACTTAAGAAAAGTGATAAAGGGCACACTAAAAAATAAAACAAAACCCCAAACCAAACCCATTGCCATCAAGTCTATTATGACTCATGGCAAACCCACATGTTAAAGAGTGGAACTGCTGCACAGGGTTTTCCTGACTGTAATATTTGTGGAAGGGCATTGCCAGGCCTTTCTTCTGTGGTTCTGCTGGGTAAGTTTGAACCACCAACTTTTATATTAGTAGTTGAATACAAACCATTTTTGCTACCCAGGGACCTTATAGGGTATAGTAGTTCAGATTAATTTAGAATTTCCTTGAGAAATCTTTGAGGAGAGAAAATAATTGCCAACTCTGAAATCTACACCCAGTGAATATATATCCTTCAGTAATCAGAATGAAGTAAATACATTCTCATAAGAAGGGAAACTAAGACAATTCACTGCTAGGAGAACTGGTCTTTAAGAAATACTAAAGGATCTTATTTAGGTGGGAGAATAGTGTTACCACAGGGAAACATGGAAGTTCAGAAATGAAGGAATAACAAAAGAATTTGTAAATGTCTAATTAAACATAAAAGACTGTTATTATCCCCATAAGGGGCCCTGGTGGCCCAGTGGTTAAGAGTTAAGGCTGCTAACTAAAAGCTTGGCAATTCTAATCTACCAGCCGCACCTTGGAAATCCTATGAGACAATTCTACTCTATCCTATAGGGTAGCAATGAATTGGAACCGACTTGATGACAGCATGTTTGGTTTGGTTTTGGTATCCTCATAAGTTTTTTATTACATATATGACAGTTGAATACAGCAGCTCCTTGGAAGAAAGCCATGACAATCTGCTTCTGTTAAGATTATAGCCAAGAAAACCCTATGGAGCAGTTCTTCTCTGTAACACACGAAGTTGCTTTGAATAGTGGCCAACTTGATAGCACTAAACAACAACAAGATTGAAGATATATTAAAACTACAACATAAAAGGGGAAAGATAAAAGGACTTATATATGGTGGTAGGGTTTCTACATTCCACTTGAAGTAAAAAAAAATTAATTCTACTTAGACCGAATTCTTAAGTATGTACACACATATTGTATGTGTATATTGCAATCCATAGAAATCCTTAGATGAACCCTAAAAAAAAAAAAAAAACCTCTAAAATGAATGAAAAATATCAAACTCTAAATGAATTAATACAAATGTATGCAGCACTGGAAGTGCTCAATCATCTATGCTAAGAAATTTGGAGGATGGCTACCTGGCCAATGGACTGGAAGAGATCTATATATCTGCCTATTCCCAAGAAAGGTGATCCAGCCAAATGAGGAAATTATCGAACAATATCATTAATATTGCACACAAGTAAAATTTTGCTGAAGATCATTTGAAAGTGTCTGCAGCAGTGTGTCAACAGGGAACTGCCAGAAATTCAAGCTAGATTCAGAAGAGGACATAGAACTAAGGATATCATCGCAGATGTCAGAGGGATTCTGGCTGAAAGCAGAGAGTACCAGAAAATGCTTACCTGTGTTTTATTGACTATGCAAAGGCATTCAACTGTATGGATCAGAACAAATTATGGATAACATTGCCATGAATAGGAATTCCAGAACACTTAATTATGCTCATGAGGAACCTGTACATACACCAAGAGGCAGTTGTTCATACAGAATAAGGAGATACTGAGTGGTTTAAAGTCAGGAAAGGTGTGCATCAGGGTTGTATCCCTTCACCATACCTCTTTGGTCTGTATGCTGAGCAAATAATCTGAGAAGCTGGACTATATGAAGAAGGATGGGGCGTCAGTATTGGAGGAAAACTCATTAACAACCTGCATTATGCAGATGACACAACCTTGCTTGCTGAAAGTAAGAGGACTTGAAACACTTGCTGATGAAAATCAAAGACTACAACCTTCAGTATGGATTCCACCTCAACGTACCAAAAAACAAAACTCAGTGCCATCTAGTCGATTCCGACTCACAGCAACCCTATAAGACAGAGTAGAACTGCCCCATAGAGTTTCCAAGGAGAACCTGGCAGATTTGAACTGCTGACCCTTTGATTAGCAGCTGTAGCTCTTAACCACTAGGCCACCAGTGTTTCAACCTCAACATAAAGAGAACAAAAATCCTCACAACTGGACCAATAATCAACATTGTGATAACTGGAGAAAAGACTGACATTGTCAATGATCTCATTTTACTTGGATCCATGATCAACACCCTTGGAAGCAGCAAGTAAGAAATCAAAGGATATATTGCATCGGGCAGATCTACTGCAAAAGATCTCTTTAAAGTGTTGAAAAGCGAAGATGTCACCTTGAAGACTAAGGTGTGTTTGACCCAAGCTGTGGTGTTTTCAATCGCTTCACATGTATGCAAAAGCTGGACAATGAAGAAGGAAGACTGAAGAAGAATTGATGCCTTTGAATTATGGTGTCGTGAAGAATATTGAATATACCATGGACTGCCAAAAGAACAAACAAATCTGTCTTGGAAGAAGTACAGCCAGAATGCTCCTTAGAAGAAATGATGGCAAGACTACATCTCACATACTTTGGACAGTTTATCAGGAGGGTTTCAGTCCCTGGAGAAGGACATCATGCTTGGTAAAGTAGAGGGTCAGCGAAAAAGAGGAAGACACTCAAGGGGGACCATTGACACAGTGGCTACAACAACAGGCTAAAGCATAATAATGATTGTGAGGATGGCACAGGATGGGGCAGTGTTTCATTCTCTTGTACATGGCATTGCTTTGAGTTGCAACCTACTCGATGGCACCTGACAACAACACGAATGAATTAATACAGAAAAACTTAAGTGTTACTATATCAGATTGATGGAGGATACCTGGTGCCACGGCGGTTAAAGTGCTTAGCCGCTAAACTAAAAGATCAGCCATTTGAACTATCTAACCAGCCACTCTGTGGGAAAAAGATGTGACAGTCTGCTTCTGTAAAGATTTACAGCCTTGTAATACTTATGCAGTAGTTCTATTCTGTCCTGTAGGGTTGCTATTAGTTGGAATCAACTTGACAGCAGTGGGTTTTGTATCAGATTGATACTATATTTAAAACAAAAATAATTTTTAAATCTTATTTCAATAATTTTTGACATTTACATTACTATAGTGTAAACTCTTTATGAATTATATTATGAAGCCTCCAAAGAACCACAAAATTGGGGATAGCAATACAGATCACAGATATTAAAAGGATAATACCTTAGTTATCTAGTGCTGCTGTAACAGAAATACACAAGTGGATGGCTTTAACAAAAAGTTTATTCTCTCACAGTCTAGGAGGCTAGAAGTCTGAATTCATGGTGCTAGCTCCAGGAGAAGGCTTTCTCTCTCTATTGGTTCTGGAGGAAAGTCCTTGTCATCAATCTTCCCTGATCTAGGAGCTTCTCAGGCACAGGGACCCTGAGTCCAACAGACATGTTCTGCTCCCAGTGCTGCTTTCTTGGTGGTATGAGGTCCTCTGTCTCTCTGCTCCCTTCTTTCTTTTACATCTCAAAACAGATTGGCTCAAGTCACAATCCAATCCTGTAGACTGAGTCCTGCCTCATTAACATGAGCCACTAATCCCACATCTCATCAATATCATAGAGATATGATTAACAATATATGAAGAAAATCACATCACATGACAAAATGGTGGCTAGTCATACAATACTGGAAATCATGGCCCAGCCAATTTGACAGATATTTTGGTGGGACACATTTCAATCCATGGCAGATAAGGCAAAACTATGAACAAGTCTATGCATATAAACTCTACAACTTAGATGGAATAGACCATTTTTTTGAAAACCATAAATTTTCAGATGTTATGCCACAAGAAATAGTTAACCAGAATTATCCTATATTTATTTAAAAAGTCAATTCGTAGTTGTCATTGTTGTTAAGTACCATCTAGTCAGTTCAGACTCATAGTGACCCTATGTACAACAGAACAAAATGCTACTCAGTCCCCTGCCATCCTCACAATTCTTCCTATATTAGAGCCCATTGTTGCAGCCACTGTAACAATACATCATGTTGAGGGTCTTCCTTCTTTTCTTTGACCCTCTACTTTCCCAAACATGATGTCCCCCTCCAGGGACTGGTCCCGCCTGATAACATGTCCAA
This sequence comes from Elephas maximus indicus, assembly GCF_024166365.1. Classification (NCBI taxonomy): domain Eukaryota; kingdom Metazoa; phylum Chordata; class Mammalia; order Proboscidea; family Elephantidae; genus Elephas; species Elephas maximus. Next base: position 63,821,468 of record NC_064833.1, on the reverse strand, counting down.
AGTACTTTAAGATGGAGTCTCACTCTCTTTGCTACTAAGGATCATTCTGGCTGTACTTCTTCCAAGATAGATTTGTTCATTCTTCTGGCAGTCCATGGTATGTTTAATACTCTTCGCCTATATGTATGTGTGTATATGTATATATATTCAATGATTATCATTTATCATTGGCCAATATTTGGGAAGGGGTTTCTAGGCAGATAAACTAAGTTTTCTGAAAACTGGTTTCTATATTTTTTCTCACCTCTCTGTAAGCTCTATATATGCATTTACTGTCATTCATTTTATAGGATACAAATCAAGAACCTTATTTAATTCCAACTAGTATTCTCAGTCTTTTTGCTGAGCCTCTGAGTGGGCACAATACTTAACATCTCTTTAACCATTTGAGTTCTGAACAAATTGAGAAATAAAGCAAAAGAGGACATGGATATCAATATATTATCTTTATGACTCATTGAAGTAAACAGATGGATGGACTTGCTAATAGTAGAGTACAGAAATAAGCAGACTTAATTTGCAGGCAATGCTGGCCCAGGGGAGCCCCCTCTCCTCTGGCTATGGTAGTGGAAAGTCTGCTTCTGAAGTACCTGAGACCACCCGCTTTTTGTGGATAGCTTGCTTCTAAGAAGATAAAGGGTAGACCTCAGTCAAACATGCCCCATCATTCTTCCCAAATTCATGAATCAGGTAAGTCACACCACCAGACTCTGGTCAAGTGAGTAAAAGGGTAGAGAAAGGTCAGAAGTGCCCCATCTCTGGAGCTTCCTCCTCCTAGAATGAAATATGAGGAATATGGAGAAAGCATTTCCTCTCTTAAATATCTTTGGCTCCTTTACCAAAACTGAAATAGAAGCATTAAAAAAAAAAAAAATTCATATACTTTCTTGCTTTTCCATAGCAGCAAAATTGCCCTAAGTACTAAGACGTAAAGTCATTAGGGCTTCAACACTGACTGCGTGTGGGGAGTGACAAGCAGTTGAAGGGTAAGAAGACTCTTAAATTTCTGACTTCAGCTTATTAGATGTAAATCTACATGTACTGAAAATTATATCATGTATCTATACATATATACATTATATGTAAGTTTCTCTTTCTCAGTTTTTCCCACAAGTAATAATTAAAAGTTTTAAATTGTGATAAAACAAGAAAGTATGTTATTGACCAAATTATCAGTTAATATGGTCCTTTTTCACTTATCAATTTGAGCAGCTGATGGGATGGCCATTATGGATTCTCCCTCCACCTTCAATCAACTCCATCTGAGTTTAAAGAATTTTTACCTTGGATTGCCTGGCAATTGTTTGGCACAGATAAATAGGAATATAAACATGCATTAAAAGGAGATGAATTATAAGTGTGCCTGTTTACGTAAAGCATATGCAGGTGCCTCTAGAACAGCAGGTGTCTGAAAAGGTCAGGTAGAGGAAATCCTTCTGTCACTATTAATTCTTCCTGCAGGACCATACCACTGTAAATATTTCACTGGGTGTCTTGTAGAAAACAAAAGAGAAAATCAGAATCAGCTTTTTTTTTTTCCTGAGAAGCAATGGATCCTAGGGAACAACATATAAGAATCCTAACTTCTACTCTTATCTTGGCCTCTTCAGTTGCTGTGGTAGTGCAGACATTTGGTGTAGCTCGTCTTCAATTCCCTAATTGTTGAAAGACGTATACGTGAGCTGTTATGTGTAATAGAGGGATATAAGCTTATTAGAATAGTGATAGCACCTAAAAGTGGAATGGCAGTTTGGGGGATATACTGGCACACAGAAATATTTTTCGTGTCTTTTAAAAGTCTTAAAAAAAAAAAAAAGTATGCATATCGCAAAAGAATGTTTACAAAACGGACCCATATCTATACTTTTATAATTCCATCCTAAGAGAATTTCTTTCAAAAACATACATTCTCCAGTATTACATAGAATGAGACTTTGAGCCCACATAAACATTTGCAATAGGATTTAAAGAATGGTATTTCCTGTTTATTAGGCTGTTCTAAGCATTAATGATATAATGTTAAAAAATAGTTTAAAGATGGACTATCTAAGTAGAAATTGTCCTTATTGTTAGTAGCATAATCAGAGAGAAGGTAGAAAAAAATATTATTATGAACCAACCTGAATTAAGAAAGGGTAAAACTAAAAGTACCATGCTATTATTAACTTGAGTTTGACTCTAAACATTTTCTAGCAATTAAAAATAAATAAATAAAGTTGAAAACATCTTGAATTAACTCAACTAATTACTCATCACAGCTCATGTTCTCCAGGAACCGTAATCTGAAACAGAATTTAGATCGATTTCAGTGGACAGGATGTTTACTAGTTAGTGCCCTTGAATCAACACCTGTACAATGGAGAAGCTCTGGGCTTGAAACAGCCTGTCAGAATTTCCCTGGTTATTGATTTATGTGACTTGTCCAAGCAAACATTTTTATATCGAAGTCACAAAAATATTCTATGTTTTCTTTAAAAGAGTTATGGTTTTAGCTTTTAGATTTAGGTCTGTATTTCAACTTTAGTAAATTTTTGTATACAGTATAAGGAAATAATCAAGGTTAATTTTTTTTTTTTTCCTGTGTATATCAAGATTTACCAGGACTATTATTAGGTTGTTGGCAGTGTTGATTATATATTCTATATCTTAAATACTTTTTGTGAAGTTGTTCTATTATTTGCCACATGTAGGGTGTTAAACTCCATCTGTGATTGTAGAATTTTCTATGTCTACTTTTAATTCTGTTGCTATTTGCTCAACGTATTTTGTTGTTCTAATATAAGGAACATAAATACTTACGAATGTTATGTCTTCTAGATGAATTGACCCTTTTATCATTCTGAAATATCCCTCTTTATCTCTGTCAATTGTCCATTTTTTAAAGTATGTTTATATCTACTATATCTCACCAAGGGAGTTGATAGGTCTTACTTTTTTATCCACTCCAGCGATCTCTGCCTTTTGATTGAAGTATTTAATTATTAATATTTATCATTTTTGATATGATTGGTTTTACAGCTATTATGTTAACAATATGTTTTCTGCTTTTTCTTAGTTTTTGTTTTGATTTTGCTGATCTGTTCTAACTTTTCTTCCTTTCTTCTGTTTGTTTTTGTTTTTTAGGGGGAATGATATTTCTTTTTGTGTGTAATGATTATACATCATTAATTTTTCACACTGCTTAGAGTTAATATCGTACCACTTCATTTTTTTAAATCCATATTATTCTTCTTCATTATGGTCTGAAGAGATCGAACATTGACAATTATGGAGAAGTAATTTTCAAATAAAATCTTCTTAAGCTCAATCTAAAAAACAGATGAATCCAGAACATCTGATTGAAATGGGAGTAGGTGTGGAGCCACCTGACACACTTAGGGAAAACAACCTCTAGGTCTTCAATGAACTGTTTGAGATACACTAATGTAGATACTAGATTTAATGACCTATAATAAACCCAATCAACTTGACATTATATTATGTTACTGTGTGTGTATGTAAAGTCCTACATGGTGATCTGCAGTTTCAGCAGTAGAACAGTAGACATTTGAAAGTAGTGGGTGAGGTCATAGACTCTGCTACAGGTCCACTCACAATTATTCTTATCAGTACCCAAGGGTGATCTGACCCAAAGATGTACATATTATGCTTAATACACTCATAGTTTTCAATTTATTAATTTTCAGTGAGGCTTCATTGCCATGGAGACTGGAAAACTTGAAGTTCAATTGGTTAAGCACATGCTGTCCTATAACAGAGATGAACCAGGAGTCATAACCTATCTCCCACTTAGTGATAAATGTGAGCTAACTGATTTCTTCTACCTATAGCTTTCAAGGTTGTGTCATCTTTAGGTGATAATTTTTTTTTCTAGATCTTTACGTATGCCCATAACTTTATCTAGTCAAGCTTAAATACATGTACAAATAACCTTATTTTGCCTCTTTCTACATTCTGATTTAAGGCACCTTTTCAGCCACCCATTTACATGTTGTTTTGAGTATCTACATAGTCCATTCTCCTTTCACCTTTTGCATATCCTTCCTCACTGTTGACATTCTTACCCCTCACTCTAACCTAGTACCCACAGGCTTCTTCTAATCTGTCCTGTTTCTCAAATGCAGTATCCTATCTGAACCACATTTGACTTCTAAATTTTCTCGCTCTGCAGATAATACTCTCTCCTCTTGCTTTCCTTGACTTATATCTAGGGTGGGGCTAATTGGTTTTAAATGTTCAGTTTAAATGTTAATCAGTCTTAAATGCCCAAATAAAGAGGGATGCATGTGTGTGTGTGTGTGTGTGTGTGTGTGTGTGTGTTTTGTGCTCTGGTGTGGATTCTGACTTATAGTGACTTTATAGGACACTAGACTGCTCCTTCCATGGGTGTTGATTGCGAATCCAGATAAAATGATATCCTTGACAACTTCAAGCTTTTCTCTGTTTATCGTTATGTTGCTTATTGGTCTAGTTGTGAGGATTTTTGTTTTCTTTATATTGAGGTGTAATCCATACTGAAGACTGTAGTTTTGATCTTCATCAGTGTTTCAAGTCCTCTTTGCTTTTGCAAGCAAGGTTGTGTCATCCCCATATTGTAGGTTGTTAATGCTGTGTTCTTCTTCAAATAGTCCAGCTTCTTGGATTATTTGCTCAGCATACAGATTGGATAAATATGGTGAATGTATACAACTCTGACACACTCCTTTTCTGATTTTAAACCACACAGTATCCCCTTGTTCTTTTTAAACAACTGCTTCTTATTCTATGTACAGGTTCCAGATGATCACAGTTAGGTGTTCTAGAATTCCCATTCTTTGCAATGTTATTCATAGTTTGTTATGACCCACATAGCTGAATACCTTTGCATAGTAAATAAAACAAAGGTAAACATCTTTCTGGCATTCTCTGCCTTCAGCCAAGATCTGCCTGATATCAGTAATGATACCTCTGGTTCCACGTCCTCTTCTGAATCTGGCCTGCATTTGTGAAAGTTCCATTGATGTACTGCTGAAACCGTTGTTGAATCATTGTCAGCAAAATTTTACTCGTGTGTAATATTAAAGACATTGATAATTTCCATGTTCAGCTGGATCACCTTTCTTTCTATTGGGCATATATATGGATCTCTTCCAGTCAGTCGACCAGGTAACCATCTTCCAAATTTCTTAGCATAGATGAGTGAGCACTTCCAGAGTTGCATCTGTTTGTTGAAACATCTCAATTGGTATTCTGTCAATTTGGGGAGCCTTCTTTTTCACCAGTATCTTCAGTGCAGCTTGGACTTCTTCCTTCAGTGCATACCAAGATAATCTGCTAACATTTCTAATGAAAATTTATGTAGCTTAATGCTAAAGGGGTGATGTGATGCTGTTACATCAATGTGTGGACCACGATCACTCCATGTACCACTCTATATATTCAGCTATAGAAAATTTTATGGTGATTCTTCAAGACTGAATGCAACTTTTATTTTTCTGGTGTTCTCCAACTGTTCTCTGAAACCTTTTGCTGTTGATTCTGACTCACTGCAACCCTATAAGACGGAGTAGAACTGCCCCCATAGGGTTTCCAAGGAGTGGCTGGTGGATTCAAACTGCTGATCTTTTGGCTAGCAGCTGAGCCCTTAACACTGCTTTGCCAGTTCTCTGAAAAGGGTGAAAAAAAAAAAAAAGACACTTGACATTTGTGATTTAACATTAGTGATTTCAACTCTTTGAGGGTGTGGATGAAGAATAGATTTTAATCATGTTCTCCTGAGTCTGGTGTATGGAAATAAATCTCTCCTTTATAAGGGAAACTGAAGAGCTGCCTAACATTCGTATGTGAACATGACTTGTTGCTCTTCACTCATCATCTTAAAGACATAATTGTCATTAAATGTCCAAAGCAGTTACTTAACATGTTTCCATTATTCTTTATTAAATCTTATAAAAAGAAATAATACACTTTTATAGCATTCATGATATAGAGGATTGATTGTCTCAAATGTATCCCTTGAGAAGGTCAAATGCAAATGTTTGTGTTCATTTTCACATTAAGAAAATAGCCTGCAGGAGGTGACCCTCATATTGGGACTCCTGAAGGCAAAAAGAACTCTGTTTACTACCTCTGCTCTCTTCAACTTATTCTCTTCCAAATCTTACCAGATTCTAAATGAAAGTAATTCAGAGCAAGAGAATGTGTACTATTGCGGTTAGGATTGCTAAGTCGTATAGGATCTGAAATTGGATCAGTTAGTATAATGCTTTCTGGGTAAGTTTTCAGGCATCTTGTAGCCCCAGTTTCTGTATCTCTAAAATGGGCATATTGAGAATGCTATTCAGGTTTATAGTAACAATAAAATATGGTATGCATAGCTTTTAGCACACTCAAGAAAAGCTAGCTATTATTTAAAATTATGCTCTTTTTGGTAGAAGACTTCTCTACTTATGATATATAAAATTCAAAGTGTTCAAAAATGATTGGGGAAGAAGCAATTCTACTAAGACTTATGCTAAATTAGGTCATTTTATTAAACCTGTTGCCACTGAGTTGATTGCAACTCATAGCTACCCTATAGGACAGAATAGAACTGCCCTGTAGTATTTCCAAGGATAAGCTGGTGGATTTGAACTGCCAACAGTTAGCAGCCAAACATACTAGCAAATATTTAAGCATATGAGCATAGTCAAAGATAGCATCTAGCAATAGTAGCCCAGGTGGATCCGTAAAGATCTCAGCATCTCTCTGATGGCATGGAGTTTGTTATAGTAGATGACAGTGGTTGTGGTAGTGGTGATGGTGGTAAAGATGATGATGGGAGCATCTGAGAAGACTAAAGAGTACAATTTATCTAGATAAAATTGCATCTCCAGATAGAGTCTTCAGATATTTTTACGAGACACAGCAAACATTCCTGGAACTCAACACAGAATACGTTAACAAAATCGTAGTATTAACTATATTTTGGTGCATTGTGAAAGAATGGGCAGAACAAAATCCTGAATCAGGAAACTGTACACTGTTGGAAATTTGGGGCATATATAAGTTTAAAAATGAGAATTTCAGAATTTTTAAAAGTGTTTTCTTCTTGATTCTTGTATTAGATTAAATAGTACTTCCTAAGTATTCACGCTCACCCGGAACTTGAGAATGTGCCTTTTATGAAAATAGGGTATTTGCAAACATAATCATTAAGATGAGGTTGTACTAAATTAGGGTGAGCCCTAAATCCAATATGATAAGAGTACTTGTAAGAAGAGGAAAAATTGGATAAAGAGACACAGACAGAGAAGACAGACATGTGAAGATGGATAGAGAGATTGAAGTGATGCATCTACACGTCAAGGAATGCCAAGGATTGCCAGCCACCAGAAGAAGCTAGATGAGGCAAGGAAGAATTCTTCCCTAGGGTGTTTGGAGGGAGCATGGCCTTGTGGGCACCCTGATTTCAGACTTCTAGCCTCCAGAACTGTGAGAGAATAAATTCCTGTTGTTTTTAGTCACCTAATTTGAGGTACTTTGTTATAACTATAAAACTAATATAATCATCTATTAGTTATTTGTTGTCATGTAAATCTCAACATATGTTCTAAATTGAGTGTCCCCATTTTCAAGACAAGATTGATGAGAAGCACAGGATATCCTTATATAACTAAAAAAAAAAAAAATCACTTCTGTATCTGTGATGGTAACTGCTTTATCCTCTAGTTTCTCTTGGGCAGTATATGTAATATTACAATATGAACTATAAAGAAGGATGAAATGAGGAAGAGCCAATAACAATGCTAGCAAACAACTAAAGGAGAAAACAATAGGGGAAAAAGGCAAAGATTCTTCCTACATGAGACTATACAATAAAACACGCCTCAGGGCTTCTCAGAGAGTATAGTTTTGATTTTTAATGCTTTTGCTATAAAACTATAACTTCCCCTAAGAAACTGTTCTTATTCTATTGGTATTAAAGCAATATAATACTTAGGTGAAAATTATTCACTTGGGTCCTCTATTCCCTTTATGTCTTGAAAGGCATGAATACTTACTCCCTTTCTTTAATAGAAACAAAAACACAGAAAAATATTTAGATCGTGAGGTACTATCTTACAGAGTGGGAAAAATTTGCCTTTTTTAAAGCCACTCAGAATAAACATTTCTCCACAGCTACAGCTTGTGATGAAGTTAAACAATGATTTGTAAAATTATATTCAGTGGTGCATGTATGCTGTTCAAAATAGCATGAGCCCATCTTCAACTTCTTAATTAGGTGAAAGTAAAATTGTAACTCATTTCAATGAGTAGCAATGTGGATATGGAAGTAGCAGAGATTTGAACCTAGTAATCTTTGTTTTTCAGCTCTGCAACTCATTTTCACTGTCTTGACTATGAGTTAATTCATTAAACCATTTGTCTCAGTCATCTGGTGCTATCATAACAGAAATACCACAAGTGGGTAGCTTTAACAAAGAGAAATTTATTTTCTCACAGTCTGGTAGGTTACAAGCCCAAATTCATGGTGTCAGCTCCAGTAGAAGGCTTTCTCTCTCTGTCAGCTCTGTAGGAAAGTCCTTGTCCTCAATCTTCCCATGGTCAAGGAGCTTCTCAGGCGCAGGGACCCTGTGGTTAATGACGCAGTATTAGCGTACGATGTGTTTTAAGTTTATCTCTTTTGAGATATAAAAGAGATTAAATAAGGAAAGAAAAAAAGAAGCACAGTTGGGAGTTGGGGGAAAGACAGAGGCCAAGCCACATGAAGATCACCAAGGAGCCAAGGAATAGAAGCTGAAGAGGCAAAGACCTTTCCCCAGAGGCAACAGAGAGAAAACACTATACTCTAGAGCCAGCACCCTGAATTCGGACTTCTAGTCTCCTAAACTGTGAGAAAACCCAAGTACTGGCAGATACTTTGTTTGCAGTCTTGCAGAGCACCCAGGTAAGCCTTGCCTGGACTCCTGACCCATGGTAACTGTGACATAATAAATGTGTGTTGTTTTAAGCTATTAGGTTTTTGGTACTCTGTTGCATGCCATAGAAAAGTAACACAGATTGATACCAGGAGGTTGCTGTAAAAAATACAGAAAAATGTGGGAAGCATTTTGGAATCAGTGAGTGGAGACTGAAATATTTTAAGGAGCACGATAGAGAAAGCTTGAAACAGGTGGTTGGTAGAAATGTGGACTTTAAGGAGCTGCCGGTGAGGACTCCAAGGAAGTGAGGAAAACGTTCATGGAAAATGGAGGGAGGCATATCCTTGGTACGTAGTGACAGAAAGCTTAGAAAAAAGAAGTTTTCTGAAGTTATGTGGAAAGCAAAACTTGTAACTGGTGAACTTAGAGAATTCCAAGCAAAGGATTGACTGTTTTTTTTCTTTCTGCTTACAAACATGCTATATGGAGGCTTTGGCAGCACCGTATAGGTGAATCAGAGCACAGAAAATTAGAATTTGGAGCAAAGCATAGATCCCCGGTAGATAACTACTCTCCTTTTAGACACAGCTTAGCTTGCTACTGGGTCTTAGTAGAGATGAATTGCCTTACCACAGGCCACCAAATTACCGTGTAACTTGAACTGCCTGTCATGAATTGAGTACTGTCTGACCCACTAAGTCATAAAGTTGGGCATGTCTAGGAGCACTACAATGTTCAGGCTCAAACTGACCTTGAATGCACAATTAAGTTGCACGAGGAAGTGGCCCAAATGTCCATAGCACTTATGTATCACCCTTTCTCTCATTTCAAAACTATGATCTTATGGAAAGTTTGCTATGACAGGTTGGCTGAGGAAATAAAAACTTGGGTCTGTTTTACTGATGATTCCTCATAATATGCAAGTACCTCCTGAAAATGGGCAGTTGTAGCACTTCATCCCCACTGAGACAACTCTGAGTGACAGTGGGGAAGGGAATCATCCCAATGGGCAGAACTTCAAGCAGTTCATCTGTTTATTCAGTTTGCCTGGAAAGAGTAATGGATAGAGGTACAAGCTTATACCAATTTGTAGGATTTAGCCAATAGTTTGTTTGGACCATTAGGGACTTGTTAGGAACATGATTTAAAAATTAATCACTTTCCCAAGGAAGTCTATGGAAGAGGTATGAAGATTAAAAAAAAACCAAACCCACTGCTGTCGAGTCGATTCCGACTCATAGTGACCCTATAGGACAGAGTAGAACTGCCCCATAGAGTTTCCAAGGAGCGCCTGGCAGATTTGAACTGCCAACCTCTTGGTTAGCAGCTGTAGCACTTAACCAATATGCCACCAGGGTTTACATGCATATAGAATGTCAAGATATTTGTGTCCCCTGTGAATGCTCACTAAAAGGTGACCTAAGCGGCAGAATATTTCATCAGGTGAATAGAATGATTTGATCCAGGGATAACAGTCCGCTTCTTCTCCCAGCCAATGGGTTCATGAATAAAGCAGCTAAGATGAAAGAATGGAGATTAGACGTGGTCTCAGTAACTTTGTCTTTTACTCACCAAGGCCAGCCTGGCTACAGCCTGATGAATGCCCAATCTGCCAGCATCGGAAGCCAACACCGGGCGCTATTGCCCAGAGTGGGCAGCTATCTACCTGGTAGCAAACTGATTACATTTGACAATTTCCACCATGGAAGAGGTATAACACTGTTCTTATTGGAATAGACATTTACACTGAATACAGAGTTGCCTTCCCTGCCTTCAGTGGCTCTGCTGAAACTACTGTCCACACCCTTACGGAACATCCTAGCCATCCTCAGGGTACTTCATGCCTCATTACTTTCCACCAAAGAGTTAATATCGGAGGAAATTCAATGCTGCAATGGGCCTGTGCTCAGGGAACTCACTAGATACACCACGTTCTCCACAAAACTGAAATTGGTATAATTATAGTACCTAATAAAAGAAAGAGTAACCAGTTCTTAAATTTTAACCAAATAATCCAAACAGACTAAGTATCTACTAAATTAATATTTGCTATTTTTGTTGCTGACTCTACAATCATTTATTGACAACCAGCTAGTTTTTTATATATCTATATTTTCATAATAAAATTTTTATAAGTGAGGATTTATCATGTGATTACACAAAATCAAAATTCATGAAGAAATATTTTTATGTAGCATATTTAAATCCTAAACATAAACATACTTTTGTGTGAAATCTGTAAATAAGAAAGTATTTCAATTTCCTTCCTTAGGGTAGATGTTTTTTCTATTTGAGAGCCATTGCTGTCAAGTTGGTTCTGAATCATAATTACCCTATGGGACCTAGTAGAACTACCCTTTAGGGCTTTCAAGGAGCAGCTGTTGGATTCGAACTGCCAACTTTTTGGTTAGCAGCCAAGCTATTAACCAAACCAAACCCATTGTCATTGAGTCAACTCCCCAATTCATAGTTACCCTATAGGACAGGGTAGATGTGCCCTATAGGGTTTCCAAGGAGTGGCTGGTGGATTCAAACTCCTGACCTTTTGATTAACAGGTAAACTCTTAACCGCTGTGCCACCAGAGGTTTTAACCAGTATGGTGCAATTACATGAAGGCACTTAATAGAGGATTTAATGATGTCATTATGTAAGTCTGTCTTCACCACTCTTTGCAACAGTTGTTCACAAGCTTAAGTATTGAATTTATCCACAAAGCATTTTGATGGGAAGCAATAAAATAATCCATGCAAACAAATAGAAAATTTTCAGAGAAGCTAAAATTAAATATGGCCACTGCTACAAAATATAATGCAGATACACAAAATATATACGAAATTATGTAAATAGGCTGGAAAAAATAGTCTAGCTAAAATCGACTACTAGTTTTCTGAAGGCTTGCCAGACTCCAAATAAAAGCTGCATTGAGTAGAATGTTTGGACATCTGGATAGTTTTTCTTTAAATTCCAGGAAAATATTATGCATTTAGTTTGAACTGTGGCTACCTAAGCTGCTATTTCCACTACAGTCAAAATAGTTATTCTTTGTAATTTCCTGTTTGTCATATTACTTCTTTTCAACCTGGTGATGATCAAAGATACTCAAAATATTTTTTTTTTAACTGTTTTTCCTGCCTAATTTTCTAGTTAGTGTTTTAACAGGCTTTCATTGGCAAGCCAACTTTTCCTTTGACCTATTCAGGCTTTCAATCTTTAGACTTCACTCTGCTGCCAGAGCTGTGCAATTTATTAAAATTAAATTGAACACTGCAAAAAATATTAACGAAGTTCAGCAGTTCACCAAATTTAATGTTGAAAATTATTTTTCCAGTCATGTTCGTGTCACAGGAAATTCTTTGAATACTGAATCTATCTTGGGCACTTTCAATCTATAATAAAACCAGGAAGTAGGACTTATACAATTATGCAACTTTTTTCCTTAAAATTCTTTATGTTAACCTCTGGAAAAATAAGTGTGTTTAGTTTAGTTCTGTTAGACAAACCACATTTGGTGTCCTTATTTTATTGAGAATCTTCCAGTCTAAGCCCTAGATTAGTCAGCATTTACTTAATCACAAATGAATAAAATGCAGACAGTTAAGGCCATATTCGAGACATAGTTTCATGGTTTTACACAGTTAATACAATTTTTTTCTGCATAAAGATAAAAGAATTCACACAAGCTAAACATATGTTCAGTGGAAACACTGTGTCTCCACATCCATGCTCAATACACTGCAATGTTATTTCTGACTTGCTTCTAAACGGCAACCAACATGTGCACACACGACATGGTCCATACAAAAGGCAGCTCCATCCAAAAATAGAAACTTTTGTTCAGTCATCTTTAAAAAATATTCAAAACTTGGATTTGCAAATGACATATGTCTGGTGACATATAAAGGGTGTGTTTATTCTTTGTAACATCACATTGTGTTTTCTGAGTATGAACTCTGTGTACATCGTGTACACAGCTTTGTGTACATAACTTTATGTCACAATCACCCATTATCACATATCATCAACAGCACAAAATGTGAATGGTTTTGTTTATATTTTTGTTGTTTATGGCGTATAGAAACCATCATTCCTTTAGGTCCTTATCACTATGGTAGAGAACTAGTTCTAAGTTAAAGAAGAAATAAGCACATAAAAAATGAATGACAGCAGTATAAAAATACCCAGGTAAATTATCTGGGTATCTTGCCATATAAATGTATTCATTGTTCCCTATAGGATGTGTTCCTTTTTATTGTATTTAAATGTCTTTGTTTTCTACATACAGAAAGGAAATAATTAGAATTAAAAAGTTATAGAATGTTCATTACCATTGGACAATGTCTGATATAGATTCCAGTATTAGAAAAAAATATTGTTTAAAACTCTTCAATCAACACTTTATAAGATAGTTTATAATGACTGCAACCTGTGAAAATTAGGCTTACATAAAATAAGCCTTGACTGTAAGAGCTTGGAAACTCTGGTGGTGTAGTGGTTAAGTGCTACGGCTGCTAACCAAAGGGTCAGCAGTTGGAATCTGCCAGGCTATCCTTGGAAACTCTATGGGGCAGTTCTACTCTGTCCTATAGGGTCACTATGACTCAGAATCGACTCGACGGCACTGGGTTTGGTTTTTTGGTTGTATAAGAGCTTACCTCAAGATTGGGGACTTTCAATCTAATAATCTATTATTTTGAACTCAATATTAATGAACACTATTAATACTTAAATAGATATCTCCTTGTGATGATATAGGTTTTCCTTGTGGAAAAAAACTAGGTTCCTAATTGTGTGCTAAATAAAATTAATGAACACTATTAATACTTAAATAGATATCTCCTTGTGATGATATAGGTTTTCCTTGTGAAAAAAAACTAGGTTCCTAATTGTGTGCTAGAGTGTGATTATTAAAATTTATGATTCTGAAGTCAATAAAATGATCACCATCATCCAATTTTAACACTTAATCTCTTTATTCCCTGTTTTACAATCAGTCATGCAAGTGTTTGTTTCTCCTTCAGGGTATTTTTGTATTCTAATTTATATCCCATCAGTGTATCTATCTTTCCCTTGTTATACTTACAAAGTGCTTAAAAATATTAGTTGGACTAGATGAACAGTCTATTAAACCTGCATAGAATTTCCTACCTAAACAAAGTGGGATACAGTAAATATACATAGCCTTTTTCAAAGCACTGGAATAAAATCTGAATTAAAATAGCAAATATGTTTTCCATGAATAATACCAGTGCCCATGTATTATTGCTGCCTGTGAAGCAATTAATGGACTGGTTTTAAAACATCTTGCTTCCGATAATAGCAAATCTAAAGAGTTCAGGAGAAGTATAGGAGGAGAAAGATTTTAAAAGACATCCTAAAAATGTTTTAGTAATTTTTATTTTCAGCATAAGTAAATTAATTTTGGGTTAGAACCCCTTAGTCAGCAAAGACAGATCTATGCTTTAAAAAATCATAAAAGTTTTAAGCATTATTTCCTAGAAATGAGGATGTGATAAAATTATGGAAGGCAGAACAATAGTACTTTTTCATATTCAACATTATGATATAATACTGTGTACATGACTCATCTAAACAGAAGTTTTTTTTTTTTTTTTCAGTATGTGGTTGCTTCTATAAATTTCTATCACCACAATAGATATCAATATCTCTATTTCATAAACTATATTTTTCTGGAGACTTCTGCTTCATACTGTGATATATTATCTTGAAACAGACCAATGATCTAGTCAAGAATATTTATAAAGTTCAGTTACAAAATCTTTTAAAAAATATATTTGAAGATATTGGTGAGCTCACAAGGCAATCAGGACTTAAGAGGTCAAGATCTTAGAAACAAGGAAAATCTAAAAAGAGAAGAACCTACATCATAGAAGTCAATTCTTGGTATAGTTCTGGATCACAACAAGTAGGGCAGAAGTACAAAGATAATGTTCAAAAGAGCTTTTATCAAAGAAGAAATTTTGAGAGCCATACAGGGATGCAGAAGCAGAAAATGGAGTGTGCGCTACCAAAGTAATCAAGAATTACAGAAACTAGAGTTGATTAAGACATGCAGTCTAAGAAAGTGAACCTGATATTCAACAGTTTTGCTTCTAGGCATTAGTTGAATTATTACATTTTCTAAACAGCAGAATGGAACTTTATAAAATCTCATGATCTTGAAGAGGGAATATCTATAGTTTAGGACTTTCTGTTAACATCTGGAAATGGATAATGGTCATAGTTGTACAACATGATGAACATAATTAATGCCACTCAATTATACATGTAAAATATGTTGAAATGGCAAATTTTTTTTTTTTTTAACTATACATACTTACCACATGGGGAAAAAAATGGAAAGTTTCTGGTAAGGACCACAGTATCTCATTTGGGCTCTCTAGAGAGCTATATGCTAGAATCTGGGTTAAACAAGCAGCAAGTGGAACCTTATAAAACCTATTCTATTTTTTTCACAGTCATTAATCAGGTGAGTAACCAATGGATTAAGGTAACTTTGCCTCACCTCTTTCTATCAAAGGATAGGATAAATTCTCTTTGCAGGAAGACAAAATCATCAAGAACCTCTATTAATTATCATGCAGAAAGTCTGGTAGTCGACTAACTTACAAAGCATAACAAGAAACTGATACATACACTCACACACACATCACAAACAACAAGAAAAATCTGACAGTCAAAACAGGCTTAAAGTTAGCAATCTTGGCAATTTTATAAGCCATGATTTATATTCTCAAAAATAGATGAAAGGGAAAACAGATGAAGAATTTTACCCCAAAACTAATATCTATAAAGATCGGTTATATAACTAAAAAAGTGAATGTATTGAATTGGAGTAGATTAAGTAGAAAATTGGACATAGCAGAAGAGAGAAGACTGGACATAGCAAAAGAGAGGGTTAGTGAACTGCAAGATAGGTGGGGTGAAAGAATCCATGATGATGTTCAGAAAGCACAAGGAAAGGAGCATACAATAAAGCGTGTAAGAAGCAATGTGTCATCAGGGTCCAGAAGAGAAGGAGAGAAAAAATGAGACAGAAATTATATTTAAAAAGATATTGAATGAGAAATTTGCAAAATGATGAAAAAAATCACACCGTATATTAAATAATCTCTATACACTTAAAGGAAACCCTGGTGGTGTAGTGGTTAAGCGCTATGGGTGTTAACCAAGAGGTCAGCAGTTCGAATCTTCCAGGCGCTCCTTGGAAACTCTATGGGGCAGTTCTACTCTGTCCTATAGGGTCGCTATGAGTAGGAATCGACTCTATGGCCGTGAGTTTGGTTTGAGTATACCCTTAAAGGAAAAACCAAAGAATACATTTAAAAAGCAGACAGGAATAAATGTGCATTTCCTTTAATGCAATGACAATAAGACAAGGAGCTGGGTTCTCAAGAGGAAGGATGGAAAATAGTACACAGTACAAGTTATCTTTTAAAAGGCTAAAAGAGACTTTCGGCCAACATGGCACCATAGACAGAAGCATCACGTGGTCCCTGCACAGCAAAGTAAAACTAAGTAAAACAGAGACAAACATCATTCCTGGAGCCTAAAGGGTGAAATGAAGAGATAAAGAACTCAACCAAGCACTGAATGCAATAAGAAACTGACAGAGGACAGAGAGTGAGGAGAGAGATGTGCTGTAGGCCCCATCACCTAACGCAGCATGGATCCACCATCTTGGACTCCTGTCAGGGATCAGGGACAGGGATTACAGGAAAGCAGCTTCGCAGAACTCCCAGCAGGAGACACAGCACCCAGTAACCAGCGATACACGCTTTCTCACCCCCATTCTCTCCCTACTGCTCTACCTCCGAGCTTCCTGGCTGGCTGCAGTGGCTCAGCCGGCTGGGAAGTACAGCATCCATGCCACTTGGATTTGCCCTACCCATGTCAGAGATCAGCGGAAAGGGAGTACAAGAAAGCAGCTTCACCCAATTCCCAGCAGAAGACAGAGCACCCAGTAATGGGCAATATACGGTTTTCTAACCCCCCCTCTTTTTCTTCCCCCCTTTGGCCTCCTTTGCTTCCTGCCAGCCACAGTCTCTTGGTCTGGAGGCAACTACCTTGGCCTCAGGCTGTTTGGATTCGCCCTGCCCACACTGGCCGGGTGCCTGAGCTGGAGTTGGTTCTTTCCGTCTCCTTTTGGTTTCTTCTGTCTCCTACTACCTCCTCCTCACTTCTCAGGAACATCTCACTCCGTATGCCATCTTTGATTCTTCTTGAAAGGCTGTGAAGCCACGCTTGACTGGGGAACAACTCCCCCAGCCCATGACACCACGCTGGTGGGATTCCTGGGACTTTTTTCCCCTTGTTTTGCTTTGTTCTGTTTTGTTTTGCTTTGTTGGTTTTCTTTTTCTTTTCGCAGCTTGAGAGCCCCTTCTAGCCAGGCTGCACTGCATGGCTTAGGAGCTGCTCCCCAAATCTGCGGCCAAGTAGGTAGGATCCCTTGGGGGCATTTCTTTCTTTCTTTTTTTCCTTTCTTTCTTTCTTTCTTTCTTTCTTTCTTTCTTTCTTTCTTTCTTTCTTTCTTTCTTTCTTTCTTTCTTTCTTTCTTTCTTTCTTTCTTTCTTTCTTTCTTTCTTTCTTTCTTTCTTTCTTTCTTTCTTTCTTTCTTTCTTTCTTTCTTTCTTTCTTTCTTTCTTTCTTTCTTTCTTTCTTTCTTTCTTTCTTTCTTTCTTTCTTTCTTTCTTTCTTTCATCTCTCTCTCTCACTTTCTTTTCTTTCTTTTCTTCTTTTTTCTCTCTTTTTCCTTTTCTGTCTGTCACCATTTCTCAGTTCTCGTCTCTCTACACTTATCTTCTTTTCTTGTCTCCTGAATATCTGGTGCTGTGTGACATCTATATCCTCTCTATCCAGGCTATACTGCACACCCTGGGGGCCACTTCCCCAATCTTAGCAGCCCCACTGGTGGGACTCTGAGACTCCTGGGGGCTTTCTTTTACTTTTTATCTTTTCCAAATTTTATCTAGTTATCTTTCTTTCTGTTTCCCTTTTTCTCTCTCTTTTTTTTTTTCCTCTTTGCTTTTCTGCATTTCTCAGTTTCTCATCTATCCACTCCAATGGCAAGCTCCCTTAGCAGTATTTTTTTTGTTTGTTTGCTCGTTTGTTTTTGGCTCCTGTTTCTCTCTCTCTCCTCTTTCTCATACCCCTATTAGCTCCACACACCCCAACCTCCCCTCTCTTTCCTGCCTGCCTGCTCCATTCACTGAGCATCACACCCCCGAGCAGCACAGGTATGGCCTACTGGAACCTGGCCAGCACTGATTCCTGGCCCACCCTGTCGGCCCTAGTATGTGACAAAAACAGCCCACCCCAGTCCCTCCCCTTCAGCTGGATCTGCCCTGCTGCACCATAGCTGAGTGACTGGCCCTGCCCATTGGACCAGGAGGTGAAGAGTACCATCGACTACAGACAACCAAACAACAAAGAATGCACAGCCTGCTTGCTCAGACATAACCAAATAAAACAAATGAGCAGGACAAAACAAACAAATCTACAATCAAGAAATGAAGAAAATAACTACTGTAACTACTGAATGTCCTGAAGACAGCAGACAATGTCAAAACATATATTAAAAAAAAAAAAGGACAAGTTGGTTCCAGGAGACATCCAAAATAAAACACCAGATGACTTTCCAGTAGCAAAGGCACTAGAACTAACTGATAGGGAATTCAAATCTCTAATATCCAGAGCAATCCAAGAGTTGAAGCAAAAAACAGACAAAAATGAGGAAAAAATAGGCAAGTTTATGGAAAAGGCAGACAAATTCATGGAAAATACAGACAAAAAAATGGAACAAATCGGGAAAATAATACAGGAACAAAAGGTCAAAATAAATTCACAATTAGAAATCCAGAAGATAAACAACAAGATTTAAGAAATGGACAGGGTCATAGAAAGGCTGAGGAGTAGGTTTGGAATGATAGAAGACAGAATCAGCAAAATTGAAGACAAACACTTGGATATAACTCTGTTTGAGGAAAAATCAGAAAAAAGAAAGAAGAAAAATGAAGAAACCCTGAGAATTACGTGGGACACAATCAAAACCAAAAACTTGCAAGTGATCAGAGTTTCAGAACAGGGAGAGAAAATGGAAAACACAGAGAGGATCATTGAAGAACTACTGACAGAAAACTTCCCTAGTATCATGAATGATGAAAACCTGACCATCTAAGAAGTTCAACAAACTCCATGTAGAATAGACCCCAAAAGAAAAACACCAAGGCATACCATAATCACACTTGCTAAAACCAAAGACAAAGAAAAAAATCCTGTGAGCAGCTAGAGAAAAAAAGTGACACACAGAGGAGAAATGATAAAACTAAACTCTGATTATTCAGCAGAAACCATGCAGGCAAGAAGGCAATGGGATGACATATATAAAACCTTGAAAGAAAAACATTGCCAACCAAGAATAATATATCCTGCAAAACTTTCATTCAGAGATAATGGTGAAATTAGGATACTTCCAGATAAACAGAAATTAGGGAATATGTAAAAACCAAACCAAAATTACAAGAATTATTGAAGCGAGTTCTTCGGTCTGAGAACAGACAGCATCAGACCACATCCTGAATCTAGGAGGCAAGATTTTACTAGCCAGATACCAACCTAGGAAATGAACTCTCAAGAACTATCCAAAACCAAAACAATTGCAACAGGGAACCAGAAAGGTTAATCTGTAAATGACAACAACATCAGAACAATAAAAGAGGAAATAAACGGTATAGGTATAGAACTTTCTAATGGAGAGGAAGGCAAAGTGATACCGAGTAAAAATAGACTGGTTCAAACCTAGGAAGATAAGGGTAAATTTCAAGGTAACCACAAAGAATTTTAACAAACCTACTCATCAAAACAAAAAAGAAAAACAAAGCCTCAATAAAAACAAAATCTACAAAAACAAAAGAAACCCATAAACAAAATGAACTCAGCACAGGAGAGTAAGAGGAACAAAGAAAACATTAGCACCACAAAAAAAAAAAAAAAACAACACTACGGAGTATTACGTAATGCTAAAGAACAATGATGAATCTGTGAAGTATCTCATAACATGGATGCATCTGGAAGACATTATGCTGAGTGAAATAAGTTAGTCACTAAAGGACAAATATTGTAAGAGATCACTACTGTAAAAACTCATGAAAAGGTTTACATACAAAAAGAAACAATCTGATGGTTACAAGGGTGGGGAGGAGTGGGGATGGAAAAACACTTAATAGACAATAGATAAGTAGTAACTTGGTGAAGGATAAGAAAGTACAAAATATTGGGGAAGCCAGCACAAAATGTACAAGGCAAGGCGATGGAACCTCCAGAGATACATCCAAACTCCCTGAGGGACCAAGTTGCTGGGCTGAGGGCTGTGGAGAACATGGTCTTGGGGAATATCTAGCTCAATTGGCATAACAGAGTTTATAAAGAATATATTCTACATTCCACTTTGGTGAGTGGTGACTGGGGTCTTAAAAGCCTGTGAGTGGCCATCTAAGATACTCCACTGGTCTCACCCCTTTGGGAGCAAGGAAGAATGAAGAAAACTAAATACAAAGGGAAAGATTAGTCCAAAGGACTGATGGACCACATCTACCACGGCCTGCACCAGATTGGGTCCAGTACAGTTAGATGGTGCCCGGCTACCACCGCTGACTGCTCTGACAGGGATCACAATAGAGGGTCCTGGACAGAACTGGAGAAAAATGTAGAACAAAATTCTAACTCAAAAAGAAAGACCAGACTCAGGAAAAACCCTGAGAGTATGGCCCCTGGATACCCTTTCAGCTCAGCAATGAGGCCACTCCTGACGTTCACCTTTTAGCCAAAGATTGAACAGTCCTATGGAACAAAACAAGACTAAGGGGCTCACCAGCCCTGGGGCAGGGACTGGAAGGTAGAGAGAACAGGACAGCTGATAATAGGGAACCCAGCGTTGAGAAGGGAGAGTGTTGATATGTTGTGGGGTTGTTAACCAAGGTCATTTAACAATGTGTGTACTGTTTGATGAGAAACTAGTTTGTTCTGTAAACCTTCATCTAAAGTTCAGTATAAAATTAAAATAAACAAAATAAATTAAAATAAAATGCTAAAAGAAAATAACTGACAACTTAGAATTTATACCCAGGAAATGCTTACTTCAAACTTGAAGAAGATTTTTTTTTTTTTTTAATAAACCCGTGAATGCAAACCTCAAACCACACCAAAGGGAATAATAATGAAGATCCTTGGTAGAAGGAAAATAAACTTAGTTGGAAATAGAAATGTAGAAAGAAATGAAGAGCAATGAAAATAGTAAATATGTAGGTAAATCTATATAAATATTTAATGCATATTGTTATATCTTGCTATGTAATAATAATAATGTTTAAAATATAGAATTAAACTGCATGTCAACAATAATATAAAAGGCAGGAAGAAATAAATGCAATTAAAACAAAAAAATTATTTATTTATTTATTTTTAAATTCCAGCATAGGAGCTAGGTACAGCTGATACAATGGTTAAGAGCTCAGCTGCTAACCAAAAGTTCGACAGTTCGTAATTAATGTCACTAAATTAATTAAGATGCTGCTCCATGGGAGAAAGATGTGGCAGTCTGCTTCCGTAAAGATTTATGGCCTTGGAAACCGTATGGGGCAATTCTACTCTGTCCCACAGGGTTGCTATAAGTCAGAATCAACCCAGTGGCAATGGGTTTTGTTTTGTTTTGTTTTGTTTTAAAGCCTAGCATTACCTATGAAGCAGTAAGCTTTAATATGGTAAGAATGAGTTTTGTAATCTCCAGAGTCACATAAAAGAATGGCAATACAAAATATAATTTACAAATTAATAGAGGTGGAAAATAGGCTAATATAAAATTTTGAGAGAAAAATTAACACTAAAGGTAAGACAAATAGAAAAGCAAATAATAAGATTGTACATATAAACCCATGCATATAACTAATTATATTAAATATAAATGAATTAAATATTGCCGTTAAAAGATTGTCAGTATGGATAAAAATAAAACCATATAATGTTTTATTGTGGTAAATATATATTAAGCAAAGAAACATTTGCCATTTCAACTTTCTTCATACATACAACTCAATGACATTGATCATGTTCATCATGTTGTACAACCACTAAGAGATACGTCTTAAATATAATGACTCAGAAAGTTGGAAATAAAAGGATTAAAGTGAAAATACTGAACAAAAATAAACCTGGTGTAGTTTTGCACCTATTAGACAATGAAGACTCAAGGGTAAAATGCATAATGCCTGCTACTTGCTGGAACACAATGAAAATTACTGCTTTTGGAGGATTTAGCTGGTCTTCTAATAATCAAATCAAAGTGGCTGGAATCCCATAACACTCAGAATTACTAGTTAATGTTTAATGTCATTTTATCAGCTTCTACGTGGGGGTAGTGGTAGAGATCTAGAAAATAGTACTAGGAAGAATTATATAGCAGAAAAATTGAGAAAGTTAAAAAATACTTTTATTTCTCTTGGTTCTTAAAGTTAGGATGTATGTCAGTATATGTTTTCTAAAGAGCAGTACTGTATCAATTGTTAATTCAGTAGAGAAAGTAGGTAAGAACACAAACGAATTTAGACAGATCCAGGTTTAGAGCCCAGTCTGCTACTTGGCTTTGGGGTCAAGCCTTGTGGCCTTGACAAGTTAGTTACCCACTGGATATTGTAGAGAATTCCAAGGCTCCAGATCATCTAGAAGGGAGTTCCACATGATAGGTGGGCATATACCATTAACTTGCCAAAACTTTCCCCCACAGGAGAGGTGATGCTGGAGGACACAATAGAGGGTCTCTCTAAAGCAAGGCACTCAAGACAAAGTCTTCCCAGATTTTAGGATGGTATTGGTCATATAGAGTATATCAAGTTTCAATTATTTCATGTTTAACATGTTTATCATGTCTTTCTCATTTCCCATAGGCTGAGGATATTTTCTAACCATTTATAAATTAACATGCTGGTGCTAACAAAGAGCAGGTTGAGATACAGATAAATCTTTCAGTTGCTAGGCAGTGATTTTTTTTTTTTTAGATTTGCTTCTAGCACTGCTGTCATTATCATCTCTAAAATTTGATTTGATGTTTAATGCCCTAGGGAAATACTTTCCAAAGTGGTATTAATAGCAAACTCATATATACCTCTATTTTATCACCATACTATTACTATCAGTTATCATCATATGCCCTTCAGTAAGCAGTCATGTTCACAGAGAGTTCTCCTTAAAATAATCCAAAATGAAGATGAGTTCAAAATTCTGGGAGCTTCGATGCTGAAAACATGTGACGTTAACATAAAATAAGATATAAAAAAATATTTTATTATTAAAGCAAAAATGGAAATAGAATTTTTTTTTCAAAGTGTTTTTGGTTTTGCCAACATGAGATTACACAGGCAATATTTGGTTATCTGTAAGCAACTTTTTATCATTCCATTTAATCTGAGCTAGATTTTGTCTTTCTTTTTCTCATTGCTATTTAATTACATTGAAATTCCTTGTTGACTTATACCCAACTTTTTGCGCATGACCACTTTCAGTCTTGTACTAAGGAAATGCTATTGCCTGCTTTTACGACTCAAATGCATAGTTATCTTCTCCTCTGCGCCTCTCACCTTACCCAGAAGAGATGTAAAGGAGAAACAGGGATCTTAAGGAGATGCTATACTGAGTCTTTCACTCCTTTTGTGAGGTGACACTAGAAAAAGCTAGAGGTCAACAAATAAACAATGTAACAAAACCGTATAACTTGCCCCACCTTTCTGATTCAAGACTTCAAAGTGCAGTTTATTATAGTGTTCAGTGTAGGAATGAAAACAGCCCTGGTTGCACAGTGGTTAAGGTGCTCTGGTGCTAACCAGAAAGTTTGGCAGTTTGAACCTCCAGCCTCTCTGCAGGAGAAACGTGGCAGTCTGCTTCCATAAAGATTACAGTCTTGGAAATCATATAGGGCAGTTCTACTCTGTCCTACAAGGTCACTCTGAGTTGGAATCAACTTCACGGCAACGGGTTTGGTTTTTTGGTTGAGTGTAGGAACTATGCCAAGTTGATGCTCGGTATTTTTTTATGGTGTTCTAATAATTATATCTGGTTTAGATACTTGACTTTCTTTAAAGTATTATCAATTTTTCTATTATAAATATGAAAAAATCACCATTAAAAATAATTTAAAATTTTTTTGCCATTTTGATAACCTTCCTTTTTTATTATAGTATGAATAACAGAATGCGTTTTTAATTACTATAGGAAATAGACAAAACATTGAAAAATTAGTAATTGTATAGGAATTTTTACTCTCATTTTTTCTTTTCCCAAATTGGCTAGAATGTAATTGTTTTCTTTCTATCATTTGTAGTTGATATTTAGAGGGAAAAGAGTAGACAAACAGGGTAATACTTAATTGAAACTTAAATGCATACTTGGTTTTCATTTTAAATAAAGGAGGAAATGCATTTTAATTATATTAAAATATAATATAATATTAAAAAAAAACTAGTTGATGCTGAGTGGATTCTGACTCATAGTGACCCTATAGGACAGAGTAGAACTGCCCCCATAGGGTTTCCAAAGAGAAGCTGGTGGGTTCTAGCTGTGACCTTTTGGGTAGCAGCAGGGCTCTTAACCACTCACTGTGCCACCAAAACAAACAAACAAACCTGGTGCAGTGAAGTCGATTCTGACTCATAGCAACCCTATCCTCAGTTATATATATGTATATGATCTTTTTATAATCTTTTTTACATATTATCAAAACCTGTTGCCATCAAGTTTAGTCCCACTCATAGCAGCCCCATAGGACAGAGTAGAACTGCCTCATAGAGTTTCCAAGTCTGCAAATCTTTGAGGAAGCAGACTGCCACATCTTTCTTCCGCAGATTGACTGGTGGGTTTGAACTGCTGAACTTTCAGTAAGCAGCCAAGTGCTTAACCACTGCACAACCGGAGCTCCTTTTACATATTATATATAAAAAAAAAAAGTAAAATACTTTTTCCTTTTCCAATTCTAATCTATAATCCTTGTTTCTCTTTCATGCTTATATATGTATGTGTATGTGTGTGTATATATTTATTTACATATACATGAATATATATATTAATACATACATTAACCTCCCAATAGTGGCAGGTTTTGTTCGTTTTTATTGCTATTGGTTCAGTCCTTTCCAGCAAATTTCAAAAAAAAAATTTTTTCCTTACAGCCTGTGTACTACACTGAAGAGATGAGACATCAGTGGGATATAGAACACAAAAGAGTATGTCTGATTGCAATGACAAGGTTGCCGTAGTAGTTTCTGATTTAGGGAAATCAAACTCCTGCCTCAAGAATACAGATTATGTCTGTCTGTGCTAAAGGCATCTGGCCACTCCAAAAGCAATGAAAGAAAATACCTACGATTACTTTTACAGGAACTTTTTTAATGCCATAAAACCGTAGAATAGTACTATATGTATATATGTGTGAGCAATAAGGACATTCAGAGTTAAACATAATAATAATAATAAAAAATTTATTAATTTATTTATTTTTAGTTAAAAGGATGAAGTTAATTAAAAAGACTATAGATTATTTATACACATTTCCTCACTTTCAAAGCTTAAGGAACTCTTTTCAGAAGGCATGGATTTATGGTTATCAAAATTTGACAAAGAATAGGACTGAGTTTGGGAAAATGAAATGGGCATAACTTTAGAAATCTCAAAAAAAAATTAAGAAAAGACAACTGTAAACATTGTTTTTCTTCGTTTACAAACAATAAAGTGTCATCTAAATGAACTGACATTGGTATGTCTGGATATTTGAATTCCGAATAGAGAACACAATGTTTTTACTACTTTTTCTTCAAGTGACTTCTTAACAAACTGAGCTATCCCATAACTGAGCTATTGAAAAGGGAGCAAAGATACTTATCCTGGAATCAGGCAATAGATAAGCATTGGAAAAAGTTCCAGTAAACTATTCCATTCACTAGCTCCTGAAAGTAATGCTTTTTGTCTCTGCGTGCATTTTTTTTTTTTTTTTTTAGATTTGGAATCTGTGATTATACAAACTAAATATGTTGCAGAAATCAATTGAACCAAATGGAAATTGTAATTTTTGTTTTTACAGCGGCAGTCTGATAAATTGACTTTATCCAGTCTCCAGGAAATCACTGGGCACCATGGAAGAGGATGCTGATACATAAGACCCTCTTGCTCATAAAGAGTTAATTTAATCCCCACAGTGAAGCACTTTACTCTCAGGTAACTCTTTCACTCCTGTTCATCATAGGACCAGGCCAATTGATAATAATATACATCTCTGTAACTGCTGTGATGAATAAACATCTCTTCAAATTATTCCAATTAAGTTCAGCAGGTTGCAAAATTTTTTACCTATGGATTCTCTTTGAGTTCATTTTCGTACAAATGAGAGATTTCCATGGACAAAAAGGTTCTCTTATACTTGCTTGCCAGAGCCCAGGGTGATGTGAAAAGCTATGGCATTTAAACATCATGGAATAGGCCATTAAGCATGCACAAATATTTTGGCTAATAGCCTCCAGTTATAAATTCCAATATTAAACATTCCTATTTCCATCTTAACCCTCTATTCACAATAAGTGTCATAATTATATGCCACTGAATTGTTCTTCCTACTGATCTTTGATGTATGCAAACAGGCTGCCAGTAGGAAAGTAACTTTTATAATTCAGAGAGCCTTTACTGTTCTTATTACCTTTTTTCATTTTTTTCAATGACCCCAAAACCTTCCTAAAATAACATCTTATGTTTGTATAGATTCTCCTCTAAGGAATTCAATGTACTAAGGATATGACATCTCAGCCACCCTTACAGTAAATGTAAAGGGAGAAATGGAACTTTACTTTTTACAGATGACAAGCCTTTGTAAATTTTATACCAAAGTTTTTCTTCCTGCACTTTTGTCAGCTGAATTAGATATACGGTAATAATAAGAGTCAAGGTAGGAAAAAAAAAAAATGTACCTTTTAAAAGGACTCTGTGACTAGGCCTTAGTAGTACAAATCATTTCCCCAGTTTATTTTGAAGTTTTATGCTTGTAACGCAAAGGTCACTTTTATTCATAACCTTAAAGAAGTATGTGTCTAAGAACCTAAAGATGTGAATAGTAGAAAAATGGTACACCCTGACACTCTTTTGTCTTTCAGTGTTTTGAATTTTCATGAGATTCTGAAAATCTGTGATTATGGAGTACTCTGATATTTGTGTTCTTTTAATATGATAAATAAGGAGCCCTGGTGGGACAATAGATAAGTGCTCAGCTGCTAATCTGAAAGTTTGATGGTTCAAAGGGACCTAGCCTTTCCATGGGAGAAAAGACCTGGCTATCTGCTCCCATAAAGATTACAGCATAGGAAACCTATGGGGCAGTCCTAGTCTGTCATATAGGTTCCTTATGAGTCAGAATTGACTCCACTGCCCACAACAACAACGATGTGGTTAATGGGACTTGTTACCAATTGCCAATCGGACTCAAAGAGTCTTTGTCTTTTCCCAAGTAAGAATACATGCGAAAGACAAATTTTTTCTTCAGCAAGCTTAACTTTGCTTGAGTCAAGCTAAAGGAGTCAGCGGGGATCTAAGCCTCTCCAAAATACTGACTCGAAAAGGGAAGCAAGGCTAGGGCTTATATGGGTTTGATAGAGACAATAGAGTAATGAATATTTAGTGGGCTTCTTTCAAGGGCTGGGTACTTCTCAGAATGGTGGTGTATGTTAATTAGGTTGCGTGCGCATCTGGAGTCTAAGATGGAACCCGCTGATATTCAAGATGGAATCCTCTCAGCAGCCCTTGGCAGCACTTATTATGGGATATAGTGCAAGTGCGCTTGATCTTTGGCACTACATAGCCGTCTTCAGAGGGCTAAGGAAGGTCAAACGGCAGTCACACTCTGTTCCTCCGCACATGCAGAGCCTGCAAAGGAGGGGACTAGACAAACACTAAGAAAGAGATAGTAATTCAGGGGCTGCCCCAATCCTATCTTATGTTGACAGGGTGGGTTCCTGTTTACCCAACTTCTAAATTGTAATCTTTTAAAAGCTCTTTTGTTCAGCCACCAGCACAGTTAACCCTATCTGTCTCAGGGCCAGTACCATCCTGGTAAAAGTTGGAAGCAGGCATTTCAAAGGGAACTATAACACAAGTTTAGCAATTTCTTAAAACTCTTTGTAAGTTGTATAACTTTAGTCTCTGTGAGTTATCACGTATTTGAGGATACAATGAATGCCAATACATATTTGGGGAAAGAAGACATTTAGTAGCCTTTCTTTTTCATTTCATTAAATACCATTTGATTCTGGAAGCATCAATACCTCAGAACATCTATGCAGCCGTAGTGTTCTTAGGTCCTATGACGGTGCTGTGAGTTTGACATTTATGATGGACAAGACAAAGGTAATTTAGTATAGGCTATTTTTTATTATTATTATTCATTAGGAGCCCTGGTGGTACAGTGGTTAAGTGCTTGGCTGCTAATCGAAAGGTCAGCAATTAGAACCCACCTGCCGCTTCTTGAGAAAAGGATGTGGTAGTCTGCTTCCAAAGGTTTACAGCCTTGGAAACCAGATGGGGCGGTTCTACTCTATCCTGTAGGGTCCCTATGGGTTGGAATCAACTCCAAGGCAACGGGTTTAATCTTTCATTTAAGGAGCCCTGGCTATGCAATGGTTAAGTGCTAGGCTGCTAAAAATGTCAATGGTTCAAACCCACAAGTCACCCTGCAGAAGAAAAGACCTGGTGTCATGAATTGAATTATGTCCCCCCAAAAAATGTGTGTATCAACTTGGTTAGGCCATGATTCCCACTATTGTGTGGCTTTCCCCCATTTTGTGATTGTAATTTCACTTTAAAAGGATTAAGGTGGATTTGTAACACCACCTTTACTCAGGTCGCCTCCCTGGCCCAAGGTAAAGGGAATTGCCCTAGGGTGTGGCCTGCACCACCTTTTATCTCTCAAGAGATAAAAGGAAAAGGAAGCAAGCAGAGAGTTGGGGACTTCATGCCACCAAGAAAGCAGCACCAGGAGTAGAGCGTGTCCTTTGGGCATGGCCTGTGCCTGAGAATCTCCTCGGCCAGGGGAAGCCTTCCTCCAGAGCCAACAGAGAGAGAAAGCCTTCCCCTGGAGCCTACACCCTGAATTTGGACTTCTAGACTACTAGACTGTGAGAAAATAAACTTCTTTTTGTTAAAATCATCCACTTGTGGTATTTCTGTTATGGCACCACTAGATGACAAAGACACCTGGCAATCTGCTCCCAAAGAGATTACAGCTTAGAAAATCCTATGGGGCAGTTCTGCTCTGTCTTAAAGGGCACTATGAGTTGAAATCGATTCAAAGGCACACAACAACAACATTCATTCATTTACTTATTTATTTAATCAATAAATATTCATTAAATGCTTTCCATATTTAGAGACTGCTCTAGGTGCTGGAGATATAGCAGTGAACAAGACAGGCTAGATCCTTGAAACTGAAGGTACATTCCAGACTGGTCGGGTTGTAATGGCATGACCAGAGGAGATTTCAGAGAAATATTTACAGCAGCCTTGGTGCACAAATAAAGATAAATAGATTACATGTGTCCCTTTATTCATATCATTGTTGATAACTACTCTCAAGTTGAACATGATCAGTAGGGGATCTAGCCATTGCAATCCATAGGGTTTTTTATTGGTGGGATTTTGGAAGTAGATTGCCAGGCCTTTCTTTTTAGCCCATTTTAATCTGGAACCTTCCCCCTAAAACCCGTTCAGCATTATAGCAATATGTAAGCCTCCATTGATAGACGGGTGGTGGCTGAACATGAGATATATTGTCTGGGAATCAAACCAGGGTCTCCTGCATGGAAGGAAAGAATTCTATGACTGATCCACCACTGCCTTCTAGTTGTTTAATCAATTGACAATGTAGGTGCTACTGTGAAGGGATTTTACAAATGTAATTTAGGTCCTAAATCAATTGACCATAAGATAGGGAGATTGCCCTTAATGGGCTGGATATAAAAGGAATTGGACCCTTTGATGGGAGAGATTTGCAGTATGAGACAAATTTGACACAAAGGAAATTCTCCATTCCTGGCTTTGAAGATAAAGAGCCCACATGGCAAGGAATGCAGATCAATTCTAGAAGCTGAGAGTAGCATGCTGGCTCATAACAAGCAAGGAAATGGAGACTTCATTCCTGCAACATCAAAAAACTGAATTCTTCCCTCAACCTGAATAAACTTGGGAAAAGATTCTTCTCCAGAGCTCCCGGAAGCTAATGCAGCCTGGCCAACACCTTAGTCTCAGCCTTGTAAGACTCTGAACAGAGAACCCAACCACACCATGCTTTGACCTACAGAACTGAGAGATAATAAATAGATTTTGTTTAAGAGGCAAAATTTATCATAATTTTTTACACAGAGTAGAAAACTAACACAGAGAACAAATGATTTCTTAGTGAATAGAATATTTTTAGGTAATCTATTCTTGAAAAGAGAACCATAATTTTTAAGAAGTGCCTGAAAATTTAAATGGCTTCCTCACAAATTTAGTAAGTGTAGTATTGTTCCATAATTAAAAAAAAAAATAAGACTGGAAGTAATATAAAAGTCCACCAGTAAGGAACTAATTGAATAAGCCATGATATACCCACAGACTAGAATATAATGTAACTTCTGGAATCAACTGTTCCTGCCATAGTGAAGGACAATTGCTGGAAAGATACTTAAAGAAACAAGCAAAAAAGAGCCAAATCATTTCTCCCTTTTGTGTCCTGGTAGATGAAATCCAAAATACACAGCATCACCTGTAGAGCATTCTTGATCCACATCCAAAAACCTAAATAATTAAAGCTGAACCTGATTCAGCTCGAGACTTTAGTGTTAACTTAGATTTTTTTTGCAGTGATTACAAGGGACAGAGAAACTGGTTAAATGATACAAAGAAGTCAAGACACAAGGAATGCAGGTAATTTTGTACAAAAGACAAGTTATTTCAACAATTAATGACAGTAGAATTATTTAAAGAGAATATTTGAGGAATGGGGCGTGTCTAGATTAATAGAAAATTAGGATTTATAATGTCAAAATGTGATGCGTGGAGCTTGTTCGGATACTCATTCTTACTAACCAACTATAAAAAAATCAGGAATTTTAATATGGACTGTGTATTAGTTGATGCCAAGAATTATTGTTAATTATGTTAAATGTGATTGTGACATTGAGATTATTTTAGAAAAAATATTTTATTTTATTATGGCTACATAGCAAGTCTGTAAAAGTGAAATAATATGAAAGATGGTATTTGTTTTAAAATATTTCAGATAACAAAGAAAAAGATATGTGAAAGTGAGAGAGAATAGATGAAACAAGAGGGGCAAAATCTTGATGACAGTTGAATCTTGTTGATTGTGGTGTAGGATTTTATTATTCTATTTTTGTGAAAGTTTGAAAATGTAATAATAATTTAAAAAGTGCTTTTAGGTAATTTCCAAGTACACATTGGACGTTATACACAATTTCAGATAAGTTCTCTCCTAATTTTCTGTTAAAAGTCTTATAAGTATATGGTTAAAAAAAAAAAAAGTAAAGGACTGTCAATCATACTGCCCACTAAGGATAAACCAAAACATTAGAAATAAGGTTGATTGGAGAAAGACAACCTAATACATCTGAAAGTATGAAGGGTGACAATGGATGTGGACAATAATTTTAATTCATTTCCTCTATTACTGCTTAATTCAGGATACAGAGTATTTTCCTGAACAGAAAATTAATGTACTTTTATAAAGATGTAGGAAATTAACTTCAGAAATAGCTTGAGTCATACCATTCTATGCCTTACTACTTGGCCATATTTTCATCACATATTCTCTTTGTACAGTGCTTTAGAGTCAAAATTCTGTCAAAACGCAACATTGTTGAGGGATGTTTAATCAGTTCAGAAAACGGGTTATCAAAATTACAAGTACAAGAACTTTGAACAAAAACCAATCTTAACCCTCATTGTTTTGAACATAGAAGAAACACAGATTGCATCTAATACTCTACCATTAACAAGACTGCTCGAGAAGGAGAAAATTCCATCTCAGATGCTAGATGAGATGGAGTAGATAATACTAGCAAAAGACCTTGCAACTACCTGTATGATCCGGTTTTCAAAGAAAATCTATCGATAGCCAAGTGGTTACTAAGAAGAATAAACCATAAAACAAACCTGTTGCTGTAGAACCGATTCCAACTAACTGCGACCCTATGTGTTACAGAGTGGTACTGCTCCATAGGGTATTTTGGCTGTTATCTTCATGGAAGTAAATTGCTGGAGCCGCTAGGTGAGTTTGAACCACCAACATTTAGGTTAGTAGTTGAGTGGAAACCATTTACATCACTTAGTGATCTCAACTAAGAAGACTAAAGTGTCTCTATTCCAATTCCAAGTAACCCCTTTCTTTCTACATGAATACACAGGACAAAAAGAACAACTTGGGCAAAAATTCTGCACCATAAATACAGTAGAGCCTTATCCAAGAGACCCCAAGGAAGCATATGTCTGAAATTTACTTACTGTAGATAGCAAAAGGAAAGTTTAGATGGTATCTACTTCGTATCCCAAAAAGATACAAATATGAAAAAAATAAGATAGAACAAATAAGTAGATTTGACTACAAATACTACGCACTACCAAAAAAAAAAAAACTAAGGACAAAAGTATTAGAAACAGTTATCAAACACACAGTAATATGCTCTTGCTAGAGAAAATAAAGATGAAATTGCATTAGGAAAGAACTCACATTTTTCCAAGCAAATGGCACCCTGGGGACAATGCTTGTACTGAAAACACAGAGTCGCTATAGTTTTGGAATCTTCAAAAAGTACTTAGAGTACTGCAGACAAGTAGGTCTTTGCTACCTTATAGAGAAGAATGAGTGGTCTGACTGTGGTATACTGTCTCAGTGTTCATCAGCAATGCCACAGGGCAGCCAAGATAGCGGTAGGAATAGCAACTGAAGAATGACGTAATTAGAGCCCTCCTTTACTAGCCACAGTCAGATAGTCTTTCTGGCTGGAATTTGTAAGTGTCTCAGGTTGCTTGGACAAAACAGGGCAAATGGATGGAGAATAATGTGGAGGGAAGACAGTGAAATTGCCCATATGGTAAGTGCATACCTGAATAGATATAAATTTAAGTTGGAGAATCAAAGAGATGTAAACCTTTCTTAAAATACTAGTATAATGACACTGTCTGAAATAGTCCATAATATTTCCTTGGGATGGAATCAGGTCATTGATTTTGCTGTGTTTTTTTTTTTTTTTTTTGTCATTGATTTTTAGATACATTAGTAGTTAAGTATATTTTTTAATACATTTAAAAGTAATCACTAGTAGATGGAACTAAAAATGAAATATTTAAATATTAATGCATTACAGAAGGCAAAAATTAAGCAAGGCAAAGCCAGAAAACAAAGGGAAAAACCAAAGAAACCATCAAAATAAAAACATAAAACAGAAGCATAGAAGCTGGCAGAGATACAGTGAAGTCAATAATTTACAATAATAAACAAAATCAGTCAAAATCTAAACACATCCTGCTTATAAACAGTACCTAAAATTAAAGAAAATTATTTTAAAGGATTTTTTAAAAAGTGGTAACAGATATACAAGGAAAATTCAGATAAAAAGAAAACAGGGTTGTAATAGGAAAAATAAAACTTCATACACAATAATCGTTTCTCAGACTAAAACTTTTTTGAACTATCTTATCAGGTAAGAGTTATATGTAGAGATTTACCAAGGGTAAGCCCTTTCTATGAAGTCTGAAAGATTAAAATAGAAACTCAAAAGAAAAAAAGGATTTTTGTTGATAAACAATACTTATAATTCCATAAGAATACTACAGCATTGAAGTTATACATGCTCATAACATAGCATACCTATTATAAAATAGGGAAACACAAAGTGAAATTAGCTAAGTAAAAATTTTAAGGGGATGTTCTAATACTATACATTCATTCTCCAGTTGATTTCCTGGACAAGATACAATTAAAGACATAGAAGATGGGAATCATATTATTGTTAAGGTGATATATGTGCGCGCGCGCACACACACACACGCATATGTAGGAGTCCAGGTTAAAGTGATCCACTGCTAAAAGAAAGGTTGACAGTTCAAAACCATCAGCAGCTCCTAGAAAGAAAGATGTGGCAGTCCGCTTCCCTGGATACTTACAGCCTTGGAAACCCTATGGGGTCGCAATGAGTTGGAAGAGACTCAGCAGCAGTGGGAGTGGGAAGATACATGTATATGCATATATATATACACACACACACACATATGTGTATAAACATATATGTATGTGTGTGTATAGTTGATCCTCCATATCTTTAGGTTCCGCATCTGCAGATTCAGCCAACTGCAGATTGAAAGTATTCAGAAAAAAGAAAAAAAAAGTTCCAAAAAGCAAAACTTGAATTTGCCCCACGCCGAGCACTAAACTGAATCCGCATGAGTGAACTGATGTGTAGACATACCCTGCTATAGCCTCCCACCATTTCACGGACCCTCAGTCTCTCTCCAGCACTTGTTGCTTGAGCATTGTTCACCTGGTGTCTTGTCATTATTCCCTTAATAATGCAGTATAACAACTATTTACATAGCATTTGCATTGTATTAGGTATCATAAGTTATCTAGAGACGATTTAAAGTATATGGGAGGGTGTGGGTAGGTTATATGCAAATACTATGCCATTACATGAGGGATTTGAGCATCTGCAGATTTGGGTAGTCACCGCGGTGGGTCCTGGACCCAATCCTCTGCAGATGCTGAAGGACAGCTGTATATATATGCACATAAATATACACATATATATGTATTGGTGTGTATATGTATATATGTGTGTAATCAAACTTTGTGTCTGACAAAGCTTGCTTCTAAATGTTTAAACATTTGCAAAACTGGTTACACACTGGATCATTGATAACACTTTAATTTCAAAAGTTATCAATCATCACACAGTTTGAAAAAAAATTATTTTATTCTTAGACTTTATAGAAAAGGAGTGACCTTGATAAATGTTCAAATCAGCAACTCATTTAATAGACTGGTTTGAAATTTTTTAGATTAAAAAATAATTATTGGATGTATGAATTTACTAAATATCTCAATGTCAAATTGTCCAGGCTAAATTTTTCACTTTTGTTTTCATATGTTCATATTATCAAGTAGAGTAGTTACTACCTAGTGCTTATTTATTTTTAATGCGTATACTACCTATCCTCTTTTGTCTCAGATAACTAAACTTATAGTCATATTGTCAGGACTGTTTATCTGCTATCCATATATTCCTATCGGGATTGAGATAGCAAACAAGTAGTGAGAGCCCATTTTTATCAGGCACTGTGCTAAACGTTTTGTAAAAAAAAATGAATAAAACATGGGCTAATTTGAGAGATGAAAAAAGGAATCCACAACAGCAATATAGTCTAGAAAATGTTACCATAGAAATATGCACTGAGTTTTGTGGAGTTTGGAGGCTTATCTAGCTTAATACGGTGAACAGTGGTCATGGATTGGGGTGGTCAGGAAAAAATGCCAATGATGCATGATTTCAGTGTTACAAAGCAAGAAGCAGTCATCCAACTTGGAAAATGGAGTAAGACACAGAGGGAACAGGATGTACAAAAGCAGGGATGCTAGACAGCATGATGCTTTTATTACACTCAAGCATGAGGTGCCTATAGGAAAGTAGCAATGGATAAGATTTGATTAAAACTTTTTGGGATCAGTCTTGTCTACACTCTATCACACTGTTGAGCCCTGTTGGTTATATATATTGGTTATTAATAGACACCAAATAAATCCTTTTATGAAATAGTAATATGGCTAGGGAATGGTGGAATTGTTTTGTTTCAAATAATAATAGAAAACATTTTTAACATATCATTCACTGTTTATCATCATGATTTCAAGTCAAAATGACCTTTTTATTTTATTATTTTGCAATTCCGTTTTCATGCTTCTGTGTCCACTCATTTGTTCAGTTATTCACTCACTTATAATGCATTTGCTATGGAACAAGACTTGTGCTAGGTTTCAACCATTCACTGGAGGGTACAAACAGGCAGTTCTCCAGCATTCTCCATAAAGTTTTTATTCTGGTGATTTATTGTCTGCGTGCTTCCAAAATAATTGTAAACACTGTATCCAAACCAAAAAACCAAACCCAGCGCCGTCGAGTCCACCCCGACTCATAGCGGCCCTATAGGACAGAGTAGAACTGCCCCATAGAGTTTCCAAGGAGCGCCTGGTGGATTCGAACTGCTGACCTTTTGGTGAGCAGCCGTAGCTCTTAACCACTACGCCACCAGGTTTTCCAAACACTGCATAGTTAATGTTTGGAAAATCAAGTAAGTTCTGTACAATTGGTGAACACAATTCTAAAGAAAAGATTATTAAATCATATATGAAAAAATTAGCTGAATATTTCATTTTCTTTTTGCCAGTGAAATATCACTACATTAGGCCTAAATTCTTTTTAATAATATTTTATTGACTTTTTGTGAAAGTTTACACAGCAAGTTAGTTTCCAATTTGAAAATTTCCACACAAATTTTTCGGCAACATTAAATACATTTATCACAACGTGTCAACATTCTTTTTAATTGTGTCCTGTTTGTTCCATTTCCAGTATTCTAGTTTCCCAGCCCCTTTGTTTTCTCATTTTTGTTTTTGAGTAATTGTTGACCTTTTGGTCTCATACAGATGGTTTTTAAGTAGAGCGCTGATCTTATAGATAATATCCTTTAATTTGTGTACCATTCTGCTATTTTGCTGAAAGGTGCTCTTAGGATAGCCACAGTTCTAGGTTTAAAGAGTGTCTTAGGGTGACAGTCTCAGGGAGTCCTCTGTTCTTTACTATTCCAGTTTGGTTGGCTTTTTTTTTTTTAAGATTTGAGTAGTGGTCTACATTTTTCTCCCGTTCTATCTGTGACCATCTATTGTGAATCCTGTCTGAACCGTCAATAATGGTAGCCAGGCACCATCTAGTTCTTCTGGTCTCAGGGTAGATGAGGTCGTGGCTCATGTAGACTTGTTTCTTCTCTGAGGTTTTGGTTACCTTCTTGCTCTTTTGCTCCTGGTGAGTAGAGACCCACAGCTGTGTCTTAGATGGCCATTCACAAGCTTTTAAGACCCCAAATGCTACTCACTTCAAGGATGTAGAACATGAATTTTTTGAACTGTGTTATGCCAATTGACCAAGTGATCCCGTGAGACTATGGTCCTAGGCTTTCATACCCAGAAAACAAATCTTGGGATGTGTATAGTTATGTCTGAGGAGTCTCCATATTTGTGTCTTCAATTAATATATGTGCCTGTACCCATGTATTTTTATTTAACCGTAGTGGTGTAGTGGTTAAGTGTTATGGCTGCTTACCAAAAGGTCAGCAGTTCGAATCTACCAGGCACTTCTTGAAAACTCAATGGGACAGTTCTACTCTGTCTTATAGGGTTGCTATGAGTTGGAGTCAACGGGACGGCAATGGGTATAGGTACTTCAAAGGAGAGCTAGTGGTGTGGTGGTTAAGTGCTTGGCTGCTAACTGAAAGGTGGGAGGTTCAGTCTCACCCAGCAGCTCTGCAGGGGAAAGACCAGGCTATTTGCTTCCAAAAAAAGTACAGCCTTAGGAACCATATGGGACAGCTCTACTCTGTCTTATAGGGTCTTTATGAGTTGGAATTGATTCAATGACAATGATTCTTGTTTTTGTACATATTTCTATCTGTTTTCACCTATGTGTACACCTGTACCTACCCACATACCTATATACCTATACCCATCCACATGTTCTCAAATGCTTTTTTTTTTTTTGTCTTTGTTGGAGTTGTTGCCGTGTTACATGTGTCAAATTCGTTAGTACATCAAACTTTTTTCTTGAGCACTTCTCAGCAACATCATTTTCTTAAGTTTTGCTGTGCTCACTGCACTCACATTCACTGCCGCTTTTCTCACCAAAAATAACAAGTCTGTGTGATCTAAAGCATGCTTTCCTCTCCCTCCTCCTTCCCCTGGTAACCAGCAATGAACATTGGTCTCTCTCTATATATCTGTTCTTCTCTTATAAAAGAGAGATCAAATGATATTTGGCCTTATGTGCTTAACTTACTTCACTTAGCAGTATACCCTCAAAGTCCATCCAAGTTATAATATGTTTCATCGATTCATTATTGTGCTTTATGATTGTATAGTATTCCATTATATATAGGTACCACACTTTGTTTATCCTTTCATTTGTTGATGGGGCACTTCGGTTGTTTCCATTTATTTGCAATTGTGAATAAAGCAGCAAAGAACATAGGTGTCCTAAGTTTATGTCATTATTTTTAGTCCTGGTGGTGCAGTGGTTAAGGGATTGGCTGCTAACCAAAAGGTTGGCAGTCACTCTTGGAAACCCAAGGAGGCAGTTCTACTCTGTCCTATAGGGTCCTTATGAGTTGGAATCAACTCGACAGCAATAGGTTTGGTTTGGTTTTGGTACATACCTAGGAGTGGAATTGCTGGATGATAGGATAGTTCTATTTCTATCTTTTTGAGAAAGCTCCATACTGTTTTCCATAGTAGTTGTACCATTTTACAATCCCACCAGCAATGGGTAAAGAGTTCCAATCTCCCCACATCCTTGACAACATTTGTCATTATTATTTATTTTTTTATCACTGACATTTTAGCTGAGGTGACATGGTATTTCATTACGGTTTTGATTTGTACAGGTTCAGCATGAAGACAATTAAGTGTTCTAGAATTCCCATTCTTCCTAATGTTATCCATAATTTGTTATGATCCACACAGCTTCATGCCTTTGCATAGTCAATAAAACACAGGTAAACATCTTTCTGGTATTCTCTGCTTTCAGCAAGATTCATCTGACATCAGCAATGATATCCCTTGTTCCACGTCTTCTTCTGAATCTGGTTTGAATTTCTGGCACTTCCCTGGCAAAGTACTGCTGCAACTGTGATTTTTTTTTTTTTTTTTTTGCCATTTTTTATTGTCTGTATATATGTTTTTTTTAATTTTTTTTAAATGTTATTGTGCTTTAGGTGAAAGTTTACAGTTTGAGTTAATTTCTTACTCAAAAAGCATATACTTACTGTTTTGTGGCATAGGTTACAATCCCCACATGTGACAGCATATTAGTGCATTCCTTCCCAGGTTCCCAGTGTTTATTGATCCAGCTCCTGTCCCTTCCTGCTTTCTCATTTTGCTTTTGTACAGGAATTGCCCATTTGGTCTCCTATATTTGATTGAACTAAGAAGCATATTCCTCATGTGTATTATTTTTTGTTTCACAGGCCTGTCTGATCTTTGTCTAAAAAGTGGGCTTCAGGAATGGTTTCAGTTCTGAGTTAGGAGAGTGTCCAGGGGATACAGTCTTGGAGGTTCCTCCAATATCTGTCAGGTCAGTAAGTTTGGTCTTTTTTCCTGAATTTGAATTGTGTTCTACATTTTTCTCCCTTTCTGTCTGCAATTCTTTGCTGAGATCCCTTTCAGAGTGGCCGTTCGTGGTTGCTGGGCACTATCTAGTACTTCTGGTCTCAGGCTGGTAGAGTCTCTGGTTTATGTGGTCCTTTAGTCCTTTGGGCTAGTATTTCCCTTGTGTCTTTTGTTTTCTTCATTCTTATTTGCCCCAGACAGGACGAGACCAATAGATATATCTTATATGGCTGCTCAAAAGCTTTTAAGAACCCAGAGGCTGTTCATCAAAGTGGGATTAGAACATTTCCTTTATGAACTATGTTATGCCAATTGACCTAGATAATCTCTGAGACAATGGTCCCCAGCCCCCAGCCCCAGCTACTTGTTCCCTCAAAGTGTTTGAATATATCTAGGACTTCTGCGTTTTGCTTTTATCCAGTTGTGCTGACTTCCCCTATATTGTGTGTTGCCCTTCCTTCACCAAAGTTGACACTTGTCTACTATCTAGTTAGAGATTCCCCCTCCTCCTCCACCCTCATAACCATCAAAGAGTTTTGTTTTTCTGTGTGTAAACCTTTTCTTGAGTTCTTAAAATAGTGATCTCATACAATGTCTGTCCTTTCGTGACTGACTTATTTCTCTCAGCATAATACCCTCTAGATTCATCCATGTTTTGAGATGTTTCAAAGGTTCATCATTGTTCTTTATTCTTGCATAGTATTCCATTATGTGTATGTACCATAATTTGTTAATCCATTCATCTGTTGATGGGCCTTTAGGTTGTTTCGATCTTTTTGATATTGTGAATACAGCTGCAATGAACATGAGTGTCCATATGCCTATTTGTGTGATGGCTCTTCTTTCTCTAGGATACTTTCCTAAGGAGTAGGATTTCTAGATGGTATGGCATTTTTATTTTTAACTTTTTTTAAAGAAGCACAATATCATTTTTCAAAGTGGTTGTACCATTTTGCATTAGAGATCCAATCTCTCTGCAACCTCTCCAACATTTGTTATTTTGTGTTTTTGGATTAGTCCCAGTATTGTAGGTGTGAGATGGTATCTGGTATAGCATTGTAGTTTTTATTTGCATTTCTCTAATGGCTAGCGATTGCAAGAATTTTCCTTAGGCGTCTATTGGCCACCTGAATGCCTTCTTTGATGAAGTGTCTGTTCATATCCTTTGCCCATTTTTAAATTGGATTATTTGTCTTTTTGTTATTGAGGTATTTTTATAGATTTTAGAAATTAGACCCTTGTCTGATATGTCATAGCCACAAATTTTTCCTAGTCTGTAGGTTCTCTACCTACTCTTTTGGTGAAGTCTTTTGATGAGCGTGTTTGATTTTTAGAAGATCTCAGTTACCTAGCTTATCTTCTGGTGTTTGTGCATTGTTAGTTATGGTTTGCATGCTATTTATGCCACGTATTAGGGCCCCTTTCCTGGATTCATTCTTCGTACATTCCTGGTTCTGATTATTAATGGGTGTTTGCAGATGTTTCTTCTCATTTTGAGTCATCCCACATCAGCAAATGAAGATCCCAAAAGCTTTACTCCATCCACATCATTAAGGTTGACTCTACTTTGAGGAGGCAGCTCTTCACCAGTCGTCTTTAGAGTGCCTTCCAATCTGGGGGGGCTCATCTTCCGGCACTACATCAGACAACGTTCCACTGCTATTCATAAGGTTTCATGGGCTAATTCTTTTCAGAAGTAGACTGCTGGTTCCTTCTTCCTAGTCTGGGAGTTTAGCTGAAACCTCTCCTCCATGGGTGGCCCTGCTGGTATCTGAATACCACAACTGGGCCAATAAGCCACGTCATGATAAGCAGAGAAAAGATTTCATTTTACTTGGATCCACAATCTACACCCATGGAAGCAGCAGTCAAGAAATCAAAAGATGCATTGCATTGGGCAAATCTGCTGCAAAGGACCTCTTCAAAGTGTTGAAAGCAAAGATGTCACCTTGAAGACTAAGGTGCGCCTGACCCAAACCATAGTATTTTCAATCACCTCATATGCATGTGAAAGCTGGACAATGAATAAGGAAGACAGAAGAAGAATTGAGGCCTTTGAATTGTGTTGGTAAAGAATATAGAATACACCCTGGACTGCCAAAAAATGAACAAATCTTGTCTCGGAAGAAGGACAACCAGAATGCTCCTTAGAAGCAAGAATGGCGAGGCTGCATCTTACGTACTTTAGACGTGTTGTCAGAAGGGATCAGTCCCTGGAGAAGGGCATCATGCTTGG
The DNA here is from genome assembly GCF_024166365.1 of Elephas maximus indicus. Classification (NCBI taxonomy): domain Eukaryota; kingdom Metazoa; phylum Chordata; class Mammalia; order Proboscidea; family Elephantidae; genus Elephas; species Elephas maximus. Next base: position 63,779,829 of record NC_064833.1, on the reverse strand, counting down.
TAAAGTACAGGGTCAGTGGAAAAGAGCAAGACCTTCAACAAGATGGATTGACACAGTGGCTACAACAATGGGCTCAAGCCTAACAACTTTTGTAAGGATGGTGCAGGACCAGGTACATAAGGTCGCTATGCGTCAGAACAAACTCAATGGCACCTAACAACAAAAACAATTAGGGCCCCTCTTATAGTTCCTATTTTTTCTTCCAGGATCTTTATCATTTTAGATTTTATTTTTAGGTTTTGATACACTTTGAGTTAGTTTTTGTGTATGGTGTGAAGTATGGATCTTGTTTCATTTTTTTGGGGATGGACATCCAGTTATGCAGCACAGTTTGTTAAAGAGACTGTCTTTTCCTCATTAATGGACTTTGGCCCTTTGTCAAATATCAACTGCTCATAGTTGGATGGATTTATGTCTCGGCTCTTAATTATGTCCTGTTGGTGTCTTTATCGGGTATTGTACCAGTACCAGGCTTTTTTGACTACTGTAGCTGTTAATAGGTTCTAAAACCAGATAGTGTGAGGCCTCTCACATTATTCTTCTTCTTCGGTAATGCTTTACTTATCCAGAGTCTCTTCCCATTCCATATAAAGTTGGTGACTTGTTTTTCCATCTCCTTAAAGAATGCTGTTGGAATATGGACCAGGATTGCATTGTATCTATAGATCGCTTTGGGTAGAATTGATATTTTCACAATGTTGCATCTTCCTATGCATGAGCAGGGTATGTTTTTCCACTTATGTAGGTCTCTACTGGTTTCTTGCAGTAATGTTTTGCAGTTTCCTTTGCATAGGTCTTTTACATTCCTGGTTAATTTTATTCCTAAGTACTTTATCTTCTTGGGGGCTATCCTTAATAGGATTGATTTGGTGATTTCCTTTTCCAAGTTCTTTTTGTGGGTGTAGAGGAATCCAACTGATTTTTGTATGTTAATCTGGTATCCTGTTACTTGCTGAAATCTTCTTAGTTACAGTAGCTTTCTTGTGTATTCTTTTTTGAATTATTTTCAGCAAAAATTTATTGTGTGATATTATATGATAATTTCCGCACTCTGTTGGATCTCTTTTCTTTGGAATGTACACAAAAGTGAATCTCTTCTGTCAGTTGATCTTCCAAATTTCTTGTCATAGGCGAGTGAGCACCTCCAGCACTACATCCATTTGTTGAAACATCACAATTGTTACTCTGTCAGTTCCTGAAGCCTTATTTTTTGACAATCTCTTCCGTGCAGCTTGGGCTTCTTCCTTCAGTATTGTTGGTTCTTGATCATATGCTGCCTCCTGAAATGGTTGAATGACAAGCAATTCTTTTTGGTACAGTGGCTCTGTGTAGCACTTTCATCTTCTTTAAGGCTTCCTGCATTGTTCAATATTTGCCCATAGAATTCTTCAACATTGCCACTTGATGCTTGAATTTATCCTTCAGTTTCTTCAGCTGGATAAATACCAAGAGTGTTCTTCCCTTTTGGTTTTCAAATTCCAGGTCTTTGCACATTACATTGTAATACTTTACTTTGTTTTCTCAAGCTGTCCTTTGAAATCTTCTGTTCAACTCTTTTACTTCATCATTTCTTCAGTTTGCTTTAGCTACTTGACATTCAAGAGGAAGCTTCAGACTCTCTTCTGACATCCATTTGGTCTTTTTCTTTCCTGTCTTTTTAATGACCATTTGCTTTCTTCACATATGATGTCCTTGATATCATCCAACAACTTGTCTGGTCTTCAGTCATTAGTGTTCAATGCATATAATCTGTTATTGAGATGGTCTCTGTATTCAGGTAAGATATACTTAAGGTTCTATTTTGGCTCTCTTGAACTTGTTTTAATTTTCTTCAGCTTCCACTTAAACATGCATAAGAGTAATTGATGGTCTGTTCCACAGTCAGCCCCTGGCTTTGTTCTACCTGATGAAGATGAGTTTTCTCATTGTCTCTTTCCACAGGTGTAGTCATTTTGATTCCTGTGTTTCCTATCAGTTGAGGTTCACATGTATAGTCACTGTTTATGTTGTTGAAAAAGAGGTATTTGCAGTGAATAAATCCTTGGTCTTACAAAATTCTATCGTATGATTTCCAGCATTGTTTCTAACCCCAAGGCTATGTTTTCCAACTACAGATCCTTCTTCTTTGTTTCCAACTTACTCATTCCAATCACCAGTTATTATCAATGCATATTGATTGAATGTTTGATATATTTCAGACTGCAAAAGTTGGTAAAAATCTTCAATTTCCTCATCTTTGGCGTTAGTGGTTGGTGCATAAATTTGAATAATAGTCATATTAACTGGTCTTCCTCGTAGACATATGAATATTATCCTATCAGTGTTGTACTATCCTGACAGTGTTGTACTTCAGGATAGATCTTGAAATGTTCTTTTTGACAATGAATGTGACACCATTCCTTTTCAATTTGTCATTCCTGGCATACTAGACCATGTGACTGCCTGATTCAAAATGGCTAACACCAGTCCATTTTAGCTCACTAATGCCTAGGCTATCAATGTTATTTTATTTCTGATGACTTCTAATTTTCCTAGATTTATACTTCGCACATTCCACATTCTGATTACTTGTGAATTTTTACAGGTGCTTCTTCTCATTTTGAGTCATGGCACATCAGCAAATGAAGGTCCTGAAAGCTTGACTCTTCTGTGTCATTAAGGCCGACTCTACTTTGAGGAAGCAGTTCTTCCTCACTCATATTTTCAGTGCCTTCTAAACTGAGGGACTCATTTTCTGGCACTATATTAGACAATGTTCTGTTGCTATCCAAAAGGTTTTCACTGGCCATTTTTTTCAGAAGTAGGTGGCCAGGTCCTTCTTCCTAGTCTGTTTTAGTCTGGAAGGTCCACTGAAAACTGTTCCCAATGGATGACTCTCTTAGAATTTGATATACTGGTAGTGTAGCTTCCAGCATCACAGCAACAAGCAAGCCACTACTGTATGACAAACTGACACACAAGTGGTTGTGTGGAATCTTTAGGGTCTTCTATGTATAGGGTCATGTCATCTGCATATATAGTTTTACTTTTTCCTTTCTGATTTGGATACACTTTATTTCTCTTTCTTGTCTTATTGCTCTGGCTAGAATTCCAGTATAACGTCAAATAAGAATGGCGATAATGGGTATCCTTGTCTTGTTTCTGTTCTCAAAGGGAAGACTCTCAGCTTTTCTCCATTGCGTATAATGTTGGCTGTTGATTTTGCATATATCGCCTTAATTATGTTGAGAAATAACCCTTCTATTCTTATTTTTCTGAGAGTTCTTATCAGGAAAGAGTGTTGAATTTCATTGAATGCCTTTTCTGCATCAATTGATATGATCATATGGTTCTTTTCCTTTGTTTTACTTATGTGGTGGACCACATATGCTGAACCACCCTTGTTTTCCTGGTATGAATCCCACTTGATCATAGTGTATGACTTTTTTGATATGTTGCTGAAGTGTGTTGGCTAGAATTTTGTTGAAAATTTTGCATCTGTGTTCATAAGGGATATTGGTCTGTAATTTTTATTTCTTTTGTGGTATCTTTGCCTGGTTTTGGTACCAGGGTTATGCTGGCTTTGTAGAAGGAGTTTGGTAGTCTTCCTTCCTCTTCTATGTCTTTGAAGAGATTGAATAGGATTTGTGTCAACTCTTCTCTAAATGTTTGTTAGAAATCCCCAGTGTAGTCACCTGTTCTTACTTTTTTCTTTTCTTTTTTTGGGGGGGTGGGGCAGTTTTTAATTACACCTTCAATCTCTTTTAATGGGTCTGTTTAAATTTTCTTCCTCTGTTTGTGTTCATTTGGGTAGGTAGCATGTTTCTAGGAATTTGTCCATTTCATCTAGGTTTTCAAATTTTTTTAAGTACAAATTTGCATAGCAATCAGTTATGATCTTCTTTATCTCTGTTGGATCAGTTGTAATGGCACCAATTTCATTTCTTAATTTGGTTATTTGCCTTTTCTGGTTTTCTTTCTTCTGTCAATCTAACCAGTGGTTTGTCTATTTTATTGATCCTTTCAAAAAGCCAACTTCTGGTTTTGTTGAGTCTTCCTATTGTTTTTCTATTTTCTATTTCATTTATTTCTACCCTAACCTTTATTATTTCATTTTTTTCTGTTAGCTTTTGGCTTCTTTTACTCTTCCTTTTCCATTTTTTTAAGGTTTCAGTTTAAGTTGATGATTTTGGATCTTCTTTCTTTTTTAATGGAAGCACTTATTGCTGTGAATTTCTCTCGAGTAGTGCTTTTGCTGTGTCCCAGACGTTTTGATATGTTGTATTTTCACTTTCATTTGATTCTAGGAATTTTTTAATTTCACTTTTGATTTATTCTATGGCCTAATAGTCTTTTAGTAATGTATTATAGGCAGTCCCCGTGTTATGAATGAGAGCCATTCCTAAGTTTGTCTTCAACTCTAAGTCTTGAAGTCAGATTTTTTGGTAAGTTGTAACAGGTGCATGCAGTTCTTGTCTAGCTTTACTTTAGTGCAAGAAAAGGCTTGAAGCCTTTCAGTTATTTAAAAGGTGTGCATGCAATCAAGTGAAGGTGATCGCGATGAAGAGTTTGTTGTGAGTAGGAGTTGGTTCACTGGTTTCAAATGATGACAAATTTACATAACATGAAACGGCAAGTAGAAGTTGTCCATAAGCCAGACATTCATAACCCAAGGACTTACTTTAGTTTCCATGTATTTATTTATTTTTTTCCTTGTTTCCCCTGTTGTTGATTTCTAGCTTCCTACCATTATAATCAGAGAAGATGCTTTGTATGATATCAGTCTTTTCAAATTTATTGAGACCTGTTTTGTGTCCTAGCTTATGGTCTATTCTGGAAAATGATCCATGTGTGATGGAGAAGAATGTGTATTTCTCTCGTAGTGGGTGAAGTGTTTTATATAAGTCCGTTAGGTCCAACTGACTTACGGTTTTATTTAATTTCTCATTATCCTTACTGATCTTCTTTTTAGATGTTCTATGGTGGCACAGAGGTTAAGAACTCAGCTGCTAACCAAAAAGCTGGCAGTTCAAATCCACCAGCCACTCCTCGGAAACCCTATACCAAAAAACAAACAAACTAGTTGCCGTCAAGTCATTTCCAGCTCACAGCTACCCGATAGGGCAGAGTAGACCTGCCCCAGAGGGTTTCCAGGTAGTGGCTGGTAGATTTGGACTGCCAATATTTTGGTTAGCAGCCAAGGTCTTTAACTCTATGGGACAGTTCTACTCTGTCCTGTAGAGTTGCTATGAGTTGGAATCGACGTGATGGCAACGAGTTTGTTTTTTGTTTTGTTTTGCTTTTGGTCTATAATTAAAAGAGGTATGTTGAACTCCCCTCCTATTATTGTGGAGTTGTCTATTTCTCCTTTCATATTAGTACTTGTTTCATGTATTTTGGAGCACTGCTGTTAATAGCATATGTAATTGTTATATCTTCTTGCTAGATTGAACCTTTTATTATTATGTAATGTACTTTTTTATCTCTTGTAATAGATTTTGACTTAAAGTCACTTTTATTTGATATCAGTGCAGCCACCCCTGCTCTTTTTTGTTTACTGGTTGCATGGAATATTTTTCCCCATCCTTTTATTTTCAGTCTGCTTGTGTCCTTATGTCTAAGGTGTGTTTCTTGTAGACCGCCAAAGGATGGACTTTCTTTTTTTTTTTTTAATTCAGTCTGCCATTCTCTGCCTTTTGCATGGGTAATTTAGACTGCTTATGTTTAAGGTTCTTACTGAAAATAAAGTGTTTGTCTCACTCATTTTGTTATTTGATTCCCTAGTGTTTCATACATTCTTTGATTTTTATTCTGATCTTTGTTTTTGTGTGTATTTGGCTGCTTTCTTGTGATGAGCCTTTTTATTTACTTCCTTTTTTTTTGAGTATTTCTTCTTGGTGATTTCTTACTGGTTACCATATATATTACATTGCACAACTTACAATTGCAACAATCTTTCACATATAAACAACAGTTAACATACAACCTCAAAATATTAAATCTATTCCTGATATGCTTCTCCCTCCCCCATTTCTGTTGTGTTTCCATTAACACCAATATACAACCTATGTTGGGTAAATTTACTTTGTACTTAGTTCTTGCAAACCTGATATTGTATTGTTTGTGGGATTTACTTTTTGAGTTTATTCCCTGAAAATATCATATACTTAGGCCTTATGATTTTCCATGTTGTTGTGTTTTTTGGAGATCTCTCTCACTCTTATTTATTATTTTTCTCATGTATAGATATGAGTATTTATTTAATGTCCTTGCCTTTCCATTTGGTGTGCTCCTGTGAGTAATACTTGCAAAGCTGTTGCAGTAGTGTCAAATTCCCAATGCTTCTGTTTCTTTGGGAATGTCTTGATTTCCCCCTTGTTTTTCAATGACAGTTTTGTTGGGTAAAGAATTCTTGGTTGGAAATTGTTTTTGTTCAGTATTTTATATATGTCACTCCATCATCTTCTGGCCTCTAGAGTCCTGGGGGAAAAAATCCACACATTCTTCTGAAAGACCCTTGGTATGTTATATTGTGTTTTTCTCTTACTACTTTCAAAATTCTCTCCTTGTCTATAGTTTTCAAGAATTTTATTACGATGTGACACAGAGTTGATCTTTTTGTGCTTCTTCTAATTAGGATTCATGTAGCTTCCTGTATTTGCAGGCTTGGTTCTCTGTTCAGGTAGGGAAAATTCTTTCTGATTATCTCTTAGGAATCTCTCTATGCCTTTATTATTGTCATGGTGCTCTGAGATTCCAAAAACTCTAATGTTAGGCTTCTTAATTGATTCCCATATTTCCTTTTTTTTTTTTTTTGCTTTTCTTTGTTCTTTCCTCTTGTTTCTCTTGAAACTTGATAAATTCAGTTATTTTGTCTTCTAGTTCATTTATTCTATCTTCTGTCTGTTCAACTCTACTGTGGAGTGTCTCTCTTGCTTTTTCAGTTACCTTATTTTTCAGTTTCAGTAGTTCTCTTTTTTTATTTATGTATTTTTTATTTACCTGTTGAGTCTCTCATTTTGTTCCTCCATTTTTTTCCTTATCTCTTATAGTTTGTTTTTGGTTTGCTTTTTGCTTTCTTTAACATATTTAGCAACATGGTCTGAAATTTTCATTCTTTTCCATTAGTCTGGCCTCTGTAGGAGAAATTTTCTCTTCTTCATGTTTTGCTTCTGATTGGCCCTTCTTCACATGTAATTTTTTGCATTTTGGTATTTTCTGTTGAACTTGGGCCATTTTGTTCTTTTTTAAAACTTTAAATCCTGTGTTCTGATTTTCATGGTAAAATTCTCTGATTGGGTGGCAGATTGGCCAAGGGCCTAGCTGCCAAACAGAAGGCCCCCACACACACTAGCCACTCAGAGGGAAAAAGATGCAGCAGTTTCTCCACCTAAAGACTCACAGCCCTGGGAACCCCACAGGGCAGCTCTATTCCACCTCCAAAGGGTTGTTATGTATCAGAATTGACCTGACAGCAGTGGGCTTGGTATCTTCTCCTAAAAACCACTAAAAGGCACTCTTATCCTTAGGTTTTTCTTCAGTGCTGATTCAGAAGCTCTGGAATTCAATACAGGTGCATGGGAGGAGGTATTAGCTGGCTGCAGATACTGGCATAAGCAGTGGAGCTCGGCTTTCCTGTGGGGAAGGTGAAAACTCTCCTTCTCTTTCCCTCATGGGCGTCCCCTGCACAGGGTTTCTCATGGTGTCCCACTGTGTGCAGGGAGCTAGATGTTTCCCTCTGTGTTGCCCATCTGAAGTATTCTTCTCACCCTGACTCCTTTGCAATTCTTCCCGATCCTATTTCCCATCCATCTTGGGCCTCAATGAGATTCAACAGCACTCTCTCACAGCACCACAGTCTCCTTCTGTCTCCTTCTAATTGCACAGCTCACAGACTCCCACAGCCAATCTGTGCCACTTTAAAAAAAATTGAGATACTACTTCCTTACTTTATCGCCCTTTCTGTGTTCTCTGCTTGGGGTGTTGCCCAGCCTCTTCCCAAAATGGCTGTGATCAGTGATTGCTCCACGTATTAACAGATAGACTCTCCCAGCTTCTGTGCTGTCCCCATTCCTTCTTCCCTCTGCTTCTGGACTCACCTCGGCTCTCCTAAACCTCAGCTGTTGACCAGAGTTCTGCGATCTCAGTCTGTGCTTGTTTTTATTTGTTGTTCAGTGGACCACTTGCTGGGGGAGTAAATGGGATTGTCCACTCACTTCTCCATTTCACCCCACCCCCCCTAGACTAGGCCTAAATTACTGTGTCAATAAAATGTCTTGCTTTTCTTCAGATTAACTGTTAGGTGGCATTATTTCCTGGAATCTATTTATCCTCACTATTTAAGAAACATAATGTATTTAAGCTAAATAAGAGTTATATGATGTTTATTCTGAGGCAATCCAAGTATTTACCACTTCCTGCCTTACCCAGTACATTCATTCCTCACGGGGTGGCATCCGAACAAAGCTTCCTTAAGTTGGAAGAAGTGTGGAGACAAAATGTGAGGAGTAACAGCTTCTGTAAAACAAAAGCCCTAAACATTATCAGAAGACAGGCTTCAATACAGAGAGGACAAAGTGCTCCAGCTTAATACCACAATAGTGTTTATAAGGAAGCTGATAGCAACATTATCATAAGCAAAACAATACACGTGTTTAGAATTTGATTTCACAGTGCTCATAAACATCAGTGCGCATTCCCAAACTACTAACCAAGTTATTGGAACATAGATCATCCCACGCTTTTTTGCTATCAATATTTTTGGATATGCATTTTTCTTTAAGAGGCAATTAGGAAGACCTTTCATCTCCAGACATTCTGTGTTATCTAATGTGACAAAAGAGAAAGAAATAAACAAATGAGCAATCACTTCTCTCTTTCTCATTCCGAGAAGCTTTGACCTGTGATTAATCGTAGGTGCAGTACACTAAAATTGCTTCGCCAGATGACTAACCACCTCCTGCTTTGCATTTGGCGAGCGCGCATGATCAGATATAGTTAAACTTTGTCCATGGCACATGGCACTTGCCAATTGTAAACATTTCCAGAACAAAATATTGGGGGCCAATTCAAAACTGAAACATAAATTGTTCTGTTGTTTATTCCTTCTTCCTCCCTTCCAGGTTTCTGTATGTTAAAGATAAAAAAATTCTCACCATTTTTCCCAAAAGGCTTAGAATTATTTAAGATTTTCTAATAAGAGGGAAAAAACCCAGTGCCATCAAGTCGATTCTGACTCATAATAATAATGAGATATCCAAATAATAATGAATAAATAATAAACCCCAAAAATAATACATAAAAAATATTCAAATAATAATAAGAGATATCCAAACAAAATATATTTTATCCTGGGTAATATATTGAATAGGGGCCAAAGCGTGCCACCTCTTCTGGGAAGGGGCACTTTCCTTTGTGTTTTGGCTAGCGTCCGGCATATTGACCAATCATCACACGGCCAAAAAGTTTAACTCTCAAGGGGAAAAGAGACAGCAAGAGTGAAAGAAAGAGGCATCTTGCTAATCAAACACTTAACCTTTTCTTCCTTGGCATTGTATCAAAGGTATCTTTCACCGTACGTTGGGTCTTAGGTTTTTGTAGTTTCTAGGTCATAAGTTTTGTATGTTACACTGTTAAATGCTCATGTGGGATTAAGGTGGCATTACATCCAGAAGTTGCAGATAATCAAGTAAAATGTAAATGAGAATTGAAAGTAGAAAATATTCATACCAAGATCCTAGTCCGGCACTGGGGAAATAGCATTTTCTCTCTGCGTGTATGGTCAGTGTCCACTGAGCTATACCATCAATGTGCAACAATGATTAACACTTCCTAAATACATAATCCCTTCAGAAATCTGGGAGTAAGGGAAGCTTAATTGTCTCCTGAAAGTCTGGTACCTTTCACCTGCATATAATGCTGTCATAATGCTTTTCTTTTAAATCAGCAAGAGGGAGAGAAAAAGAAAATCAACCAGAGGAATTTGTCGGCAAGATTCCTTAACGTCCATTTCAAAAGTCACGGATTGTAGTTTAAAATGGAAGCCCCCTTTTGAACAAAGAAGGAAAGGTTATGAGAAATACAGTTTGCCATTATTGATGTACAAAGCCAGCTCTGATTGTATCTGTCCTGTAGCTCCCCCACATGCACCACTGGGATACTGCCTAAATCTCTGGAAATAAAAGGAAGAGGCACTTCAGCCATAGCTCTTCCCGTGGCTGCTGAGACCCTAGCTTGACAAGTCACTCAAGTCACACACTCAACCTCTGTTTTTCTCATTTACCACATGTTAGAGACTTTGTCAAGTGGTCTCTGTGTGGTTTACTCAGCTAATGCTAGGAATATGCAAAAGTCATACAAATTATAATTTAAGAGAAGGAAATAATGTCAATTGGCCATTGATTGTTCTTTCCTCTTATTCCAGTGCCTGGTATGAGCATCCAAGTATAATGATTGTTAACTCAAAGAATTTCTGTTTCACTGCACTTTATCTTTGCTGGTAATAAAGTTAGTGGGTTCCGTTTCTCTCTCTCTCTGTCAGTCTCTATCTCCCTCCCTCTACCTCTTCTTCCCTCTTTCTTTCCCTTCCGCCCTCCCCTGCTCTTCTCCCTCTATAGCAGAGGCTAGTACCGTGAAGGAAAAATAGTAATTCACAGTTTAGCACTATGATCTGCCTGCCTTCCTTCAATCTTCATTCTTTAAAAAAAAAAAAAAAATGAGGGATGGAATTAGAGAAACAGAATCATACTTCTTATAGAGAAAAATCTATAATTTTATTCAAAAAAGTGCCAATATAAAGAACATAGTAACACTGATTTTTATCAGTAGAATCATTTCCTGATCAGCTATTGCTAATAACAACAGATTAATGTTTATATTTTTTCTCTAGTTTTTTTTTTTTTTTTTTTCCCCACAATTGGGAATTATCTCCTCATACCACACCCTTCTTTGTTTGGATTACAAAATAATATTAACTTGTATGAAATTTCTTGCTCTTAGATAGTTATGGGCATGGTAACCTTCCACAAGCCTTCTGTACTGGACACTGGTACTAATGGCTTCAAAAACCTTTGCATTTATGCAGATTTCTCCATCCTTTTTTTCCTTATGTCACTATTCATTCCTAAGCTTATTTATCTACATTTTGTTAATTGCAATTTAAAATTCCATCTTAAAAGATACTCTAGTAATTTTGAAGGTGAGCAGTTATTTCATTGCATTGTCACTCTTTCCAGAAATCAAACCCTCCCTGTCACATATAAATAGATTGCTTGATATACATGCAATATCCTGTCGGTGCCATGCACTCTTTTCTTTAATCTGACTGACATGGCACATAATAAAATGTTCACTTCAATATGTGTCTGTTGCATTTTGCCTAATTCTGGGCTTAGTTTAATATTAGTCAAGAATATTTCCTCCAACAAGACAGGACTTTGAATATACATAAGGCACAGTTTATGTTCACACTAAAGCACAAGCTTCAACCCCATTTTTTATTGGTTACTCTGTGATGAATTAAGTCATCTCAAGAAAAGAACTGAAAGCAACAGGGACCAACCCTGTTATCTTTATCCACAAGTCAGGTAGAGTGTGAGTGGGTGAAATTCAACTGCTGTGCTTTACTTTCTCTGAGTGTCAGAGCCGAGACTTGGAGACGTGTGCACGGTGGGAGAAAAATAACCACACGTGTAACCATAGAGAGTCTCTGGATTTCTTGTAGGCTAACAAGCCTTTTTTTTTTTAACAAGCCACATTACTTTATAATGTTTCCAATAACTTATTTATTATATTATTTATATTTATTTTGCATTCCTTTTTACCATGTGTAGGAATGATTTCATTATAAATTCTTCTTAGTAATCTTATCTGAAATATCTTCAAAAAAGCAGTGGTGAAATAAGAAAAAAAATCATTAAAGTGATATATGTATGATTACTAATAGAAGTGTACATATGTATACACACCGTAATATGTACATATGCACTTTTGTGTATATTCATGTCTGGGGGTATATGATTTTATAAATTCAAAGCCAGTAACTTAACTACATTTCCTCCTGGCTTAAAATAATTATAAAACCTTCCAGACATTTACTTGATCCACTCAAAAATACCAAGGAATAGTAATCCATGCACATTTTCTCTGCAAGCTTCTGTTAAGGTTTTGATGTGAATCGCATTTCAACAAGTATAAAATTGGATCGACACCTCTGATTCTTATATATTCCATAATGCCTTCTTTTTCAAGACAACAGTGCCTGCAATTCCATATTTAAAGTGAGGATCCACACGTTGGTTGGTCTGCATATGTTGCTGTGATATTCCTACCTAGAGATCTCAATAGAAATATATCCAGTAGTACACCACTATAAAGTGCATTGCTGTACTATGGATTTAAAAATCTTACAATACAAAATATGTTTCTCATGAACATGGCAACGTGATCTGAATATAACTCTGCAAATAACAAAGAAAGCTTAAGAATAATCATTCCACCACACCCAAAAATTACTCTGAACTTTTGTTTGTATCAGTATATCTGATATTTATGTGTTTAAGTGTGCCTTGATTTGGACAACCTTTTTCTCTTTAGAGATTTTTCTGGGGTAAATGTATGTCATGGAAAATCTTTGAAACAGAATTTTGTACCATTTCTATGAAGACACTGAGCACACATTCTTTATATGATGGGCAGCTGGGACTCCCAATGGATGTAGACAATGGATAAAATGAACTACTGGCTAAAACAGATTAGATTCCAAACTCAGTTAGTCCTTGCCTAATTCTATAAAGGTATGTCAGTTAGGGACTTACTTGACCTAAGGAAAAAACAACTCTTGAAACAATATCCTAACTGATTACTTATTCAAGCTGATTATGCTGCAGCTACTGCTCTGTTGGAACAAAATACAGCCACGTAAACTCCGCCCACTCCCTTGGCCAGCCTGCACAGAGAAACTGCCCTTCCAAGGCATTTCATTCAGTGACACCAGCAACAGAAAGATTAATCATAAAACAGAACAGTAGAGCAGAAGTGATATCCTGGTTAGACACGTTTCTGTAAGAGTTCCACTTTGCTCTTTTTGAGTGCTTCTGATACGCTTGAAGAGTTTCATGACACAATTGTCCTGATAATCTTGGGATCATCTATAGCTATTAGCTTAATACCATGGGTTTTATTAGACAATTAGTTATGACACTTAAGTGCTGGGAGACATAGCAGAACTAAAAAGTCAAATGTTTTGAAGAAATTGGAAAACATATATCCACCAATCTGAGTAGCTAAGCCCTTGTACAAGAAACCATTGGACACACACGCTGGAAGCACTGCATTACAGGTAGATGCTATAACACTCAAATTAGAGGATCCAAAGGAAATGAGAACCGAGCTTAGGTTTCAAAATGGTACTTCAAAAAATGATGCTGGGTCAAGTATTATATAAGCACTCATGCGAGTATGGAGTATAATACAGCAACTTGTTTTTTGAGAAGCTGGGCTCAGTCAGAGGTAAGCCTATTGTTCCCCAAAGGCCGTTGGCAGTTACTGTTAACACACTTCCGTGCCTTCACCAGAGCCTTCAGGAACTGTGGCAGTGCTTGCAAATGTGACGCTCATGACAAGTCGGTCTGCTTCTAAAGCATGTCAGGAAAGCTGAACACTGTTAATAATACTAACGGAGAGATTATCTTTAGCTCTGATTTTTTTATTTTTCTCCTTTGAAAATAAAGTGGAAGGTTCATTTTAACAGCCTGCCCTTTTCATAACGGTTGCAGGAAGCAATCGAGCCCTCTCTGCAAAAGCCTTCCTTTTCAAGTTTTCCACTTAATTAAAACAATGCATTTTCTTGGTTAAAAGTGAACTCCTCACTAGTACATTTTGAAAATATAAAAAATAATAGTAGTAAAACTAGCAGCACTCTTTTGTCAAGAGTGCGTATTTGTTAGTTTGTGTGGACAAAGACACAATTATATACTTTTGAAGTACCCATTAAAGAGGCAGCACCATGCCAGAGTCTCCTTCTAAGAGCTGTCTCTTCTGCAAGCATCATATTTTTTTTTTTTTATAGTATAGGGCAGGAAACCCTGGTGGCATAGTGGTTAAGTTCTATGGCTGCTAAACAAGAGGTGGGCAGTTCAAATCCACCAGGCGCTCCTTGGAAACTCTATGGGGCAGTTCTACTCTGTCCTGTAGGATCACTACGAGTTGGAATCGACTCGACGGCAGTGGGTTATAGTATAGGGTCGCTATGAGTCGGAATAGACTTGATGGCAGTGGGTTTGGTTTTTTTATAGTATCCAATTAGATGTCATTAATGTGCTAATGTCTTCAGAAAAATATGTCAGCAATATATGTGGAGATTATTTATGATTGGAAAATAAAATTGTTGAAACAAAGCAGATATGATGCAGCGTTGATGTGCCAGTATGTACTGTCTCTAAGCTGATAGGTGGTCCGTAGTAAATATATGATTGAAAAGATAGTAAAGCTAAATCCATTTTAAAAATGACTTCTGAAAGTGCTACATACCAATAGCAACTAAATTCCCCAAAAGGAAGAATTTTTAATGAAATATGATATTATGCAGAATATATATTTCAAGAATTTTGTAATTCTTGGGCAGAGCAGCATCCCCGAGAAATCACAAAAAAGCTTATATTCCCCATTGCATAACAAAGGTTACTTTGTGCCTTTTCTCCTTTGTATGTTTTCTAAAGCTAAAACTTAAATCATTTTATAAGACAAAAAGTAGGGAGGTCAAATTGTTTTCCTTTATCTGGAACGGTTACTGAACCCTGACGTTTGTCTTCTGCACACGCTGGCATTCTGCTTGCCTCTCTCTTTTGTCATGGAGTTCAGCTATAAAGAGTGTTCTTCTTTAAAACTAAGCCTCCCTGTCTCATATGTTCAACTCTGCTCCATACAACCCAACACAACTTATCACACTCTGACAGCTAATATTTAAAAGAGAACTCACACGTATTTTGAGGTTTGATAACTGCTATCAATCTCGATAATGGGTATCCAGTCCAAAATCGTGACAGATATCTAGTGGATTGAGCATCTACCATGAGCAGCTAATGCTGAAGTAAATGAATCAGTGAGGCAGCTACTTCACACCTATAATTAAAAATAAAACAAATAAATGCTGCACAAATAGTGGAAGCCCAAGAATTCTGTATTAAAGTCAAAGGATGAAACTCATAGTCACTAGTTTCTGATTCAGCTTTTGTATTCCTTTGGGTTTTTTTTTTTTTTTTAGTAGAAGATTCTAAGATTTTTCGTAAAGATTTTTTTAATGGTTAAAGTTTCAGAACTCCCAGTTCAATTTGTCATTGCACCTTGTTTTCACAGAAGCTGCCTACAGTGAATATACTGAGCTCTGAAACAGCAAGGCTTTGATACTTAGAAAATGCTCCCTTTTAACAGAGTAAATCAAGGTACAGTGACCTCCAAAAGCCAATTGCAGCAGAGAGGATAATGGGTAATGCTATGTAAATTGCCATGTATGCAATTGGGATGTTATTATAGCAAGACCAAATGGTGGTAGCTAATGACATCCACGTTTAATTTCTAGGTACATTTTACTTTAGGTTTTCATGATTTGAGAATATATCTGTCCGAGACTGTAGCTACACCACATTGATGAGCCTGAACAAAAGGTGCACATCTCTCTCCATTTTC